>NC_091305.1:3925000-3957500 GCF_038502225.1 Cherax quadricarinatus
CTGTTTGATTGCCATGATGGTCCAAATGTTAGCTTATTCAGAGACTTGCTGTTGTCAGCCACATTTTGAGTACTTACACAAACATACACACTTAATCTTGTACGTATGAGTACATCTCATCAAAGCAACGTACCAGACAGTACACATTAAGAGTAGTACAGTATTTTATCAAATGTGCCCATCGTACCATATAACCATATGTACAGAATAACTATGAAATATAAGTATACCAAGTTATTCTCCAAGAGTTGTGTACGAACTTATCTCCTTAATTTTTTCAAGATACATGTACATTAACAGTAATTAGTACCACCTAGACACCTCAGCTATTATTTGGTTCGTTTGTATTCATTCAGTTGTAATCCAGAAGAGCTGTTGAGAAGCCACTTAATTTACGGGATGACTGGACTAGAATACTCTCTGACAAACTGTTACAAAACCGGAGAGGGGGATCAATAAATTGAGTTTCTAGTATTCTCAGGAGATATCTTCACATAATAGATGTTGTATTTGGTAACAGAGAGAGAGGGAGAGAGAGATAGAGAGAGAGAGAGAGAGAGTCAAGACACTGCGTAGTAGTGTTGTGTCACTAGCTGGTAGGATCCTGGCCAGGGTTGGGCAGGTTGAAGTCAGCAGTGTTCATGGTGGTTGTCAGTCCTAGTTGTTGGTACTCGGTAAAATGATGTAAATACTTCAACATTCTAAGTCTCTTAAAGTCTTTTACATTTAATGACGCAAACTAGACCTTGCTTCCTCAGGTTAAACTCTCAGGTAGTACCACTTTGGGTCGAGAACTTTGGGTAGCTTTAAATATAGCTTGGATAGGCATGACTGGGTTTGATTGGGTAGGAGCTGAACCTACTTAGCATAGGCCAGTAGGCCTACCTCGGTCTTATATTCCTCAATTAGCGCCTCGATTAACCAGGCTGTGGCCCCCTTTGTTGACTTCTAAATCAATATATCCTGACTGAGGAGCTTAGGCCAGAAGGTGACTTGGACCTGCCTAGCACGGGCAGGTAGGCCTACTGCAGTGCTCCTTCTTTCTTATGTTCGTATCAGGCTGTTAACCAGGATGCATGGTCTTTGACCGGCTCTCGGGAGCACCCGTAGCCATCCTCAGATACAAACAGACAGGGATGGTGGCAGTGACAGCAACACAGACTGCTGGGTGTTTATGGTTGAGTGTTGCTGAGTGATGTTTAGTGCTGCTGGGTGCTACTGAGTGTTCCTTCTTATCTACCTCTCTCTCAGTTTCTTTTTTGTTTACCCTCTTTCTCTCTCTTCCATTCTACCTCATTCCAATTTTCCCTCAGTCCTTTCCTCCCGTCATCCCAAGATACTCCCGTGCGTCTGACTTTCACCTTTTGCTCCTTTTCCCCGTTCTCTCACTCTCTTTACGTTTCTCTCACCTATCCTCCCTCGCTCTCCCACCCTCCCTCCTTGAATATCCAACCTTCCCTCAATCTCACGCCCTTCTTCCCTCCCTCTCTCACTCTCCCTCTCTTTTGTGTAACCACGGGGAGGGTTGGCTGCGGTGCTGGGAACACAGGAGACGGTGAGTGGCGGCTCTGAGTCAGGGAGTGATATGTGTTAGTGAATGCTGCCTCTCCTCCTCCATCTCCTCCTCCTCCTCCTCCTCCTCCTCCTCCTCCTCCTCCTCCTCCTCCTCCTCCTCCTCCTCCTCCTCCTCCTCCTCCTCCTCTTTTCCCTTTCTTCTTCCTCCTGTTCCTCTTTCCCTGACTGCATAACCTGGTTGTCCTGCTTTCCTGGTGTCCTCTCGCCGTTTCTGAAACATTATCTAGCGAACCTTAACGAACGAATACTCGACGTTTCGGTCCGCCCTTGATCATTATCAAGACAGAAACATCGTCCAGTTTCCATCTCCAAGACTACCGTGAACGAGTCGTCTTGGAGACAACGACTACGCACCAGCAAGAAAACCTCGTCCGCGGGGGAATTAGAACGTCATCCTGAGCAGCAACTGTGGTCCAGCTACCGAACCCCGGCGTCGTTCAGGGGTACAAACCCCGGCGTCGTTCAGCGGTACAAACCCCGGCGTCGTTCAGCGGTACGAACCCCGGTGTCGTTCAGGGGAACGAACCCCGGCGTCGTTCAGGGGAACGAACCCCGGCGTCGTTCAGGGGAACGAACCCCGGCGTCGTTCAGGGGCACGAACCCCGGCGTCGTTCAGGGGCACGAACCCTGCCGTCGTTCAGGGGTACGAATCATTGGCGTCGTTCAGGGGTACGAACCCTGGCGTCGTTCAGGGGTTCGAACTCTGACATCGTTCAGGAGAGCGAATCCTGGCTTTATCGGTCAGTCTTGAGCGAAACGTATTAAAAGGATTCTCTGCTGGCAGTAGTTTCAGTCCCTACTTGTCTCCCAGCGCACCTGGTCACCATACCTGGTCACCATACCTTTTCACCAAACCTGGCCACCATACCTGGTCACCATACCTGGTCACCAAATCTGGTCACTTTACCTGGTCTCCATACCTGGTCACCTTACCTGGTCACTTTACCTGGTCACTTTACCTGGTCACCATACCTGGTCCTTGCCTGGTCACTTTGCCTGGTCACTTTACCTGGTCACCATACCTAGTCACCTTACCTGTTCACTGTACCTGGTCACCAAACCTGGTCACCAAACCTAGTCACCAAACCTGGTCACCACACCTAGTCACCATAACTGGTCACCAAACCCAGTCACCATACCTGGTCACCATACCTGGTCTCCATACTTGGTTTTTCATAGGCGGCAGCTACACCTGGCAGGTGTTCCAGGTCACCTGGTTGCCTGCACCTGGTTGCCTGCACCTCTGTTGCAGGTGGACACAAGGAAGAGTGATTTGTACAGGAATTCAGGAAGTTGGTTAAGTTATGTCTTGTTTCCTGCTGCTGCCTCTTCAAACACATTCCTTTCCTGCTCTTCCTTCTCCTCCCCCTCTTCTTTCCCCTTCTCCTCCTTCCCCGCCTCTTTTTTATCTTCTCCTGTTCGTCCTCATCTTCCTTTCATTGCCACTGCTTCTCCTAACACCACTGTTAAATAGACTGGAGAGACAAGGTTCAGAGTAAGGCTCTACTAAGAAGAGGTTTCGCCCATCCAGTGCTCGAATTATTATTATTATTATTATCAAGGGGAAGCGCTAAACCCGGAGGATTATACAGCGCCTAGGGGGGATGTGGAAGGCATTCAGGCTTAATTCGGGGAACTGGAGCACAGATCCAATTCCCTAAATCAAGAGCCCCTCACCAACATCAAGGAATCTTCCTTGAGGGGTCCAGTGTTCGAAACGTCTTGGGCAAACCATCTCCAATGAAGGAGTCATGGAGCTGCACCTGTGACTCAATTACCTATCATCCCCTATGATTACCTAATATCGGTACCATGGTGTTAATATCATCTAGAAGTAACAACCATCCACGGTGTAGTAACAACCATCCAGGATGTAGTAACAAGCATCCAGGGTGTAGTAGCAAGCATCCAGGGTGCAGTAACAACCATCCACGGTATAGCAACAACCATCCAGGATGTAGTAACAAGCATCCAGGGTGTAGTAGCAAGCATCCAGGGTGTAGTAGCAAGCATCCAGGGTGTAGTAACGACCATCCAGGGCGTAGCAGCAACCATCCAGGGTGCAGTAACAACCATCCACGGTGTAGCAACAACCATCCAGGATGTAGTAACAACCATCCACGGTATAGCAACAACCATCCAGGATGTAGTAACAAGCATCCAGGGTGTAGTAGCAAGCATCCAGGGTGTAGTAACAACCATCCAGGGCGTAGCAGCAACCATCCAGGGTGCAGTAACAACCATCCAGGGTGTAGTAACAACCATCCAGGGTGTAGTAACAACCATCCAGGGTGTAGCAACAACCATCCAGGATGTAGTAACAACCATCCAGGGTGCAGTAACAACCATCCAGGGTGCAGTAACAACCATCCAGGATGTAGTAATAAACCATCCAGGGTGTAGTAACAACCATCCAGGGTGCAGTAACAACCATCCAGGGCGTAGCAGCAACCATCCAGGGTGCAGTAACAACCATCCAGGGTGTAGCAACAACCATCCAGGATGTAGTAGCAAGCATCCAGGGAGTAGTAGCAAGCATCCAGGGCGTAGTAGCAAGCATCCAGGATTTAGTAACAACCATCTAGTTATTCTAGGGTGTAGCAACAACCATCAAGGGTGTAGTAGCAACCATCCAGGGTGTAGCAATAACCATCCAGGGTGTAGTAACAACCATCCAGGGTGTAGCAACAACCATCCAGGGTGTAATAACAATCCAGGGTGTAGCAATAACCATCCAGGGTGTAGTAACAACCATCCAGGGCGTAGTAACAACCATCCAGGGTGTAGTAACAACCATCCAGGGTGTAGTAACAACCATCCAGGGTGTAGTAACAACCATCCAGGGTGTAGTAGCAAGCACCCAGGGTGTAGTAACAACCATCTAGGGTGTAGTAGCAAGCACCCAGGGTGTAGTAGCAAGCACCTAGAGTATAGTAGCAAGCATCTAGGGTGTAGTAACCATCCGGTGTAGCAACAACGATCCAGGGTGTAATAATAACCATCCAGGGTGTAGCAACAACCATCCAGGGTGTAATAATAACCATCCAGGGTGTAGCAACAACCATCCAAGGGATAGTAACAACAATTCAGAGGGTAGTAACAACCATTCAGGGTGTAGCAACAACTATCCATGGTGTGGTAACAAACATCCAGGGTGTAGTAGCAACCATCCAGGGGTAGTAACAACCATCCAGAGTGAAGTAACAAGCACCCAGGTGTAGTAACAAGCATCCAGGAGGTAGTAACAACCATCCAGAGTGTAGTAACAACCACCCAGGGGATAGTAACAACCATTCAGGGGGTAGTAACAACCGTCCAGGGGGTAGTAATAAGCATCCAGGGGGTAGTAACAACCACTCAGGGTGTAGTAACAACCATTCAGAAAGTATTAACAACCATTCAGGGTGGTAACAACTATCCAGGGTGAAATAACAACCATCCAGGGTGTAATAACCATCCAATGGGTAGTAACAACCATCCAGGGGGTAGTAGTAACCACCCAGGGGGTAGTAACAACCATCCAGGGGGCAGTAACAACCGTCCAGGGAGTAGTAATAAGCATCCAGGGAGTAGTAATAAGCATCCAGGGGGTAGTAACAACCATCCAAGGTGTAGTAACAAGCATCCAGAGTGTAGTAACAACCACCCAGGGTGAGTAACAACCATCCAGGGTAGTAACAACTATCCAGGATGAAGTAACAACCATCTAGGGTGTAATAACAACCATCCAGGGAGCAGTGACAACCATCCACGGGGTAGCAACAACTATCCAAGGGGTAGTAACAACCATCACAGACGTGTTCAGCAGAGTTTCTATCTCTTGTAGAGAGTAACAGGAGGGAGAATAATGTTTCTCTTTTCTTCCCCTTCGTTGCATTTTATACGGAGGGCTAAACCCTTGTGGGCCATTCAGAAGAATGAGTGGTGCGGGCTTGATTCTCCGTGTGTATAGTCAGGAGATATCTGGTTGCTAGTTGACGGTTCCCCTTTCCCCTCCGATGGAGCAGTGGAGTTGAGGTTGAGTGGAATAGTGTCAATGCCTGATCAGCCTGGTTGTGGTTCGCACGTTGGACTGCGTTCGGCCGGGGTCAACAGCCTGGTTGATCAGGCCCTGATCTACCACGAGGACTGATCGAGAACCTGGCCACAGGGGCGTTGACGCCCGGAACGACCACCAGGTAGGTAGACACCAGGTAGATAGACTCCAGACAGGGAGACTCCAGGGATGTAGACTCCAGGTAGGTAGACACCAGATTGGTAGACTCCAGGTAGGTAGACAGCAGGTAGATAGACTCCAGGTAGGCAGAGTCCAGGTGTGTGACCTCAGCACGGGTTTCAGTGCTCCCTCCCAGCCACTACAACAAGACGTCAGCGATAAGAAAGATCGCCTTATTACGCACCCTGGACGCCGTCTCTACGTCAGGAGTCCAAATATTTAAACGTCATATAATAACAGCACCAACCTGAAGGTTACCTGGAGGTTATTCCGGGGATCAACGCCCCCGCGGTCCGGTCCATGACCAGGCCTCCCGATGGATCAGGGCCTGATCAACTAGGCTGTTACTGCTGGCCGCACGCAGTCCAACGTACGAGCCACAGCCCGGCTGATCCGGCACTGACTTTAGGTATCTGTCCAGCTCTCTCTTGAAGGCAGCCAGGGGTTTATTGGCAATTCCCCTAATGCTTGATGGGAGGCTGTTGAACAGTCTTGGGCCCCGGACACTTATGGTGTTTTCCCTTAGTGTACCAATGGCGCCCCTACTTTTTATTGGGGGCATTTTGCATCGCCTGCCCAATCTTTTACTTTCGTAGGAAGTGATTTCTGTGTGCAGATTTGGGACCATTCCTTCCAAGATTTTCCAAGTGTAGATTATGATATATCTCTCCCTCCTGCGTTCCAACGAGTACAAGTCAAGTGCTTCCAAGCGTTTCCAGTAGTTAAGGTGCTTGACAGAACTTATACGTGCAGTAAAGGATCTCTGTACACTCTCTAGATCTGCGATTTCACCTGCTTTGAATGGAGATGTTAATGTACAGCAGTATTCCAGCCTAGAGAGAACAAGTGATTTGAAAAGGATCATCATTGGCTTGGCATCTCTCGTTTTGAACGTTCTCATTATCCATCCTATCATTTTCTTTGCACGTGCGATCGTGGCACTGTTGTGATCCTTGAAAGTGAGATCCTCAGACATTACTACTCTCAGGTCCCTTACATTATTTTTCTGCTCTATTGTATGGCCAGAGTCTGTATTATACTCTGTTCTAGTTATTATCTCCTCCAGTTTTCCATAACGGAGTAGTTGGAATTTGTCCTCATTGAACATCATATTGTTTACCGTTGCCCACTGGAAAACTTTGTTTATATCTGCTTGGAGGTTAACCGCGTCCTCAGCAGATGACAGCCTCATGCAGATCCTAGTATCATCCGCAAAGGATGATACGGTGCTGTGATGTATATCTCTGTCTATGTCTGATATGAGGACAAGGAATAAGATGGGGGCGAGTACTGTGCCTTGTGGAACAGAGCTCTTCACTATGACAGCCTCCGATTTAACTCTGTTGACCACTACTCTTTGTGTTCGATTTGTTAGGAAGTTGAAGATCCATCTCCCCACTTTCCCAGTTATTCCTTTAGCACGTATTTTATGGGCTATTACACCATGATCGCATTTGTCAAATGCTTTTGCAAAGTCTGTGTATATTACATCTGCATTCTGATTTTCTTCCAGTGCATCCAGGGCCATATCATAGTGATCCAGTAGTTGTGAGAGGCAGGAACGACCTGCCCTGAACCCATGTTGCCCTGGATTGTGCAGATTTTGGAAATCCAGGTGATTTGTAATCCTGCTTCTTAGCACTTTTTCAAAGATTTTTATGATGTGGGACGTCAGAGCTATTGGTCTATAGTTCTTAGCTAATGCTTTGCTGCCACCTTTTTGGAGTGGGGCTATATCCGTTGTTTTAAGTGACTGTGGAATTTCACCCATGTCCAAGCCCCTCCTCCATAGTGTACTTAGGGCACGCGAGAGGGGTTTCTTGCAGTTCTTAATGAACACAGAGTTCCACGAGTCTGGGCCCGGGGCTGAGTGCAAGGGCATGTCGTCAATGGCTTTTTCGAAATCTATCGGAGTTAGGGTAATGTCGGAAATCTGGCATACATTTATGGAGTTTTGAGGCTCATTCATGAAGAAATCATTTGGGTCGTCGATCCTCAGACATATTAGTGGTTCACTAAACACAGAGTCGTACTGGGATTTCAATATTTCACTCATTTCCTTGTTGTCATCTGTGTAAGTCCCATCCTGTCTGAGTAAGGTCCCGATACTAGATGTGGTATTTGCCTTGCTTTTGGCATATGAAAAGAAATATTTTGATTTCTTTCAATTTCACTAATAGCTTTAAGCTCCTCCTGTCTCTCCTGGTTCCAGTAAGTTCGATAGTTTCCACTTCCCTGGTCAGCGCCTCCTTTCGTGTATCAGATATTCTAGCACTCCTGAGGAGCTCAGTGACTCTTCATCGTCTTCTGTAGAGGAAGCGTCTTTCTCTCTCCAGTTTACTCTTGCTCTTCTTCTTTCTTAGGGGAATATGCCTAGAACATGCTTCGGCTGCCAGGAAGTTAATCCTTTCAAGGCACTGGTTTGGATCCATGTCAAAGAAATAGCTAAGAACTATAGACCAATAGCTCTGACGTCCCACATCATAAAAATCTTTGAAAAAGTGCTAAGAAGCAGGATTGCAAATCACCTGGATTCCCAAAACCTGCACAATCCAGGGCAACATTGGTTCAGGGCAGGTCGCTCCTGCCTCTCACAACTACTGGATCACTATGATATGGCCTTGGATGCACTAAAAGAAAATCAGAATGCAGATTTAATATACACAGACTTTGCAAAAGCGTTTGACAAGTGCGATCATGGCGTAATAGCCCATAAAATACGTGCTAAAGGAATAACTGGGAAAGTGGGTAGATGGATCTTCAACTTCCTAACAAATCGAACACAAAGAGTAGTGGTCAACAGAGTTAAATCGAAGTCTGCTATAGTGAAGAGCTCTGTTCCACAAGGCACAGTACTCGCCCCCATCTTATTCCTCATCCTCATATCAGACATAGACAGAGATATATATACACCACAGCACCGTATCATCCTTTGCCGATGATACTAGGATCAGCATGAGGCTGTCATCTGCTGAGGACGCGGTTAACCTCCAAGAAGATATAAACAAAGTTTTCCAGTGGGCAACGGTAAACAATATGATGTTCAATAAGGACAAATTCCAACTACTCCGTTATGGAAAACTGGAGGAGATAATAACTAGAACAGAGTATAATACAGACTCTGGCCATACAATAGAGCGGAAAAATAATGTAAGGGACCTGAGAGTAGTAATGTCTGAGGATCTCACTTTCAAGGATCACAACAGTGCCACGATCGCACGTGCAAAGAAAATGATAGGATGGATAATGAGAACGTTCAAAACGAGAGATGCCAAACCAATGATGATCCTTTTCAAATCACTTGTTCTCTCTAGGCTGGAATACTGCTGTACATTAACATCTCCATTCAAAGCAGGTGACATTGCAGATCTAGAGAGTGTACAGAGATCCTTTACTGCACGTATAAGTTCTGTCAAGCACCTTAACTACTGGGAACGCTTGGAAGCACTTGACTTGTACTCGTTGGAACGCAGGAGAGAGAGATATATCATAATCCACACTTGGAAATTCCTGGAAGGAATGGTTCCGAATCTGCACACAGAAATTACTCCCTACGAAAGTAAAAGACTGTGCAGGCGATGCAAAATACCCGCAATTAAAAGTAGGGGCGCCATTGGTACACTAAGAGAAAACACCGTAAGTGTCCAGGGCCCAAGACTGTTCAACAGCCTCTCATCAAGCATTAGGGAAATTACCAATCAACCCCTGGCTGCTTTCAAGAGAGAGCTGGACAGATACCTAAAGTCAGTGCCGGATCATCCGGGCTGTGGTCCGTACGTTGGACTGCGTGCGGCCAGCAGTAATAGCCTGGTTAATCAGGCCCTGATCTACCGGGAGGCCTGGTCGTGGGCCGGGCTGCGGGGGCGTTGATCCGTGGAGATAGCTCCCGTTCCAGCCTCTTCACTGGCCGCTACTGGGTCACTCTGAACTCACCTAGTTGTACTCACCTAGTTGAGGTTGCAGGGGTCGAGTCCAAACTCCTGGCCCCCACCTCTTCACTGGTCGCTACTAGGTCACTCTCCCTGAACCGTGAGCTTTATCATACCTCTGCTTAAAGCTATGTATGGATCCTGCCTCCACTACATCGCTTCCAAAACTATTCCACTTCCTGACTACTCTGTGGCTGAAGAAATACTTCCTAACATCCCTGTGATTCATCTGTGTCTTCAACTTCCAACTGTATCCCCTTGTTGCTGTGTCCCATCTCTGGAACAGCCTGTCTTTGTCCACCTTGTCGATTCCTCTCAGTATTTTATATGTCGCTATCATGTCCCCCCTATCTCTCCTGTCCTCCAGTGTCGTCAGGTTGATTTCCCTTAACCTCTCCTCGTAGGACATACGCCTTAGCTCTGGGACTAGTCTTGTTGCAAATCTTTGCACTTTCTCCTGTTTCCTATTAACCACTTGGATCAATGGTATAACAATTACGAGCCCACTGGCACACAAAAATTTAATGATGATTTAATTACCACTATTGAGAGTGTTCTCACAGATCAAGTGGGCAGGAATAGGAAACAAAGACCCTCCACTATAAATAACAATAAAAACCAATGTAAATACTACAATGATCCACAGCTGCGCAATCTAACACATGCAGCTAGGAGGATTGGTAAAGCATACCGTGAATGTAGAACCCCAGACCTGCTCAGAACGTTCCAAGCTGCACTAACAAATGCAAGGAATAGAAAGGAAGAACTTAGGCAACAGGAATGGGAACAGTTTGTCAGTGGATTAAATAGGTCCACCCCTTTGAGTTTGGCTTGGAAAGGTATAAATAAAATAACCAGGAAAAAGACTGGCAATGTTGCTCATCCCTTTCCTCTTGAAAAAGCAAATGACCTCATAAATGACTGGTCCAAAACATCCAGGCATGAAAGCCTTCCATCTCATATTAGAAAAAATTTAGAGAGTACTTCTGAAGAAATGTTGAAACTGATTAATTTTATGAGCCAAAATATTGATGAGAGTGATTGCCTCTTTACCGAGTATGAATTAGATAATGCATTAACCAAAGGTCGATCAACTGCTCCTGGAGAGGATGGTATAACCTATGATATTCTCAGAACTCTAAGGCACGTGCCTGATAACCCTTTGTTGGCACTGTATAATCTCAGTTACATTGAGGGCGTTCTTCCTACTTCCTGGACCAATAGTCTCATTGTGCCTATCCCTAAGTCCCAACAGCCTGATACATTTAGGCCGATCTCCTTAACTAGTTGTCTTTGCAAAACTTTTGAAAGAATGATGCTTAACAGACTGTACTACAGAATCA
Organism: Cherax quadricarinatus; assembly: GCF_038502225.1. Taxonomy (NCBI): domain Eukaryota; kingdom Metazoa; phylum Arthropoda; class Malacostraca; order Decapoda; family Parastacidae; genus Cherax; species Cherax quadricarinatus. Next base: position 3,936,064 of record NC_091305.1, read on the forward strand.
GAGATCAACTTTCCCCCTACCTCTATGGGTTCATGAAAGGTAAAAGTGTGCAGAACTGTATTTCCACCTTTCTCACTGCACACACCTCTACTAGTTTTACCACTTTTCTTGATCTAAAATCTGCATTTGATATTGCAAACAGAACCGTTATACTACATGAACTAGCCAAAATGAATATTGGTGGTAGCTTACTCTGCTGGATAATAGGATACCTGTCAAATAGAGTATCCTCTGTCCTTTACCAAGGCTTCAGAAGTGATTCTAAAGAAATGTCTTTAGGTACACCGCAGGGAGGAGTTCTTAGTCCCATGCTATTTAATATTCTGATTAATGCTCTCCTAAATGCTCTACCTGCCTCGCCTAAACATATAGCTATAAGCTATTCTGATGATATCATGATCCATACAACAGGGCATAAGAAGATGAATACCATTCTTAATGAAGTTCAAGCAATTTGTAATCGACTAGGCCTCATAATATCTTCCTCTAAAACAAAGATATTAACAAGCAAACGACATCCCCCACCCATCTATTTGCAGGGTGAAATCATTAGCTACGTTAAAACTTACAGATATCTTGGTGTAGATGTACCCTTTAACAAATCCACTATACCACAACTAAACAAGAAATGTAAAGCTAGGCTAAATGCTCTCAAAGCTGTTGCTGGCTACAATCCCAACTATGGTGCTAATGTGAGAATCGTGAGAATGATGTACATAGCCTATGTTAGGTCCTTAATTGATTATGCTGCTCCCATGTTGATATTAGCTAGAGAAAGTTCCCTCCGACCCTTGGAGTTAATGCAAAATGAAGCTCTCAGGACTATTCTTGGCTGTCCCAGATCTACAAAAGTTCTTAACATGAGGAAGGAGCTTGGTATTTCTAGTATCAGTGATAGGATTGTTGAAATTAACACTGTACTCGGTATTAGAATGTTGAGAAACGAACCAGACACTGTCACAGTGAATCTTACCAAGTGTCTAGAGGTAAATACACACAGATCTAAATGGATTGTGAAAACGTGCAATTGCATTAAGTTTTATAACCTGCATGAACTGTATCACTGTAGGCAACAAGAGCATTTCACCCCTCCATGGAAGATGTGTTCATTTAATATCACATACCTACAAGTCCCTCCCAAGAAGCTCATTGCTAGTAATCCCTTCCTTAAATCTCTTGTTAGAGCAACTGCTCAAGAAGAAATTTTTCGCCTAGCTGGTAGTAATAAGTTATCACAAGTTATATACACTGATGGATCTAAACAGGAGTCTTCTGGCAGGGCTGCATCTGCTCTTGTTGCCACCTCCCTAGTTAAGAACGATAATAAATTTGTTGAGTTAGGCATAAGAATTAACAACTGGGCGTCACACTGCAAACTGAATTGTTTGCAATCCTTTGGCGCTAAAGCTAACCTATGACACTGAGCTTGACTCTATCATCATTACTGATTCTATGTCATCATTGAAGGCTCTTGGCTCATATAATGACTCCAACAACATGCTCATTGGGGAAGCCAGGTATAGATACTCAAAAATTAGGGACAAAGGAATTAATGTGCAATTGCTATGGATCCCATCACACATTGGATTACTCCTTCATGATAAAGTTGATATGTTAGCCAAGAAGAGTATCCAGAAGGAGAACGTAGAATATAACTTTGGTATAACTGTGTCTAGCATTAGGAATAATATTAGGAGAGAAGTAAATAATGAAGATGATTGTTATAGGAATGCAGTTAGAAGCCTGAGTAGATCTATAACCCACTATGATAACATGAACGTAGATAAGTATGTTTATGGAGCAACTTGCAATGTGAACAGACTGACTGATGTTGTAGTGGCCAGGCTTAGGCTTGGTTACAAGTACTTCTGGCAGTTTGGGAGACACACAGATGATGATCAAACTAAATGTAAATTATGTGATCAGGCATATGGTCACTCTCTTGAACACTATGTGCTTAATTGTCCACTTATTGAGGAATACAGAGACAGACAGTATAATAACCTATGTGACATGTCAAGATATCTTATTAATGAAAATAAGATACCAGATATACTAAGCAAATTTCCTAAATTTGCTTGTAACAGATAAGTGAACTATAGATATGTAGATATAAATCCATATGTATTCCTGTTAACCCTTTGGGGCCTAGTTCCTAGGCCTTTTGTGTATCCACATGCTCTCGCGCTACCGTCCACAGGATGGATATGGGGTGCACAATAAACTAGCCACTTCGGTGGCAAAATCTAAATCTTAGACTCCAAACTGGTGCTGCATTCTCCAATATGGGCCTAACGTATATAGTGTACAGGGTCCTGAACGATTCCATATTAAGATGTCAGAATGCTGTTCTGAGGTTTGTTAGGCGCCCATATGCTGCAGCAGTTATTTGGTTGATGTGTGCCTCAGGAGATGTGCCTGGTGTTATACTCACCCTAAGAACTTTTTCCCTGAGTGAGGTTTGTAGTCTCTGGCCCCCTAGGCTGTACTCCATCTGCGGTCTTCTTTGCCCTTCCCCAATCTTCATGACTTTGCACTTTGTGGGGCTGAACTCCAGGAGCCAGTTGCTGGACCAGGCCTGCAGCCTGTCCAGGTCCCTTTGTAGCTCTGTCTGGTCCTCGTCCGATTGGATTCTTCTCATCAACTTCACATCATCTGCAAACAGGGACACTTCGGAGTCTATTCCTTCCGTCATGTCGTTCAGAAATTCCAGAAACAGCACCAGTCCTAAGACTGACCCCTGTGGAACCCCACTCGTCACATGCGCTCACTCTGACACTTCGCCACGTACCATGACTCGCTGTTGTGTTCCTGACAGGCATTCCCTGATCCATTGTAGTGCCTTCCCTGTTTTCCCTGCCTGGTCCTCCAGTTTTTCCAGTAATCCTTTGTGTATAACTGTGTCAAACGCCTTCTTACAGTCCAAGAATATGCAATCTACTCACCCCTCTCTCTCTCTCTCTCTTGTCTTACTGCTGTCACCCTGTCATAGAACTCCTGTAGGTCTGTGACAGGATTTCCCGTCCCTGAATCATGTTGGCTGCTGTTGATAAGCTCATTCCTTTCTAGGTGTTCCACCACTCTTCTCCTGATAATCTTCTGCATGACTTTGCATATTATACATGTCAGTGACACTGGTCGGTAGTTTAGTATGTGTGTGTGTGTGTGTGTGTGTGTGTGTGTGTGTGTGTGTGTGTGTGTGTGTGTGTGTGTGTGTGTGTGTGTGTGTGTGGTGTGTGTGTGTGTGTGTTTGTGTGTGTGTGTGTGTGTGTGTTTGTGTGTGTGTGTGTGTGTGTGTGTGTGTGTGTGTGTGTGTGTGTGTGTGTGTGTGTGAGTATGTGTGTATGTGTGTGCGTATGTGTGTATGTGTGGGGTCAGTGTTCTTCCTGAGCACAGGGAACTCCACCAAGCGAGACCTTACTAATCTCTCTCTTCCCACAGGTGTTCCTGAGAACACCTGTGTGTGGGGGGAAGGGGAGGTGCCTAAGTGTCTGTGAGGGAAGGATAGGTGGGGGAAATGTAGAGTGAGAGATAGAGGTAGATAGATTGATAAATAGATAAAGAGAGAGAGAGAGAGAGAGAGAGAGAGAGAGAGAGAGAGAGAGAGAGAGAGAGAGAGAGAGAGAGAGAGAGAGAGAGAGAGACGGAGAGATCACGTGAGAAAGTTATAAAACTGGAACATATATGTGTGGTAATTATGGTGTTTAGTGGTGGTAGTGGTGGTGGTTGTAGTAATGGTGGTCGTAGTGGTGGTTGTTGTAGTGGGGGTTATCGTAGTGGTTGTTGTGGCATCCTAGGAGTGTTACATTTTATTTGGCCTATGTCACCCACCCGTATAGGCTGCCTCCCGACCAGTGAACCAGGTGCTATGGGTTTAACTATGAACAAAAGCCCCTTAGTTTTCTCTGTATTAGGTGTACATAAGTGTCTTTTTCCACAGGTGCTATGGGTTTAACTATGAACAAAAGCCCCGTCGTTATACCAGCACCTCGGTTCACTGGCCAGTTACAGACAAGATCACCAGAGCTGAGCAGCGATGTGGTTTACTTGTGACACGAGTTTTGGCAGACTTGTCTGTGCTGCTGATTGATTACGGTGCTTTGCCTGGCTCCTTGCTGTGCCTGGCTCCTTGCTTTGCCTGGCTCCTTGCTGTGCCTGGCTCCTTGCTTTGCCTGGCTCCTTGCTTTGCCTGGCTCTTTGCTTTGCCTCATCTGATCACCGTGTTGTACACTTGGTCTTAACATAAGAACATAAGAATGGAGGAACATTGCAGAAGGCCTACTGGCCCATGCGAGGCAGGTCCTTATCAAAACGACTACTACCTGAAGCTTCCCTAGAAATAACTCCCATACCCAATGACACCAATCAAACCCAGCCCCTCCCACTCATATATTTGTCCAGTCCCTTCTTAAAGCTACCCAAGGTCCTAGCCTCTATCACCCCACTGGGAAGACTGTTCCACGCATCTACAACTCTGTTAGAAAACCAGTACTTACCTATGTCCTTTCTAAATCTAAATTTATCCAACTTAAATCCATTATTCCTGGTTCTTACCTGGTTCGACACCCTCAGTACTTTATTAATATCTCCCTTGTTTATGCCCGTCATCCACTTATACACTTCAATGATATCTCCCATCATTCTACGCCTCTCCAGAGAGTGGAGATTTAAGGCTTTGAGTCTATCTTCATACGGGAGGTTCCTTACACAGTAAATCATTTTAGTCATTCTTCTCTGTATGTTCTCTAATGAGTCTATATCCATCCTGTAGTAAGGGGACCAAAACTGAGCAGCATAATCTAAATGAGGCCTCACTAGTGATGTATAGAGCTGTAAAATACTTTTGGACTTCTGTTACTTATACTTGTGTTGTTAGGTAAGACACATATGCAACAGTTAGGTATGGTTTAGAAAGACACGTAAGCAAACACTATAACATATTTATTAGAAAACGTTTCGGTCCTGGGACCTTGATCAAGGTCAAGTGATCAAGGTCCCAGGACCGAAACGTTTTCTAATAAATATGTTATAGTGTTTGCTTACGTGTCTTTCTAAACCAACTTGTCGGTATTTATTACCAAGGTTTATACCAACAGTTAGGTATCTTTATTATGAAACGTTTCGCCTACACAGTAGGCTTCTTCAGTCAAGTACAGAAAAGTTGATAGAAGCAGAAGATACTTGAAGACGATGTAATCAGTCCATCACCCTTAAAGTTTTGAGGTGGTCAGTCCCTCAGTCTGGAGAAGAGCATTGTTCCGTTGTCTGAAACAATATGAAGTTGAAGTGACAGAATGGGGCCTTATATAGTGCCAGGAGGTGAGACGTAGGTTGCTTTGGGAGGGCAGGTCCCTCTCAAACCCAGCCGTTCTCACTAGTAGAGGTTGTCGAAGTAGATTGTCTGTAACAAGATACCCTTGTGTTGCAGTGTCTGACAGAATGAACATTAAAATGGTATAAAATACCGACAGATTGTTAGGTAAGACACATATGCAACAGTTAGGTATCTTTATTTCGAAACGTTTCGCCTACACAGTAGGCTTCTTCAGTCGAGTACAGAAAAGCAACCTACGTCTCACCTCCTGGCACTATATAAGGCCCCTTTCTGTCACTTCAACTTCATATTGTTTCAGACAACGGAACAATGCTCTTCTCCAGACTGAGGGACTGACCACCTCAAAACTTTAAGGGTGATGGACTGATTACATCGTCTTCAAGTATCTTCTGCTTCTATCAACTTTTCTGTACTCGACTGAAGAAGCCTACTGTGTAGGCGAAACGTTTCGAAATAAAGATACCTAACTGTTGCATATGTGTCTTACCTAACAATCTGTCGGTATTTTATACCATTTTAATGTTTACTTATACTTCTTGAGATAAATCCAAGTAATCTGTTGGCCTTGTTGCGCACACTAAGGCACTGCTGTCTTGGCTTTAGATTTCTGCTTACCATGACTCCCAAGTCTTTTTCACATTCTGTATGATCAAGCTCTACTTCACCTAGATTATAGCTTCGAGGGTTATTTTCATTACCAAGGGCAAGTACCTTACACTTATCCACATTGAACTTCATCTGCCATTTTTCAGACCAAGACATTAATTTGTCCAAATCGTCCTGGAGTTCATTGATATCCTCCTCAGAGTGAATTATACGGCCTAACTTTGTATCATCAGCAAATTTACTCATGTCACTCGTAATCCCTTCATCAAGGCCATTAATGTAAATTATGAACAAGAGAGGGCCTAAAACTGATCCTTGTGGAACGCCACTAGTGACTAATCCCCATTCAGATTTCACTCCATTAATGGTAACTCTCTGCTTTCTATTGGTAAGCCATGCCTCAATCCATGCTAGAACTTTACCTCCTATACCATGAGCTGCCACTTTTCTTAAGAGTCTCTTGTGAGGTACTCTATCGAAGGCTTTACTAAAATCCAAATAAACAATATCATATTCCTTATCACTGTCAACTGCCTCAAATGTTCTATTGAAGAACGTCAGTAAGTTTGTCAGGCAGGAACGACCTCTCGTGAATCCATGCTGAGATTCATTTATCAAGTTATGCTCTTCAAGGTGACTTCTGATAATCTCAGCTATAATTGATTCTAATAACTTGCCCACTATAGATGTCAGGCTTCTTGGACGGTAATTTGAAGGAGTGGACTTATCCGCTGATTTGAATATAGGAACCACATTAGCCATCTTCCACAACTCTGGCACAACACTGGTAAGGATGGACGCATTGAATACACTCGTTAATGGCTGACTAAGCTCCATCTTGCATTCCTTAAGTACCCTGGAAAACAACTCATCGGGTCCCGGGGACTTATTTTGTTTCAGTTTGTCTATCTGTTTAATAACCATGTCCCTCGTGACAGTAATATTAGTTAATTTAAATGTATAGTATATATAGTATTATAAATACCAGCCTGAAGGAAATGAAGACCTGAATGTTGCCTTTTACTTGCATTACGATTTATCTCATTACGACAAGGTGTGTAAGCCTTCATATACCTGTGTTCGTAATAGTGGTGGTGGTGGTTGGTTGTAGTGGTGGTGGTGGTTGTTGGGTGTAATGATGGTGATGGTCGTTGTAATGGTGGTGGGGTTGGTTCCAGATCATGGAACAAAGCTCTTCTCCAGGCTGAGGGACTGACCACCTCAAAACTACGTCTTCAAGGGTGATGGACTGATTACATCGTCTTCACGTCCCTACTGCTCCTGTCAACTTTTTGTACTTGACTGAAGAAGCCTGCTGTGTAGGCGAAACGTTTCGGAATAAAGATACCTAACTGTTGTACCTGTGTCTTACCAGCCTGTCGGAATTGTATACCATTTATGATATTCAGTAGTAGTAACAGCAGCAGCAGTGGTAGTAATAACAGTAGTAACAGTAGCAGCAGTGGTAGTAATAACAGTAGTAACAGCAGCAGCAGTGGTAGTAACAGTTCCTCTCCCGGTATCTCCTAATTCTTGTTCTCCACCATCCCCCTACGATCCCCCAGTCATCCCTTACCATTCCCCCACAATCCCCCAATCATCCTTCACCATCCCCCTTCAATCCCCCCACTACCCCCTACCACCCCCCACTTCCCCCTACCAGCACAAGCCAACAAGAGGAGTGTTCTCAAGGTGTCAGGTTAACCTCTCCTCCCCCCTCCCCTCCCCTCCCCCCAAGCTTCCCCTCCCTCATTACCTGCCCCTTCCATCATTCCTCCTCCCTCCCTCCTCCATTTCACAGCTCTTGCCCTTCCTCCTTTCCCACCCACCCCTTCCTTCCCCCTCTCTGCCCTCTCTCATCTCTTGCCTTATTTTCCTCTTTCCCATCCACACAATCGTTCATTTTCCTTCTCATTTCCCTCCCTCTTTCCTCTTCCTTGCTCTTCTTCCCCCCCCCCTCTTTTTTCCAGTATTTTTTATTCTTCTCTCCTCGTCTTTCCAATCTTTTTTTTTTAAATATGCAGCCATCTTGTTTTCCTGTTCTTTCCATCAATCTCCTTCCTCTCTCTCTCTCTCTCTCTCTCTCTCTCTCTCTCTCTCTTTCTCCATTTTTCCTGGTTACAGCTTCTCTTCGTCCCCACCTTTTATCCCCCCTCCCTCCACCACCCCCACCCGCTCCCCCACCTCCCCCTCCCCTCCTCTCGACACATAACTGGCATTTGTTCCCACACTGTTGTACCACAACCACCATCCATGACTACCACCACTACCACAACCACCATCCATGACTACCACCACTACCACAACCACCATCCATGACTACCACCACTACCACAACCACCATCCATGACTACCACCACTACCACAACCACCATCCATGACTACCACCACTACCACAACCACCATCCATGACTACCACCACTACCACAACCACCATCCATGACTACCACCACTACCACAACCACCATCCATGACTACCACCACTACCACAACCACCATCCATGACTACCACCACTACCACAACCACCATCCATGACTACCACCACTACCACAACCACCATCTATGACTACCACCACTACCACAACCACCATCCATGATTACCACCACTACCACAACCACCATCTATGACTACCACCACTACCACAACCACCATCCATGATTACCACCACTACCACAACCACCATCCATGATTACCACCGCTACCACAACCACCATCCATGACTACCACCACTACCACAACCACCATCCATGATTACCACCACTACCACAACCACCATCCATGACTACCACAACCACCATCCATGATTACCACCGCTACCACAACCACCATCCATGACTACCACCACTACCACAACCACCATCCATGATTACCACCACTACCACAACCACCATCCATGACTACCACCACTACCACAACCACCATCCATGACTACCACCACTACCACAACCACCATCCATGATTACCACCACTACCACAACCACCATCCATGATTACCACCACTACCACAACCACCATCCATGACTACCACCACTACCACAATCACCATCCATGACTACCACCATTACCACAACCACCATCCATGACTACCACCACTACCACAACCACCATCCATGACTACTACCACTGTGTGTGTGTGTGTGTGTGTGTGTACTCACCTAGTTGTACTCACCTAGTTGAGGTTGCGGGGGTCGAGTCCGAGCTCCTGGCCCCGCCTCTTCACTGATCGCTACTAGGTCACTCTCCCTGAGCCGTGAGCTTTATCATACCTCTGCTTAAAGCTATGTATGGATCCTGCCTCCACTACATCGCTTCCCAAACTATTCCACTTACTGACTACTCTGTGGCTGAAGAAATACTTCCTAACATCCCTGTGATTCATCTGTGTCTTCAACTTCCAACTGTGTCCCCTTGTTACTGTGTCCAATCTCTGGAACATCCTGTCTTTGTCCACCTTGTCAATTCCTCTCAGTATTTTGTATGTCGTTATCATGTCCCCCCTATCTCTCCTGTCCTCCAGTGTCGTCAGGTTGATTTCCCTTAACCTCTCCTCGTAGGACATACCTCTTAGCTCTGGGACTAGTCTTGTTGCAAACCTTTGCACTTTCTCTAGTTTCTTCACGTGCTTGGCTAGGTGTGGGTTCCAAACTGGTGCCGCATACTCCAATATGGGCCTAACGTACACGGTGTACAGGGTCCTGAATGATTCCTTATTAAGATGTCGGAATGCTGTTCTGAGGTTTGCCAGGCGCCCATATGCTGCAGCAGTTATTTGGTTGATGTGCGCTTCAGGAGATGTGCCTGGTGTTATACTCACCCCAAGATCTTTTTCTTTGAGTGAGGTTTGTAGTCTCTGGCCCCCTAGACTGTACTCCGTCTGCGGTCTTCTTTGCCCTTCCCCAATCTTCATGACTTTGCACTTGGTGGGATTGAACTCCAGGAGCCAATTGCTGGACCAGGTCTGCAGCCTGTCCAGATCCCTTTGTAGTTCTGCCTGGTCTTCGATCGAGTGAATTCTTCTCATCAACTTCACGTCATCTGCAAACAGGGACACCTCAGAGTCTATTCCTTCCGTCATGTCGTTCACAAATACCAGAAACAGCACTGGTCCTAGGACTGACCCCTGCGGGACCCCGCTGGTGTGTGTGTGTGTGTGTGTGTGTGTGTGTGTGTGTGTGTGTGTGTATTCACCTATTTGGTTTAGAAAGACACGTAAACAAACACTATAACATATTTATTAGAAAACGTTTCGGTCCTGGGACCTTGATCAAGGTCCCAGGACCGAAACGTTTTCTAATAAATATGTCATAGTGTTTGCTTACGTGTCTTTCTAAACCAACTTGTCGGTATTTATTACCAAGGTTTATACCATTCACCTATTTGTTGTCGCAAGGGTCTGTTCACAGCTCCTGGCCCCACCTCTTCGCTAGACGCTACTAGGCCCACTCTCTGCTCCAAAAGCTTTGTCGTACCTCTTCTTCAAGCTGTGTATGGATCCTGCTCTAGTGGTTTTAACCAGGTCAACTTCCCTTCTCATCCTTCTTATATATCCACACCTTCGATTCCCTTTTCCCCTTCCTTTCTCAGCTCTCTCATCTTCTCCTTTTACACTTCCACTCCTCCATCTACTCCAGTTATCATCCTCCTCTACCTCTCTCTCCCTTACATTTATTCGCTACTCCAGTTGTCTTCCAATTTCCTCATCCTTCCTCTTTCTCTCCAGTCTCATGTATCTTCCCTTCGCAGTTACTTCTCCTTCCCTACGACCATCTGACCTTCTCCACGACTATCTGACCTTTCCTATAACTATCTGACCTTCCCTACAACTATCTGCCCTTCTCTACAACTATCTGACCTTCCCTACAACTATCTGACCTTCCCTACAACTGTCTGGCCTTCCCTACAACTATCTGACCTTCCCTACAACTATCTGACCTTCCCTACAACTATCTGACCTTCCCTACAACTATCAGACCTTCCCTACAACTATCTGACCTTCCCTACAACTATCTGACCTTCCCTACAACTGTCTGGCCTTCCCTACAACTATCTGCCCTTCTCTACAACTATCTGACATTCCCTACAACTATCTGACCTTCCCTACAACTATCAGACCTTCCCTACAACTATCTGCCCTTCTCTACAACTATCTGACCTTCCCTACAACTATCTGACCTTCCCTACAACTATCTGACCTTCCCTACAACTATCTGACCTTCCCTACAACTATCTGACCTTCCCTACAACTATCTGACCTTCCCTACAACTATCTGACCTTCCCTACAACTATCTGACCTTCCCTACAACTATCTGACCTTCCCTACAACTATCTGACCTAGTTGATCAGGCCCTGATCCATCGGGAGGCCTGGTCGTGGACCGGGCCGCGGGGGCGTTGATCCCCGGAATAACCTCCAGGTAACCTCCCTACAACTATCTGACCTTCCCTACAATTTCCCTTGACCTTCATAGTTGTTCTCTTCTGTTATGGAAAGTTTCTGGTGTATCTCTCCTTTCCTTAGCTCTAACCTCCCTCTTTCCCTTCCTCTCCGCCTCTCCCACCCTCTCTTTCTCCCTCTCTTCCTCCCCTCCCTCTCTCCCCACCCTGTCTTTCCCTCCCACCCTCCCTCCATCACTCCCCCGCTTCAACCGTCCACAATTCCCATGTTTCCCCTCTTCGTGCCGTCTCTATGGCCCACTAAACTTCTAAACGGTGGCAAGGGGAAGGGGGAGAGAGGGGAGATAGATGGTAGATGGTAAGGGAGGTTAGCAAGAATAGTGGACGATGAAAGAATGGAATGGAATAGTGAATGACGGGTGAGAGATGTGCAAGGGTGAGGTTTATGGTGAAGGAGAACTTAGTGATGAGGGAGAACTATGGTGAGGGAGAATAAAGATGGTAGAGGACGTAATGGGAGATGGTAAGAGAGAGTTGACGATGTTGGACATTGTGCGGAGTATGGGAATTAATTCCCCTTCTACACTGACTGATGATTGCAGTATATCGACCTTCAGATAGATACTTATCTATCTGAAGGGTGCTTGGGGGTCAACGCCCCCCGGCCAGGTTCATGACCAGGTCTCCCGGTGGATCAGGGCCTGATCAGCCAGGCCCTTTCTGCTGGCAGTACTCAATCCAACGTACGAACCACAGCCCGACTGGTCAGGTACTGACTTTAGATATCTGTCCAGATCCTTCTCAGAGACAACCTGGGGTCTTTAAGACAGCCAGGGATCTATTGGTAATCCCCCTTATGTATACTAGAAATCAGTTAAACAACCTTCCAACACTTACTGTGTTTTCTCTGAGTGTATTCAAACAACCCCAAGTCTTTTCCTTTTATAGGGAGTGACTCCTGTGTGCAGATTTAAGATTGGTTCCTCTAAATTATAATGTACCTTTCTCGCCTGCTCTCCATGGACGGTCAAGGGAATACAAACGCTCAGAGTAACTGAAGTGCTGTACTGAACCCATTATACCAGCTGCTGTCATCTGTACATTCTCCAGATCTGCAATTTTGTCTGCTTTTGAAGAGGCTGTTAGCGTACAACAGTATTCCAGCCTAGAGAGATAAAGTGCCTCAACGAGGATCATCACTGGCTTGGCATCCCTTGTTTTGAAAGTTCTCATAACCCATCCTTTCATTTCTCTCGCACTGTGATAATGGCACTGTTGTGGTCCTTGGAGGTGAGATCCACTGACATTATCATTCCTAAGTACTTCACGTTCATTTCTCAGTTCTTCTGTGTGGTTAGAATTTGCCTTATTTTCCATTCTAGCTTTTAATTCCTCCAGTTTTTCGTATCGAATTAGCTGGAATTTATTCTCAATGAACATCATATTGTTTTCTGCGGCCCATTAGTAGACTTTGTTTACATCCGTCTGAAGATTTACAGTCTTCAATACATGGCGTCTCAAGAGTATTATGTTATAAATTTTGGAGATGCTGACAAAATTTTGAGTCTTGTTCTTAAAAAAATCCTTCGGATTATGTGTCTTGAGTGTGATTAATGGCTCACAAGAGTTATTTCGAGATTTTGGAATTTCACTCATTTATTTTCTGTCATCAGTGTAAGTCCAATTTTATTTAAACAAGGACCCGATACGGGATGTGGCTTATTGCCTTGTTTATTGCAAATGTTTTTGCAATTCAGATAGGTTATCCCCTTGAGAAACTCTCTGAGTCTTCGTCTTTGCCTCATATCCTTATTTTGCTGTTAAAGTGATCTTTTGTGCTGGTCTCTGTGAACGCCATAAACACCGCATTTGACTCAACGAGGATTCCACCGGCTTATTTTAGGTTACTTATCTTCAGAGTTAATAATATGAATAAAACTCTTTTCTTCTTCTTCTTCTTCTTCTTCTTCTTCTTCTTCTTCTTCTTCTTCTTCTTCTTCTTCTTCTTCTGCATCTTTTCTTATATTCAAGCATATCTTGCTAAACAACATGGTGTTATTAGTTACACTGTATGGTTCAATATGACTGATTTCTTCTTGTCTGGATTAACAACACATTACCATTGTTACCAAATCATAAACTTGTAAATAGCTCATTACCAGTGTTACCAGATCATAAACTTGTAAATAAGTCATTACCAGTGTGTTTACCCATTAGAATACTGGCGTCCTGTCCTTGGACCTGTGTGCCTGTCATCTCTGGAACACCGTTCACATGATGGGCATGAGTGCTGCAGGATAAGTGGTGAAGTATAAGTGGTGAAGTATGAGTGACATTAATGTGAACATCAGTTACCTTCGTAATTCTACAAAAGCAACATGTGAAAGACCTGGGGACAATAATGTAGCTGAGCTTTCTTTAAAACAACTCACTAAGACAAATGTCACTACAACCAGGAAACTGACCGGGTGGATAATGAGAACTTTCTGAACAAGGAAAACAGTGACAATAGCGACGCAGTTCTAATCGCTTGTGCCCCCTCGTTTAGAGTATTGCTCAGTGTTGACGGCTCCGTTCAGGGCAGGAGAAGTATCAGAGCTGGAACAGTGCCAATAAAGAGCTGGAACGAAGTGCCAATAAAGAATTTAAATTACTGGGAACACCTTAAAGCCCTAAATATATACTCACTGTAGGAAAGAAGATAGAGATACAAGGTAACATATACCTTGAATTTTTTTTACACAAATAAGTTTTACAGCCTAGGAGTTGTTATCCTACCTCAGCTCATTTAAAACCCCAGTCCTGAGGTATACTACCACCCCCAGGATGCCACCCACAACAGTCGACTAACACCCAGGTACCTACTTACTGCTAGGTGAACAGGGGCAGCAGGTGTAAGAAAACATGCTCAACGTTTTCACTCTTGCCGGGGATCGAACCACAGACACTCAGTATATGAGATGAGTGCGCTGCTCACGAGCCACGGAACACTTGAGGACCTGATCCCAAATCAACACACTGCCATAACAACATACTGGAGTAAGATGTATTTGAGGAAGTGCAAACTAAACCCAGTGCAAAGCAGGGGCGCGGAGGGCACAATAAGAGAACACTGTATCAACATCCATGGTCCCAGACTATTCAACATCTTACCAGAAGATATCAGAAACACTGCTGGGACAGGTGTAGAAGTCTTCAAGGGGAAATTGGACATCTCCACCAAGTACTGGATCAACCAGGCTATGATTGATGTGTGGGCCAGCGAACCACCAATAGCAACAGCCTGAATAACCAGACAAACACCAGACAAACCCCAGGCTGACACTGCTAAAATGTCCCATCTCAGGCTGACACTGCTGATGTGTTCCAACTCAGGCTGACACTGCTGATGTGTCCCATCTCAGGCTGACACTGCTGATGTGTCCCATCTCAGGCTGACACTGCTGAAGTGTCCCATCTCAGGCTGACACTGCTGATGTGTCCCATCTCAGGCTGACACTGCTGATGTGTCCCATCTAAGGCTGACACTGCTGAAGTGTCCCATCTCAGGCTGACACTGCTGATGTGTCCCATCTCAGGCTGACACTGCTGAAGTGTCCCATCTCAGGCTGACACTGCTGAAGTGTCCCATCTCAGGCTGACACTGCTGATGTGTCCCATCTCAGGCTGACACTGCTGATGGGTCCCATCTCAGGCTGACACTGCTGAAGTCTCCCATCTCAGGCTGGCACTGCTGATGTGTCCCATCTCAGGCTGACACTGCTGAAGTGTCCCATCTCAGGCTGACACTGCTGATGTGTCCCATCTCAGGCTGACACTGCTGATGTGTCCCATCTCAGGCTGACACTGCTGAAGTGTCCCATCTCAGGCTGACACTGCTGATGTGTCCCATCTCAGGCTGACACTGCTGAAGTGTCCCATCTCAGGCTGACACTGCTGAAGTGTCCCATCTCAGGCTGACACTGCTGAAGTGTCCCATCTCAGGCTGACACTGCTGAAGTGTCCCATCTCAGGCTGACACTGCTGATGTGTCCCATCTCAGGCTGACACTGCTGATGGGTCCCATCTCAGGCTGACACTGCTGAAGTCTCCCATCTCAGGCTGGCACTGCTGATGTGTCCCATCTCAGGCTGACACTGCTGAAGTGTCCCATCTCAGGCTGACACTGCTGATGTGTCCCATCTCAGGCTGACACTGCTGATGTGTCCCATCTCAGGCTGACACTGCTGAAGTGTCCCATCTCAGGCTGACACTGCTGATGTGTCCCATCTCAGGCTGACACTGCTGAAGTGTCCCATCTCAGGCTGACACTGCTGAAGTGTCCCATCTCAGGCTGACACTGCTGAAGTGTCCCATCTCAGGCTGACACTGCTGAAGTGTCCCATCTCAGGCTGACACTGCTGATGTGTCCCATCTCAGGCTGACACTGCTGATGTGTCCCATCTCAGGCTGACACTGCTGATGTGTCCCATCTCAGGCTGACACTGCTGATGTGTCCCATCTCAGGCTGACACTGCTGATGTGTCCCATCTCAGGCTGACACTGCTGATGTGTCCCATCTCAGGCTGACACTGCTGATGTGTCCCATCTCAGGCTGACACTGCTGATGTGTCCATCTCAGGCTGACACTGCTGAAGTCTCCCATCTCAGGCTGACACTGCTGATGTGTCCCATCTCAGGCTGACACTGCTGATGTGTCCCATCTCAGGCTGACGCTGCTGAAGTCTCCCATCTCAGGCTGACACTGCTGATGTGTCCCATCTCAGGCTGACACTGCTGATGTGTCCCATCTCAGGCTGACACTGCTGAAGTGTCCCATCTCAGGCTGACACTGCTGAAGTCTCCCATCTCATGCTGACACTGCTGAAGTGTCCCATCTCAGGCTGACACTGCTGATGTGTCCCATCTCAGGCTGACACTGCTGAAGTGTCCCATCTCAGGCTGACACTGCTGATGTGTCCCATCTCAGGCTGACACTGCTGAAGTGTCCCATCTCAGGCTGACACTGCTGATGTGTCCCATCTCAGGCTGACACTGCTGATGTGTTCCATCTCAGGCTGACACTGCTGATGTGTCCCATCTCAGGCTGACACTGCTGATGTGTCCCATCTCAGGCTGACACTGCTGATGTGTCCCATCTCAGGCTGACACTGCTGAAGTCTCCCATCTCAGGCTGACACTGCTGATGTGTCCCATCTCAGGCTGACACTGCTGATGTGTCCCATCTCAGGCTGACACTGCTGCAGTCTCCCAGCTCAGACTGACACTGCTGCAGTCTCCTGGCTCAGACTGACACTGCTGCAGTCTCCCAGCTCAGACTGACACTGCTGCAGTCTCCCAGCTCAGACTGACACTGCTGCAGTCTCCCAGCTCAGACTGACACTGCTGCAGTCTCCCAGCTCAGACTGACACTGCTACAGTCTCCCAGCTCAGACTGACACTGCTGCAGTCTCCCAGCTCAGACTGACACTGCTGAAGTTTCCCAGCTCAGACTGACACTGCTGCAGTCTCCCAGCTCAGACTGACTCTGCTGCAGTCTCCCAGCTCAGACTGACACTGCTGCAGTCTCCCAGCTCAGACTGACTCTGCTGCAGTCTCCCAGCTCAGACTGACACTGCTGCAGTCTCCCAGCTCAGACTGACTCTGCTGCAGTCTCCCAGTTCAGACTGACACTGCTGCAGTCTCCCAGCTCAGACTGACACTGCTGCAGTCTCCCAGCTCAGACTGACTCTGCTGCAGTCTCCCAGCTCAGACTGACACTGCTGCAGTCTCCCAGCTCAGACTGACACTGCTGCAGTCTCCCATCTCAGACTGACACTGCTGCAGTCTCCCAGCTCAGACTGACACTGCTGCAGTCTCCCAGCTCAGACTGACACTGCTGCAGTCTCCCAGCTCAGACTGACACTGCTGCAGTCTCTCAGCTCAGACTGACTCTGCTGCAGTCTCCCTGCTCAGACTGACTCTGCTGCAGTCTCCCAGCTCAGACTGACACTGCTGCAGTCTCCCAGCTCAGACTGACACTGCTGCAGTCTCCCAGCTCAGACTGACACTGCTGCAGTCTCCCTGCTCAGACTGACTCTGCTGCAGTCTCCCAGCTCAGACTGACACTGCTGCAGTCTCCCAGCTCAGACTGACACTGCTGCAGTCTCCCAGCTCAGACTGACACTGCTGCAGTCTCCCAGCTCAGACTGACACTGCTGCAGTCTCCCAGCTCAGACTGACACTGCTGTAGTCTCCCAGCTCAGACTGACACTGCTGCAGTCTCCCAGCTCAGACTGACACTGCTGCCGTCTCCCAGCTCAGACTGACACTGCTGCAGTCTCCCAGCTCAGACTGACACTGCTGCAGTCTCCCAGATCAGACTGACACTGTGCAGTCTTCCAGCTCAGACTGACACTGCTGCAGTCTCCCAGCTCAGACTGACACTGCTGCAGTCTCCCAGCTCAGACTGACACTGCTGCAGTCTCCCAGCTCAGACTGACACTGCTGCAGTCTCCCAGCTCAGACTGACACTGCTGCAGTCTCCCAGCTCAGACTGACACTGCTGCAGTCTCCCAGCTCAGACTGACACTGCTGCAGTCTCCCAGCTCAGACTGACACTGCTGCAGTCTCCCAGCTCAGACTGACACTGCTGCAGTCTCCCAGCTCAGACTGACACATTTCCATCCAGTGTGATGGAATGTGACAATAACACAGCTAACTATCGTTCCCACTGCGTAACTGTCATATAGCATAGCGTAACAGCACACTGCTAGTGTATCTAATTTTGCTAAAAACAAAAATTACGTTCTCTCTCAATCCCCAAACGTTTATTCCAGCCAAGTCAACTTTTCACTTCCCCTCATCACCAAACAACCCACTCACATTTCCTCTTTACCATTTCTCACTCCCTTACCCCCCCTTCCCGTTGGTCTGTGCGCGGCTGGCACCAACATCCGTGAAGATCAGGCCTAGCAACCGGTTGGCCTGGTCTGGGACCGGGCGGCGGAGGTGGGGGGGGACCCCCGTGAAAGAGGACTACCTGGCTACAGGTAACTCACAGGTAACCTTTCCCTCCCTCCCCTCATCTCCCCTCCCCTCCCATATGCCAGCCGTCCCACTCACCCCTCAACTTCTCCCCTTCCCCCTTTTCCCACCCTTCTCCCCCGATTTTTTTCCACCTCCCCTTAAAATTCATCTCACAGCTCACTCCCACTTCAAACTTTTCTAGCCCAATCACTCGCCCTCCCCTCCCCTCCCATCCCCTCCCCTCCCTACCCCTCCCCTCCTTCCCCTTCCCTCCCTATTCCACCCTCTCCCTCTCTAATCCCTCTCTCCCCTCCCCACCTCTCTAATCGCTCTGCGTTCCTCATTATACTTCCCAACCTGTTACACTAGTTCGTCCCCCCCCCTCTCTCTCTCTCTCTCTCCCCTTCTCTCTCATAATAATAATAATAATAATAATAGTGGTGGTAGTACTAGAAGTATTAACGGTATAAACTTACAAGAACAAGGTGAGACAGGTCAGCAGCAGCACGTAAATTCCTGGAAGAGTCATGATGATACTCGCTCCTTCAGTCTAAGAAGAAGAACAAGAAGAGAAGGAGAGAAGACGATGCCTCCGTGAGTTACTTCTCTCGCACCACACGCCGTCACTCTCTTTCTGTCTCTCTTCTTCCGGAGTTATCACGCACTTCTGAGAACACTTAGCGTCTTTGGCAACTTAAAGAAGACACGGACGACAACCCGCGTTTGCTGTTTATCCGACGACCACAACAAATACCGTATCTTCCTTGTTTTGGTGGGAAGGAGCAAGCAACGGGAGACCAGACCAGACGAGGCAAAAAATGTTGTGCATGCAGATCATGCAAGGTTTAAGTGTGGGAACTTACGGGAAGTTTAAGAGATTGTCTGTCAGGTCCTTACGTATTTGTGTCGCTAGTGCTGCCGTCTGTCCATCGAAGACAAGAAATATAGCACGGGGGATTGGGGAGTTAAGTTAATTAACCTTCCCTAGTGTAACCTAACCTACCTGCAGGTCGTTCCGGGGGTCAACGCCCACGCGACCCGGTGTTTTGACCAGGTCTCCAGGTGAATCACGGCCTGATCAACCAGGCTGTTACTGCTGGCCGCACGTAGTTCAACTTACGAACCACAACCCGGTTGGCTGATCGAGTACTGACTTTACTAGGTATCTGTCCAGCCCCCTCTTAAAGGCAGCCAGGGATCTATTGTAATACCCTTTATGTATGATGTAGAGTGGAAGAGTTGCAAGAAGAGTTACGGACAATTGACGGAAAAAGTAATCGTGAAGGTAGAGTTTAAACCTGATACAACTCTCATGCGACAAATTATTTTCTCGTGAGATATTGATTCTTAAACAAGAAATCAGTGCAATTTTAGCGTCGAGCGAGCCATTACAACCCACTTCACCCGTCGATTATTTTACTAAACCATCTACACTGAGACTAACGTTGACCCGGACGCAGCTCCTTGTGCAGGATCTTGGCTACACATGTCAGCATTAATTAACGCCTTGTTAAACAGAGGATCCCAAACCACACACGGCAAAACAGATTTTTACTAATGCTGTTTTTTTTAAAGCGAGCATGTAACAAGGCAGCACATCAAGGTGGAGAGCAAAGAATAGCAATAACGATGTAAAGCTGCGGTATCTTGGACGCTCCGTCGTTCACGGATAATGATGGAGTGTTTGGGCACCTCCTCAGCCATTTTTTTCTAATTATATATATATATATATATATATATATATATATATATATATATATATATATATATATGTATATATATATATATATATATATATATATATATATATATATATATATATATATATATATATATATATATATATATATATATATATATCCGGTGAGGAAAACGATAAGTTCTTCCATTCCTGCGTCTAGGGAAGACCTAGATAGATTATTTTTCCTATATACAGGCGGCCTGGTGGCTAAAGCTCCCGCTTCACACACGGAGGGCCCGGGTTCGATTCCCGGCGGGTGGAAACATTCCGACACGTTTCTTTACACCTATCCTGTTCACCTAGCAGCAAATAGGTACCTGGGTGTTAGTCGACTGGTGTGGGTGGCATCCTGGGGGACAAGATTAAGGACCACAATGGAAATAAGTTAGACAGCCCTCGATGACGCACTGACTTTCTTGGGTTATCCTGGGTGGCTAACCCTCCGGGGTTAAAAATCCGAACGAATTCTTATCTTATCTTATCTTAATCAAGGTAAGTTCTTCTTTTCCTATATCCAGGGAGAAAATGATACAGTAGAGAATCTCTGGCAATATTTGTCATGGGGATTCATACTGTGATATTCCAGTGTTACATTGCTACCACTTTTGCCTTCACAGGTGAGTTGATTCCTAATGAAGGCACTTCGCTGTTGACTCAGCATTTATAAGACCACGAGAGGAAGTTCAACTTGTGTATGGAACCTTCCTGTGGATTTGTTCAAGCTGTGGCGTAGTTATTTAAAGTAATTTCAAAACAAGTGTTTACACATGTCTATCCGAAATCCATTTCTTCCCGGACATGAGTACCCAAGAGTGAAGCTCCACGGTGGACTCCATACAGAAGGATCACGTACTAGTCATTGATTTCCCTCATCAATTGACATCAACGTTGTTATTTATAGTGGTCGTCCTGAATAGCGGGTTATTGTTAGGGAACAAGGTGAAGCAGCCTGGGCTGGCGAGGAGCACATATGTTCAGTATTTGCAATCCACAGGTACTGTGCACCAGTGTGATACCCTCTGGTAGCCGAACATGTGCTGATGGTCATCAAGGTGTCTTGAGACCGGGGTTAAAACCTCGAGCTGTCCAGACGACAGGAACTACCATACCACCAAAGGGAAAGTAGAGGAATATAGACCCTGACGAGGTAGGACCACGAAAATTAAAATTTCTCTGAAGCATAGATAGCATACGCTAGAACAGACTCTTAACATAAGAGTAACAGAAAGGAGGAAAGACGAGAGACAAATTTGGTCCTTGTATTAGTCTGATACCTAACAAGGAATCGACAGGAAATTCAACAGTGATATCACCTTAGCGATCAGAAAGGAAAGAGATGACCCATACACAC
>NC_091305.1:3965000-3982500 GCF_038502225.1 Cherax quadricarinatus
CCGTCATCCACCCAGTCACCCACCGTCATCCACCCAGTCACCCACCGTCATCCACCCAGTCACCCACCGTCATCCACCCAGTCACCCACCGTCATCCACCCAGTCACCCACCGTCATCCACCCAGTCACCCACCGTCATCCACCCAGTCACCCGTCCAGTCATCCACCCAGTCACCCGTCCAGTCATCCACCCAGTCACCTGTCCAGTCATCCACCCAGTCACCCACCGTCATCCACCCAGTCACCCACCGTCATCCACCCAGTAACCCACCGTCATCCACCCAGTCACCCACCGTCATCCACCCAGTCACCCACCGTCATCCACCCAGTAACCCACCGTCATCCACCCAGTCACCCACCGTCATCCACCCAGTCACCCGCCGTCATCCACCCAGTAACCCACCGTCATCCACCCAGTCACCCACCGTCATCCACCCAGTCACCCACCGTCATCCACCCAGTAACCCACCGTCATCCACCCAGTCACCCACCGTCATCCACCCAGTCTCCCGTCCAGTCATCCACCCAGTCACCCAGCCAGTCACCCACCCAGTCATCCACCCAGCCACCCACCCAGTCATCCACCCAGTAACCCACCGTCATCCACCCAGTCTCCCGTCCAGTCATCCACCCAGTCACCCAGCCAGTCACCCACCCAGTCATCCACCCAGCCACCCACCCAGTCATCCACCCAGTCATCCGCCCAGTCACCCACCCAGTCACCCACCCAGTCACCCACCCAGTCATCCTCCCAGTCACCCACCCAGTCATCCACCCAGTCATCCACCCAGTTACCCACCCAGTCATCTACCCAGTCACCCACCCAGTCATCCACCCAGCCATCCACCCAGTCATCCACCCAGTCACTCACCCAGTCACCCACCCAGTCATCCACCAAGTCATCCACCCAGTCACTCACCCAGTCACCCACCCAGTCACCCGCCAAGTCATCCACCCAGTTATCCACCCAGTCATCCACCCAGTCACTCACTCAGTCACCCACCCAGTCATCCACCCAGTCACTCACCCAGTCACCCACCCAGTTATCCACCCAGTCACCCACCCAGTCATCCACCCAGTCACCCACCCAGTCACCCACCCAGTCATCCACCCAGTCATCCACCCAGTCATCCACCCAGTCATCAACCCAATCACCCACCCAGTCATCCACCCAGTCAACCACCCAGTCATCCACCCAGTCACCCACCCAGTCACCCACCCAATCATCCACCCAGTCATCCACCCAGTCAACCACCTAGTCATCCACCCAGTCATCCACCCAGTCAACCACCCAGTCCCCCACCCAGTCATCCACCCAGTCATCCACCCAGTCACCCACCCAGTCATCCACCCAGTCATCCACCCAGTCACCCGCCCAGTCATTCACCCACCTTTCTGCCCGTCCAGTCTCCCCCTACCCACCCCCACCCCCCTGCATGGGTCAGGACAGTATCCAGATGCACCATAACTGTAACAGAAGCAGTTGGGGGGAGGAGGGATGTCGCAGGGGGAGGGGAGTAGTGGAGAGAGGGAGGAAGGGGATTTAGGGAGGGAGATGGAGGAGAGGGAGATGGAGGAGAGGGGGATGGAGGAGAGGGGTAAGAAGAGCATTAAGCTACAAGCGGCCACGAGTTGCAGGTAGAGGCGACGCTCCTGGTCACCCTCAGAGGCAGAACGTCCTTACTGACTCTCTCTTCACCCTTACCCCCCCTTGTCGACAGCCTCTCGGAGCAAGAGAGAGCTAAGTGCCCTCTTCCCCCTCCCCAAGCTCTTGGTTACACTCTAGCTCTTCAGCCGAGGTATTTAAGATCTAGATCAAATTCGCATTATGTACGTCGGCCTCTCCCGTAGGCCTATGCTGTCCCTCTGTAACAGACTGATGGCTAAACACAGCCTGGAGTGTTACTGTTAAACAGACATTACTGGTGATCACAGACATTACTGGTGATCACAGACATTACTGGTGATCACAGACATTACTGGTGATCACAGACATTACGATGTCCCTTGGCCTGGTAGCAAAACCTCTCGCTTCACACGCTTAGTCGTCCGGGTTCGATTGCCGGCGAAGGTAGAAACATTGGGCGTGTTTCTTTACACCGATTGTCCATATTTACCCATAAATAAAATGGGTACCTGGGTGTAAGTGGACTGGTGTGGGTCGCATCCTGGGACAAAACTGACCTAATTTACGGGAAATGCTCAGCATAACAAGTGGCTTTCTATATAGTAGTATGTCATTGACGTCACTATGGTCTGTATACCTTGTATATATACTTATAATAAATAAAGTTATTATAATTATATTATTACTGGAGGGACATATATACATATATAACTGGTGTTAAAACCAGCTAGAGGCACTTTCCTGGAGACACTGTCTTAGAAACTGGAGACTCTGTCCTCTTTCCTGAGAAACAAAAAACCTTTCCCCGAGTATGCACTGTGTTAATTCTCGCCCCTGTGTGTGTGTGTGTGTGTGTGTGTGTGTGTGTGTGTGTGTGTGTGTGTGTGTGTGTGTGTGTGAGAGACAGGCTGGGTCACTGTCGCCCTGCTGTAAGCCGCACTTAGTCTCATTGATTCAGATCAACAGCCTCCAGGGAAGAATTGATGGATTGAGGGGTTGTTGTGATAGACGAGGTGTCCAGCTGATAGGCTGGCGACACAGTCGGGAAGTGGTTAATGGGCTTAGAGCCTGTAAGAGGAACTGGAAGTTGGATAATGACCGACAGATTGATACTCCGAACTGATGTTGCTGTTGTGTGAAGGATTAGGTAATGGATTGGTGGGGATTGACTGATGGGTTGGTTGATGGATTGATGGTAGGTTGGTAGATGCAATCGCTAAAATAATCCCACTACGTGAGGTGGGCTGCTACCCACTACATGAGGTGAGCTGGTACCCACTACATGAGGTCGGCTGCTACCCACTACATGAGGTGGGCTGCTACCCACTACATGAGGTGGGCTGCTGCCCACTACATGAAGTGGGCTGCTACCCACTACATGAGGTGGGCTGCTACCCACTACATGAGGTGGGCTGCTACCCCTACATGACGTGGGCTGCTACCCCCTACATGACGTTACCTGGAGGTTATTCCGGGGATCAACGCCCCCGCGGCCCGGTCCATGACCAGGCCTCCCGATGGATCAGGGCCTGATCAACTAGGCTGCTACCCCCTACATGAGGTGGGCTGCTACCCACTACATGAGGTGGGCTGCTACCCCCTACATGAGGTGGGCTGCTACCCACTACATGAGGTGGGCTGCTACCCGCTACATGAGGTGGGCTGCTACCCCCTACATGAGGTGGGCTGCTACCCCCTACATGAGGTGGGCTGCTACCCCCTACATGAGGTGGGCTGCTACCCCCTACATGAGGTGGGCTGCTACCTGGAGTCTACCTGGAGGGCATTCCGGGGATCAACGTCCCCGCGGCCCGGTCCACGCCCAGGCCTCCCGGTGGATCAGGGCCTGATCAACGAGGCTGTTACTGCTGGCCGCACGCAATCCAACGTACGAACCACAGCCCGGCTGATCCGGCACCGTCTTTAGGTATCTGTCCAGCTCCCTCTTGAAGACAACCAGGGGTCTTCCCGTAATGCCTCTTATTGCTGGTGGAAGGCTGTTGAACAGTCTTGGGCCCCGGACACTTATTGTGTTTTCTCATAGTGTACCAGTGACGCCCCTACTTTTCACTGGGGGTATGTTGCATCGCCTGCCAAGTCTTTTGATTTCGTATGGAGTGATTGCTGTGTGCATATTAGGGACCAGTCCCTCCAGAATCTTCCAGGTGTAGATTACGATATATCTCTCTCGCCTGCGCTCTAGTGAGTACAAGTCAAGTGCTTCCAGGCGCTCCCAGTAGTTAAGGTGTTTGATGGAACTTATACGTGCAGTAAAGGTTCTCTGTACATTATCTAGTTCTGCAATTTCACCTGCCTTGAATGGAGATGTTAATGTACAGCAGTATTCCAGCCTAGAGAAAACAAGTGATTTAAAAAGGATCATCACTGGCTTAGCATCTCTTGTCTTGAATGTTCTCATTATCCATCCTATCAGTTTCTTAGCAGATGTGATAGTGGCATTGTTGTGGTCCTTGAAGGTGAGGTTTTCGGACATTACCACTCCCAGGTCTCTCACATTACTTTTCCTCTCTATTGTGTGATTGGAGTTTGTAGTATACTCAGTTCTAGTTATTATTTCCTCCAGTTTTCCATAACGGAGTAGTTGAAATTTGTCTTCATTGAACATCATATTGTTCTCTGTTGCCCATTGGAAAACTTGGTTTATATCTTCTTGGAGGTTAACAGTGTGCTCAATGGATGACACTCTCATGCAGATCCTAGTATCGTCTGCAAAAGATGATACAGCACTGTGGTTTACATCTCTGTCTATGTCTGATATGAGAATAAGGAACAGGATAGGTGCGATTACTGTGCCTTGTGGGACAGAGCTCTTCACTATGGCAGCATCTGATTTAACTCCGTTTACCACTACTCTTTGTGTGCTATTGGTTAGAAAGTTGAAGATCCATCTGCCTACTTTGCCGGTTATCCCTTTAGCACGCATTTTGTGTGCTATTACCCCATGGTCGCACTTGTCAAAGGCTTTTGCAAAGTCTGTGTATACTACATCCGCATTCTGTTTGTTTTCCAGTGCATCTAGGACCATATCATAGTGGTCAAGCAGTTGCGAAAGGCAGTAGCGACCTGCTCTAAAACCATGTTGCCCTGGGTTGTGCAATTTTTGGGAGTCCAGGTGGTTTGCTATCCTGCTTCTCAGAACTCTTTCAAAGATTTTTATGATGTGGGACGTTAAAGCTATTGGTCTATAGTTCTTAGCTACTGCTTTGCTGCCACCTTTAGGGAGTGGGGCTATATCTGTTGTTTTTAGTGGCTGTGGAATCTCGCCTGTGTCTAAGCTCCTTCTCCATAGCATACTTAGGGCCCGTGAGAGGGGTTTCTTGCAGTTTTTAATGAACACCGAGTTCCACGAGTCTGGGCCTGGGGCTGAGTGCATGGGCATGTCGTCGATGGCTTTCTCAAAGTCTAGTGGAGTTAAAGTTATGTCATAAATCTGGCCTACATTGGCAGGGTTTTGAGGCTCATTCATGAAAAAATTGTTTGAATTGTCTATCTTTAAACTAGTTAGTGGCTCGCTGAACACTGCGTCATACTGCAATTTCAGTATCTCTCTCATTTCTTTGTTGTCGTCAGTGTAGGATCCATCTTGTCTGAGCAGGGCCCCTATACTAGAAGTGGATTTTTACTTGTTTTTGGCGTATGAAAAGAAATATTTCGAATTTCTTTCAATTTCATTAATCGCTTTTAGCTCCTCTTGTCTCTGCTGGATCCTGTATGATTCCTTTAACTTCAGCTCAATATTTTCCACTTTCCTGGTTAGCACTACCTTCCGTATATCAGATAATCTGGCATTCTTGAGGAGCTCAATGGTTCTTCGTCTTCTCCTGTAGAGGGAGCGTCTCTCTCTCTCCAGTTTACTTCTTTTCTTTTGTCTTATAGGAATATACCTTGAACATACTTCAGCTACCAGGAGGGTGATCTTTTCGAGGCATTGGTTAGGGTCCATGTAATTTAAGATATCCTCCCAGCATGTTTCATTTAGGGCATAGTTTACCTGATCCCAGATGATGTTCTTGTTGTTGAAGTTGAATTTGGTAAAGGTACCCTCATAGCTGTATGCGTCTTGCCACTCAGGACTCCTGTGCATGCAAGTCTGGACTTCGATTAGATTGTGATCAGAATTTGTTGTTCTTGATATTGATATATTCCTTACCAGGTCCTCATTATTTGTGAAAATAAGGTCCAGTGTGTTCTCCAGTCTTGTTGGCTCCACTATCTGCTGACTAAGGGTGTGTTTGTTGCAGAAATTCAGCAGCTCCTGCGTGTGTGACCTTTCATCTGAGCTACCTCCAGGGATTATTTCTGCTACGACATTATTTGCTATATTCTTCCATTTTGTGTGTCTTAGATTGAAGTCACCAAGCAGCAAGATGTTTGGGGATGGTACTGGAAAGTTGTCCAGACAGGAGTCGATTTCTGACAGTTGTTCTTTGAACTGTTGGGAGGTTGCATCCGGTGGCTTATATACAAGTACAATGACTAAGTTTTGGTTCTCGATTTTTATTGTCAGAACTTCAACTACATCATTTGTGGTGTTCAGTATCTCTGTGCAAATGAGCGACTCTTTGACATACAGGCCAACCCCACCTTGTTGCCTGTTCTTTCTGTCGCATCTGAAAAGGTTGTATCCAGGTATCTATATTTCACTGTCAAAGTAATCTTTCGCGTGGGTCTCTGCGAAGGCTGCAAACAGTGAATTTGACTCCTCTAGAAGTCCTAGAGGTGGGCTGCTACCCCCTACATGAGGTGGGCTGCTACCCCATACATGAGGTGGGCTGCTACCCCCTACATGAGGTGGGCTGCTACCCACTACATGAGGTGGGCTGCTACCCATACATGAGGTGGGCTGCTATCCACTACATGAGGTGGGCTGTTGCCCACTGCGTTAAGTGATTTGCTTTTAAGATTTAAATATCCTATTAAGTACGTTCTTTTCCCCTCACACATTCATTTTTTCCTCACTTTCACCCACACACCCTCATCTCCCCTCCTCACGTTCATCCACTCACCCTCATCTCCCCTCCTCACGTTCATCCACACCCTCATCTCCCCTCTTCACGTTCATCCACACACCCTCATCTCCCCTCCTCACGTTCATCCACACACTCTCATCTCCCCTCCTCACGTTCATCCACACGCGTATCTCCCTCCCTTCCCTTCTCTCCTCACCTGGTAATGGTTCTCTCCGTTAGTTTACAATGATCACGTGAAGGTTTGTCATTATTATACTCACATAACTCCCACACCCCTTCCTGCTACCACCACAACGACCACAATTGCTACCACAACAAGCACCACCACAACAACCACCACCACAACAACCACCACCACAACAACCACCACCACAACAACCACCACCACAACAACCACCACAACAACAACCACCACAACAACCACCATTGTACCACCACAACAACCACCAATGCTACCTGTCTATGGTTCTTGAAGGTACTCCCTGGTACTGTTGTCTATGGTTCTTGAAGGTGCTCCCTGGTACTGCTGTCTATGGTTCTTGAAGGTGCTCCCTGGTACTGCTGTCTATGGTTCTTGAAGGTGCTCCCAGGTACTGCTGTCTATGGTTCTTGAAGGTGCTCCCTGGTACTGCTGTCTATGGTTCTTGAAGGTGCTCCCTGGTACTGCTGTCTATGGTTCTTGAAGGTGCTCCCTGGTACTGCTGTCTATGGTTCTTGAAGGTGCTCCCTGGTACTGATGTCTATGGTTCTTGAAGGTGCTCTCTGGTACTGCTGTCTATGGTTCTTGAAGGTGCTCCCTGGTACTGCTGTCTATGGTTCTTGAAGGTGCTCCCTGGTACTGCTGTCTATGGTTCTTGAAGGTGCTCCCTGGTACTGCTGTCTATGGTTCTTGAAGGTGCTCCCTGGTACTGCTGTCTATGGTTCTTGAAGGTGCTCCCTGGTACTGCTGTCTATGGTTCTTGAAGGTGCTCCTTGGTACTGCTGTCTATGGTTCTTGAAGGTGCTCCCTGATACTGCTGTCTATGGTTCTTGAAGGTGCTCCCTGGTACAGCTGTCTATGGTTCATGAAGGTGCTCCTTGGTACTGCTGTCTATGGTTCTTGAAGGTGCTCCCTGGTACTGCTGTCTATGGTTCTTGAAGGTGCTCCCTGATACAGCTGTCTATGGTTCTTGAAGGTGCTCCCTGGTACTGCTGTCTATGGTTCTTGAAAGTGCTCCCTGGTACTGCTGTCTATGGTTCTTGAAGGTGCTCCCTGGTACTGCTGTCTATGGTTCTTGAAGGAGCTCCCTGGTACTGCTGTCTATGGTTCTTGAAGGTGCTCCCTGGTACTGCTGTCTATGGTTCTTGAAGGTGCTCCCTGGTACTGCTGTCTATGGTTCTTGAAGGTGCTCCCTGGTACTGCTGTCTATGTTTCTTGAAGGTACTCCCTGGTACTGCTGTCTATGGTTCTTGAAGGTGCTCCCTGGTACTGCTGTCTATGGTTCTTGAAGGTGCTCCCTGGTACTGCTGTCTATGGTTCTTGAAGGTTCTCCCTGGTACTGCTGTCTATGGTTCTTGAAGGTGCTCCCTGGTACTGCTGTCTATGGTTCTTGAAGGTGCTCCATGGTACTGCTGTCTATGGTTCTTGAAGGTGCTCCCTGGTACTGTTGTCTATGGTTCTTGAAGGTGCTCCTTGGTACTGTTGTTTATGGTTCTTTAAGGTGCTCCTTGGTACTGCTGCTGTCTATGGTTCTTGAAGGTGCTCCCTGGTACTGATGTCTATGGTTCTTGAAGGTACTCCCTGGTACTGCTGTCTATGGTTCTTGAAGGTGCTCCCTGGTACTGCTGTCTATGGTTCTTGAAGGTGCTCCCTGGTACTGCTGTCTATGGTTCTTGAAGGTGCTCCCTTGTACTGCTGTCTATGGTTCTTGAAGGTGCTCTCTGGTACAGCTGTCTATGGTTCTTGAAGGTGCTCTCTGGTACTGCTGTCTATGGTTCTTGAAGGTGCTCCCTGGTACTGCTGTCTATGGTTCTTGAAGGTGCTCTCTGGTACAGCTGATTATGGTTCATGAAGGTGCTCTCTGGTACAGCTGTCTATGGTTCTTGAAGGTGCTCCCTGGTACAGCTGTCTATGGTTCTTGAAGGTGCTCCCTTGTACAGCTGTCTATGGTTCTTGAAGGTGCTCTCTGGTACAGCTGTCTATGGTTCTTGAAGGTGCTCCCTGGTACTGCTGTCTATGGTTCTTGAAGGTGCTCCCTGGTACTGCTGTCTATGGTTCTTGAAGGTGCTCTCTGGTACAGCTGTTTATGGTTCATGAAGGTGCTCTCTGGTACAGCTGTCTATGGTTCTTGAAGGTGCTCCCTGGTACAGCTGTCTATGGTTCTTGAAGGTGCTCCCTGGTACAGCTGTCTATGGTTCTTGAAGGTGCTCTCTGGTACAGCTGTCTATGGTTCTTGAAGGTGCTCCCTGGTACAGCTGTCTATGGTTCTTGAAGGTGCTCCCTGGTACTGCTGTCTATGGTTCTTGAAGGTGCTCCCTGGTACTGCTGTCTATGGTTCTTTAAGGTGCTCTCTGGTACAGCTGTCTATGGTTCTTGAAGGTGCTCCCTGGAACAGCTATCTATGGTTCTTGAAGGTGCTCTCTGGTACAGCTATCTATGGTTCTTGAAGGTGCTCTCTGGTACAGCTGTCTATGGTTCTTGAAGGTGCTCTCTGGTACAGCTATCTATGGTTCTTGAAGGTGCTCTCTGGTACAGCTATGTATGGTTCTTGAAGGTGCTCTCTGGTACAGCTATCTATGGTTCTTGAAGGTGCTCTCTGGTACAGCTATCTATGGTTCTTGAAGGTACTCTCTGGTACAGCTGTCTATGGTTCTTGAAGGTGCTCCCTGGAACAGCTGTCTATGGTTCTTGAAGGTGCTCCCTGGTACAGCTGTCTATGGTTCTTGAAGGTGCTCTCTAGTACAGCTGTCTATGGTTCTTGAAGGTGCTCCCTGGTACAGCTGTCTATGGTTCTTGAAGGTGCTCTCTGGTACAGCTATCTTTGGTTCTTGAAGGTGCTCTCTGGTACAGCTGTCTATGGTTCTTGAAGGTGCTCCCTGGTACAGCTATCTATGGTTCTTGAAGGTGCTCTCTGGTACAGCTGTCTATGGTTCTTGAAGGTGCTCCCTGGTACTGCTGTCTATGGTTCTTGAAGGTGCTCCCTGGTACAGCTGTCTATGGTTCTTGAAGGTGCTCCCTGGTACAGCTGTCTATGGTTCTTGAAGGTGCTCTCTGGTACAGCTATCTTTGGTTCTTGAAGGTGCTCTCTGGTACAGCTATCTATGGTTCTTGAAGGTGCTCCCTGGTACAGCTATCTATGGTTCTTGAAGGTGCTCTCTGGTACAGCTGTCTATGGTTCTTGAAGGTGCTCCCTGGTACTGCTGTCTATGGTTCTTGAAGGTGCTCCCTGGTACAGCTGTCTATGGTTCTTGAAGGTGCTCCCTGGTACAGCTGTCTATGGTTCTTGAAGGTGCTCTCTGGTACAGCTGTCTTTGGTTCTTGAAGGTGCTCCCTGGTACACCTGTCTATGGTTCTTGAAGGTGCTCTCTGGTACAGCTGTCTATGGTTCTTGAAGGTGCTCTCTGGTACAGCTGTCTATGGTTCTTGAAGGTGCTCCCTGTTACTGCTGTCTATGGTTCTTGAAGGTGCTCCCTGGTACTGCTGTCTATGGTTCTTGAAGGTGCTCTCTGGTACAGCTGTCTATGGTTCTTGAAGGTGCTCTCTGGTACAGCTGTCTATGGTTCTTGAAGGTGCTCCCTGGTACTGTTGTCTATGGTTCTTGAAGGTACTCCCTGGTACAGCTGTCTATGGTTCTTGAAGGTGCTCTCTGGTACAGCTGTCTATGGTTCTTGAAGGTGCTCCCTGGTACAGCTATCTTTGGTTCTTGAAGGTGCTCTCTGGTACAGCTATCTATGGTTCTTGAAGGTGCTCTCTGGTACAGCTGTCTATGGTTCTTGAAGGTGCTCTCTGGTACAGCTGTCTATGGTTCTTGAAGGTGCTCCCTGGTACTGTTGTCTATGGTTTTTGAAGGTACTCCCTGGAACAGCTGTCTATGGTTCTTGAAGGTGCTCTCTGGTACAGCTGTCTATGGTTCTTGAAGGTGCTCCCTGGTACAGCTATCTTTGGTTCTTGAAGGTGCTCTCTGGTACAGCTATCTATGGTTCTTGAAGGTGCTCCCTGGTACAGCTATCTATGGTTCTTGAAGGTGCTCTCTGGTACAGCTGTCTGTGGTTCTTGAAGGTGCTCTCTGGTACAGCTGTCTATGGTTCTTGAAGGTGCTCTCTGGTACAGCTGTCTATGGTTCTTGAAGGTGCTCTCTGGTACAGCTGTCTATGGTTCTTGAAGGTGCTCTCTGGTACAGCTATCTATGGTTCTTGAAGGTGCTCTCTGGTACAGCTGTCTATGGTTCTTGAAGGTGCTCTCTGGTACAGCTGTCTATGGTTCTTGAAGGTGCTCTCTGGTACAGCTGTCTATGGTTCTTGAAGGTGCTCTCTGGTACAGCTGTCTATGGTTCTTGAAGGTGCTCTCTGGTACAGCTATCTATGGTTCTTGAAGGTGCTCTCTGGTACAGCTGTCTATGGTTCTTGAAGGTGCTCTCTGGTACAGCTGTCTATGCTTCTTGAAGGTGCTCTCTGGTACAGCTATCTGTGGTTCTTGAAGGTGCTCTCTGGTACAGCTGTCTATGGTTCTTGAAGGTGCTCTCTGGTACAGCTGTCTATGGTTCTTGAAGGTGCTCTCTGGTACAGCTGTCTATGGTTCTTGAAGGTGCTCTCTGGTACAGCTATCTTTGGTTCTTGAAGGTGCTCTCTGGTACAGCTGTCTATGGTTCTTGAAGGTGCTCCCTGGTACTGCTGTCTATGGTTCTTGAAGGTGCTCTCTGGTACAGCTGTCTATGGTTCTTGAAGGTGCTCTCTGGTACAGCTGTCTATGGTTCTTGAAGGTGCTCCCTGTTACTGCTGTCTATGGTTCTTGAAGGTGCTCCCTGGTACTGCTGTCTATGGTTCTTGAAGGTGCTCTCTGGTACAGCTGTCTATGGTTCTTGAAGGTGCTCTCTGGTACAGCTGTCTATGGTTCTTGAAGGTGCTCCCTGGTACTGTTGTCTATGGTTCTTGAAGGTACTCCCTGGTACAGCTGTCTATGGTTCTTGAAGGTGCTCTCTGGTACAGCTGTCTATGGTTCTTGAAGGTGCTCCCTGGTACAGCTATCTTTGGTTCTTGAAGGTGCTCTCTGGTACAGCTATCTATGGTTCTTGAAGGTGCTCTCTGGTACAGCTGTCTATGGTTCTTGAAGGTGCTCTCTGGTACAGCTGTCTATGGTTCTTGAAGGTGCTCCCTGGTACTGTTGTCTATGGTTTTTGAAGGTACTCCCTGGTACAGCTGTCTATGGTTCTTGAAGGTGCTCTCTGGTACAGCTGTCTATGGTTCTTGAAGGTGCTCCCTGGTACAGCTATCTTTGGTTCTTGAAGGTGCTCTCTGGTACAGCTATCTATGGTTCTTGAAGGTGCTCCCTGGTACAGCTATCTATGGTTCTTGAAGGTGCTCTCTGGTACAGCTGTCTGTGGTTCTTGAAGGTGCTCTCTGGTACAGCTGTCTATGGTTCTTGAAGGTGCTCTCTGGTACAGCTGTCTATGGTTCTTGAAGGTGCTCTCTGGTACAGCTATCTATGGTTCTTGAAGGTGCTCTCTGGTACAGCTGTCTATGGTTCTTGAAGGTGCTCTCTGGTACAGCTGTCTATGGTTCTTGAAGGTGCTCTCTGGTACAGCTATCTATGGTTCTTGAAGGTGCTCTCTGGTACAGCTGTCTATGGTTCTTGAAGGTGCTCTCTGGTACAGCTGTCTATGGTTCTTGAAGGTGCTCTCTGGTACAGCTGTCTATGGTTCTTGAAGGTGCTCTCTGGTACAGCTGTCTATGGTTCTTGAAGGTGCTCTCTGGTACAGCTATCTATGGTTCTTGAAGGTGCTCTCTGGTACAGCTGTCTATGGTTCTTGAAGGTGCTCTCTGGTACAGCTGTCTATGCTTCTTGAAGGTGCTCTCTGGTACAGCTATCTGTGGTTCTTGAAGGTGCTCTCTGGTACAGCTGTCTATGGTTCTTGAAGGTGCTCTCTGGTACAGCTGTCTATGGTTCTTGAAGGTGCTCTCTGGTACAGCTGTCTATGGTTCTTGAAGGTGCTCTCTGGTACAGCTATCTTTGGTTCTTGAAGGTGCTCTCTGGTACAGCTGTCTATGGTTCTTGAAGGTGCTCTCTGGTACAGCTGTCTATGGTTCTAGATAATGTGCCAGGTGCTCCCACATGCTTCACTTTGTCATGGCTGGAATAAAAATACATAGAGCTGTCTTAATTGTTGAGCTATACTTATATAAACAAGCTCACCTTCTTGTTTATGCAGAACATCCACCCATGTAAGCAAGCCACCCTCCTTGTTTACACAGAGCCTCATCTAGCAATGGAAGTTTGTCTTCGAGTTGGGCATCATACATCTTTGATGGAATTATATATGCACATAGTCTTAACCTTCCTACAGAAGCTCCTCCATAAGCTCCTCCAGAAGCTCCTCCAGAAGCTCCTCCAGAAGCTCCTCCAGAAGCTCCTCCAGAAGCTCCTTCAGGTATAGCTCTGGCGTCATGGCTGAAGTAAAAAATTAATGGAAACGCTGGTTATCATTAGTGCTACACACCTCAGACACTCAAGTGTCTGAGGTGTGTAGCAACACAGGAAATTAACCAGTTTAGATGTCAAGTCAAACTTCACCAGAGCTCTCACTATACAAGCCACTGAACTCTTAAGATACAAAGATGAATCTTGATTTACCTGTTTGACAAAGATTTTATCCTATACAAGTGCTGCTTCTTCAGGTAGAAATTTGGTATGGCCATGGGTAACCCGATTAGTGCAACACATTCCAAGTTATTGATGGAACACCGTAAAGCAGAGAAATACACTAGAATCATTCCAGGTAACACAACTTCCCTACCTCAGCTCATTTGCAGGCTAAGAGTTATTATCCTACTTCAGCTCACTGCCAAGTTCAGTTCTGTTGAAGGTGTGCTAACATCCTCTCTGGAATGCAACCCGCAACAGTCTTCTAAGACCCAGGTACCTATTTACCGCCAGGTGAGCAGGGGTAACAGGTGTAAGGGGACAGGCGCAACACATCCACCTACCCTAAGATCGAAAACGGGTCATTTATGAGGTGCTGGAACTTGAAGAAACGACAAGTATATGAAAAAGAAACATGTTCAGCACTTAGGTATCTCTATTGTGGAGACGCTTCGCCAACCAGTGGCTTATTAATCTGATACAGAGCAT
This sequence comes from Cherax quadricarinatus, assembly GCF_038502225.1. NCBI lineage: Eukaryota > Metazoa > Arthropoda > Malacostraca > Decapoda > Parastacidae > Cherax > Cherax quadricarinatus. Next base: position 3,978,943 of record NC_091305.1, read on the forward strand.
AAACGATGGAAGACGTGACGAGGTAATTTGGGGTGATCAATCTGCGACTACTTCACCTCACCTGTCTCTAGCATTCAAACCTTCATCCCCGTGCTGATCCTGCTTTGGATTTATTATGGCTGAGGGATTGACCACAATCCCATCAAGGATGGGGGATTTATCAACCCCTTATTTCCTCACGTCTTCACCGTTTATTCTCTGTAGTGAACTGAAGCCACTGGTTGGCGATACGTCTCCACAAGATATGCAAGCGTTGCACATATGTCTTATGCAACCTTTGTTGTGAGTTGTCACTGACAGCGTTAGCGTTGAATCCTCTCCGGCTTCCTATTTCAAGCTTCCCTTCCTTTGACATCCCAGGTAACTGTCTCACCTCCCACGAGGCAAAATAACAAAAAAGTCTTCAACAAATCCCAGTTGGTGGCTGTGGTCGGCTTCTGGCGGGCAGGTAGTGAGGCTCGGATCTGCCTCACACACAATTCAACTATGGTAAATCTCCGCCTGTGGGAGCACTTGTATCCCGACACCACCCGGACACCGGTACAGAGTTAACAACCAGCATGTCACGTCCAAGTTTTTATATTCTTGAGTAAGATGATTGAGATTTTGTAATATTGAGTGAGACAACTGAATCCTCTTTTGTGTGAGCTGGAAAAAAACACACAAATGCAGTATAATGTGATCCTCTAATGACAAAGTTTCGCCCACACAGTGGGATTCATTAAGTCACTAACACATCCTCATGTGGAGAGAGAATGAGACTAAGGGACGTAGTGAAGTGTCGTAGAGGCTGATGCGCAGAAAACCGTATCTCCCAAAAATCTTCCTCCACACGAAGATAGAAGAGACTCACGACTCCCTTGAGTGCACTCTAAAATGCAACACTGACATTTGAAAAAAAAGAAAGACATAAAAGTTATAATGTGTCAGAGGACTTCATCAGACGACATTACATAGGTAATCACACCGCACTTGTATATGCACTGGTTGCACCTAAACAGCACCTAGCCACTCATCCCCTCAACATTCCCCTTCACCCCATTCCCTTGCATGACCGTGCGCCTGTCCACTTGAACGCTCACCCTCCCACCTGCCTCAACGCGCACACCGATACTTGACCACACAGCTGTTTTTTTTTTTTTTTTTTTAAGATTTGAAGAGAGAGGACGACAACAATTTTCGCAGACCTTGGATGCTGTACGTACCGTGCACCATGAATAACCCAGATCCCCATAAGACCTATACTTGAAACATTACTGCGTAAATGCGTCCGTAACCCACCATGATTCAGGTACAGTCCCAGACCAGTCAATTATTATAGTAATGGTACACAACACCGAGTTGAATCAATTATTGAAGAGGTCTGCCGAATATGCTCAAAGCTCCTTCCTGCTTGTATTCATGACGGACCCCTCCTGTATACATGTTCACCCCCAAGGGTCTTGTTATTCAGATTCATTACAACATGCCTACATTCACACGTTATGAGTATGTGGTGGTATGTTTGTGATCTGATAAATCCCACTGCGAGGGCGAAACATTGTCAATATAGTTTCTGTCGCCCTTCCATTCACGTACCTTAAACAGCTACACTCACACGTAAGTATCTACACTCAACACACATCTACACTCAGACATTAACAATTAGCATTCACAATTACACATCTACATTCAGTGTTACACTCAAAATACACTGTTCTTCACCCGCTGCTTCCTTCTCCTTCCCTTCACCTACACCCAACCTAGAGAGAACAAGTGATTTTGAAAAGGATCATCATTGGCTTGGCATCTCTCGTTTTGAACGTTCTCATTATCCATCCTATCATTTTCTTTGCACGATCGCACGTGCAAAGAAAATGATAGGATGGATAATGAGAACGTTCAAAAAGAGAGATGCCAAGCCAATGATGATCCTTTTCAAATCACTTGTTCTCTCTAGGCTGGAATACTGCTGTACATTAACATCTCCATTCAAAGCAGGTGAAATCGCAGATCTAGAGAGTGTACAGAGATCCTTTACTGCACGTATAAGTTCTGTCAAGCACCTTAACTACTGGGAACGCTTGGAAGCACTTGACTTGTACTCGTTGGAACGCAGGAGGGAGAGATATATCATAATCTACACTTGGAAAATCTTGGAAGGAATGGTCCCAAATCTGCACACAGAAATCACTCCCTACGAAAGTAAAAGACTGGGCAGGCGATGCAAAATGCCCCCAATTAAAAGTAGGGGCGCCATTGGTATACTAAGGGAAAACACCATAAGTGTCCGGGGCCCAAGACTGTTCAACAGCGTCCCATCGAACATTAGGGGAATTGCCAATAAACCCCTGGCTGCATTCAAGAGAGAGCTGGACAAATACCTAAAGTCGGTGCCGGATCTGTCGGACTGTGGCTCGTACGTTGGACTGCGTGCGGCCAGCAGTAACAGCCTAGTTGATCAGGCCCTGATCCATCGGGAAGCCTGGCCATGGACCGGGCCGAGGGGGCGTTGATCCCCGGAATAACCTCCAGGTAACCTCCAGGTAACACCCACTGCACCCATATCCATTTCACTGACAAACACCTAGTGCACCCACCACTATCAACACCCACTTCTCACTATCACTATCACCACCCATCACCACCCATCACCACCCATTACCACCCATCACCACCCATCACCACCCATCACCACCCATCACCACCCATCACCACCCATCACCACCCATCACCACCCATCACCACCCATCACCACCCACAATCACGTTCAGCAGACTGGAGAGGAGACAGGGATGTGATGAAGGAGGCAGCATGCAGCTGTGTTCAGAACGTCAGCCTTGATCACAGCTTTGTAAGAACGTCTGAGGATGACCTAGGTCTTCTCCTCCAGGAGAGATGCTTGCCTCTAGACACAATACTAGTTATATATATGTTGTGCCGAATAGGTAAAACTTGCTATTTTGGTTTAAATAGCAAAGCTCTTCTTGCCGGATAAGACAAGCGGAAATTTATGCATGCAATAATTTCGCAAAAATCATTCTGAACCTAACGAAAAAAATTTTTTTTAATTTTTTTTTTATTATTAAATTACTGTAAACTTATCTAAAATATATTTAGTTGGATTAGGCTAAAATAAACTGCACTTGTTATAATAAGGTTAGGTAGGTTTCCTAAGGTTCTTTTGGTACAAAATTATTAATTTTTACATTAACATAAATGAAAAAATATATCTTTAAACGTATAAGTGGAAAGGACCTAATTTTAAATGAGTTCTTGCTGCTTGACCAGTTTTACCTATTCGGCACTATATATATATATATATATATATATATATATATATATATATATATATATGTATATATATCTATATATATATATATATATATATATGTATATATATATATATATATATATATATATATATATATATACATATATATACATATATATATATATATATATATATATATATATATATATATATATATATATATATATATATATATATATATATATATATATATATATATATATACATATACATATATATATATACATATATATATATATATATAT
>NC_091305.1:3987500-3992500 GCF_038502225.1 Cherax quadricarinatus
ACGCCTTTTCCAAATCCATAAATGCCACAAAGACCTCTTTAGCCTTATCTAAATACTGTTCACTTATATGTTTCACTGTAAACACCTGGTCCACACACCCCCTACCTTTCCTAAAGCCTCCTTGTTCATCTGCTATCCTATTCTCCGTCTTACTCTTAATTCTTTCAATTATAACTCTACCATACACTTTACCAGGTACACTCAACAGACTTATCCCCCTATAATTTTTGCACTCTCTTTTATCCCCTTTGCCTTTATACAAAGGAACTATGCATGCTCTCTGCCAATCCCTAGGTACCTTACCCTCATCCATACATTTATTAAATAATTGCACCAACCACTCCAAAACTATATCCCCACCTGCTTTTAACATTTCTATCTTTATCCCATCAATCCCGGCTGCCTTACCCCCTTTCATTTTACCTACTGCCTCACGAACTTCCCCCACACTCACAACTGGCTCTTCCTCACTCCTACAAGATGTTATTCCTCCTTGTCCTATACACGAAATCACAGCTTCCCTATCTTCATCAACATTTAACAATTCCTCAAAATATTCCCTCCATCTTCCCAATACCTCTAACTCTCCATTTAATAACTCTCCTCTCCTATTTTTAACTGACAAATCCATTTGTTCTCTAGGCTTCCTTAACTTGTTAATCTCACTCCAAAACTTTTTCTTATTTTCAACAAAATTTGTTGATAACAGCTCACCCACTCTCTCATTTGCTCTCTTTTTGATATATATATATTAATATATATTATATATATATATATATAATATATATTATATATATATATATAATATATATATAATGCAATAATCGCGAACAAGCGATACAAAGCAGCCACGGGGGGGGGGGGGGGGGATGGCCGCACTAGGCCTTTCGTGTTGAAATCAACATATGATCAGGAGCTTGCAATGTTGCGGGGAAAAGGATGAACTCCCAGCAAATACTTTCAGAGGAAGTGTCTTTGTTACTCACGCACACATACACACACAGATGAAGATTGGGGAGGGGCAAAGAAGACCGCAGACAGAGTACAGGTTAGGTGGACAAAGACTACAGACCTCACTCAGGGAGAAAGATCTTGGGGTGACCATAACACCGAGCACATCACCGGAGGCACACATCAACCAAATAACTGCTGCAGCATACGGGCGCCTGGCAAACCTGAGAATAGCGTTCCGATACCTTAATAAGGAATCGTTCAAGACACTGTACACTGTGTATGTTAGGCCCATACTGGAGTATGCAGCACCAGTCTGGAACCCACACCTGGTCAAGCACGTCAAGAAGTTAGAGAAAGTACAAAGGTTTGCAACAAGGCTAGTCCCAGAGCTCAAGGGAATGTCGTGCGAGGAAAGGTTAAGGGAAATCGGACTGACGACACTGGAGGACAGAAGGGTCAGGGGAGACATGATAACGACATACATGATACTGCGGGGAATAGACAAGGTGGACAGAGATAGGATGTTCCAGAGAGGGGACACAGGGACAACGGGTCACAACTGGAAGTTGAAGACTCAGACGAGTCACAGGGACGTTAGGAAGTATTTCTTCAGTCACAGAGTTGTCAGCAAGTGGAATAGCCTAGCAAGTGAAGTAGTGGAGGCAGGAACCATACATAGTTTTAAGAAGAGGTATGACAAAGCTCAGGAAGCAGAGAGAGGATCCAGTAGCGATCAGTGAAGAGGCGGGGCCAGGAGCTGAGTCTCGACCCCTGCAACCACAATTAGGTGAGTACAATTAGGTGAGTACACACACACACACATACACACACACATACACACACAAACACACACACACACATTCACACACACAGACACACACACACACACATACACACACACACACACATACACACACACACACACACACACACACACACACACACACACACACACACACACACACACACATACACACACACACAGGCCCCTGGGAGCTAGTGATCATGTGGTTCTGTGCTTTGACTACATAGTTGAGCTCCAAGTGGAGAGAGCAGCAGGAATAGGCTGGGAAAACCAAACTACAAAAGGGGGAACTACTCAGGCTTGAGGAACTTCTTTCAAGACATTCAGTGGGAGAGGGAACTGACAGGAAAACCAGTACAAGAAATGATGGACTATGTGGCAACAAAATGCAAGGAGGCAGAGGAGAGGTTTGTTCCCAAGGGAAACAGAAATAATGGGAAGAACAGAACGAGTCCTTGGTTCACCCAAAGGTGTAGGGAGGCAAAATCTAGGTGTACTAGAGAATGGAAAAGGTACAGAAGACAGAGAACTCAGGAAAATAAAGAGATTAGCCGAAGAGCCAGAAACGAATATGCACAGATAAGAAGGGAGGCTCAGAGACAATATGAAAATGACATAGCATCAAAAGTAAAGACTGACCCGAAGCTGTTGTACAGCCACATCAGGAGGAAAACAACAGTCAAGGACCAGGTAATCAGACTGAGGAAGGGTAATGGGGAATTCACAAGAAACGACCGAGAGGTATGTCGGGAGCTCAACACAAGATTTAAAGAGGTATTTACAGTGGAAACCAGTAGGACTCCAGGAAATCAGAACAGGGGGGCACACCAGCAAGTGCTGGATGAGGTACATATAACCAAGGAGTAGGTGAAGAAGCTGCTATGCGAACTTGACACCTCAAAGGCGGTGGGACCAGACAACATCTCTCCATGGGTTCTTAAAGAGGGAGCAGAGATATTGTGTGAGCCATTATCAAAGATCTTCAACACATCATTTGAAACTGGGCAACTCCCTGAGGTATGGAAAATGGCAAATGTAGTCCCAATTTTTAAAAAGGGGGACAGACATGAGGCACTAAACTACAGACCTGTATCACTAACGTGTATAGTATGCAAGGTCATGGAGAAGATCAACAGGAGGAGAGTGGTGGAGCACCTGGAAAGAAACAAGTGTATAATTGACAACCAGCACGGTTTCAGGGAAGGAAAATCCTGTGTCACAAACCTACTAGAGTTTTATGACAAGGTGACAGAAGTAAGACAAGAGAGAGAGGGGTGGATCGACTGCATTTTTTTGGACTGCAAGAAGGCCTTCGACACAGTTCCTCACAAGAGGTTACTGCAAAAGCTAGAGGATCAGGCACACATAACAGGAAAGGCACTGCAATGGATAAGAGAATACCTTACAGGGAGGCAACAACGAGTCATGGTACGTGACGAGGTGTCAAAGTGGGCGCCTGTGACAAGCGGGGTTCCACAGGGGTCAGTCTTAGGACCTGTGCTGTTCTTGGTATATGTGAACGACATAACGGAAAGGATAGACTCAGAAGTGTCCTTGTTTGCAGATGATGCGAAGTTAATGAGAAGAATCAAATCGGATGAGGATCAGGCAGGACTACAAAGAGACCTGGACAGGCTACAAGCCTGGTCCAGCAACTGGCTCCTTGAATTTAACCCTGCCAAATGCAAAGTCATGAAGATTGGGGAAGGGCAAAGAAGACAGCAGACACAATATAGTTTAGATGGCCAAAGACTGCAAACCTCACTCAAGGAAAAAGATCTGGGGGTGAGTATAACACCGAGCATATCTCCTGAGGCGCACATCAATCAGATAATTGCTGCAGCATACGGGCGCCTGGCAAACCTATGGATAGCGTTCCGATACCTCAGTAAGGATTCGTTTAAGACTCTGTATACCATTTACGTCAGGCCCATACTGGAGTATGCAGCACCAGTTTGGAACCCACACCTAATCAAGCACGTCAATAAATTAGAGAAAGTGCAAAGGTTTGCAACAAGACTAGTCCCAGGGCTACGGGGATTGTCTTACGAAGAAAGGTTGAGGGAAATCGGCCTGACGACACTGGAGGACAGGAGGGTCAGGGGAGACATGATAACGACATATAAAATACTGCGCAGAATAGACAAGGTGGACAAAGACGGGATGTACCAGAGAAGGGACACAGATACAAGAGGTCACAATTGGAAGTTGAAGACTCAGATAAATCAAAGGGATGTTAGGAAGTATTTCTTCAGTCATAGAGTAGTCAGGCCGTGGAATAGCCTAGAAAGTGACGTGGTGGAGGCGGGAACCATACATAGTTTTAAGGCGAGGTATGATAGAGCTCATGGGGCAGGGAGAGAGAGAACCTAGTAGCAATCAGCGAAGAGGCGGGGCCAGGAGCTATGACTCGACCCCTGCAACCACAAATAGGTGAGTACAAACAGGTGATTACACACATACACACACACACACACATACATACATACACATACACACACACACACACACACACACATACACAAACACATACAAGCACACTCACACATACACACGCACACACATACACACACACATACACACACACACACACATACACACACACACACACACACACACATACACACACACACACACATTACACACACACACACACACACACACATACACACACACACAGGTATCACAGTGGGCGCCTGTTACGAGCGGGGTCCCACAGGGGTCAGTTCTAGGACCAGTGCTATTTTTGATATATGTGAACGACATGATGGAAGGAATAGACTCTGAAGTGTCCCTGTTCGCAGATGACGTGAAGTTGATGAGAAGAATTAAATCGGACGAGGATGAGGCAGGACTGCAAAGAGACCGGGACAGGTTGGACATGTGGTCCAGTAACTGGCTTCTCGAATTCAATACAGCCAAATGCAAAGTCATGAAGATTGGGGAGGGGCAAAGAAGACCGCAGACAGAGTATAGGCTAGGTGGACAAAGAGCTCACTCAGGGAGAAAGACCTTGGGGTGACCATAACACCGAGCACATCACCGGAGGCACACATCAACCAAATAACTGCTGCAGCATACGGGCGCCTGGCAAACCTGAGAATAGCGTTCCGATACCTTAATAAGGAATCGTTCAAGACACTGTACACTGTGTATGTTAGGCCTATACTGGAGTATGCAGCACCAGTCTGGAACCCACACCTGGTCAAGCACGTCAAGAAGTTAGAGAAAGTACAAAGGT
>NC_091305.1:3995000-4007500 GCF_038502225.1 Cherax quadricarinatus
TACACACACACACAAGGGATAGTGTACGCACACAGTGAGAATATACACATACACACAGGGTGAGCGTACACACACAGGGAGTGTACGTACATGTAATAGGAGTGTACGTACATGTAATAGGAGTGTACACACATGGAGAATGTACACACACAATGTACACACACAGTGTACACACACAGTGTACACGCAGTGTACACACGCAGTGTACATACGCAGTGTACACGCAGTGTACACACAGTGTACACACACAAGGAGAGCGAAGGTAAAAAATATTGACTTACCAAACAATTACCGTCACAATGTTTCGCACTGTGTAGAGCTTCCTGCTTGATTAAGCTCTACATAGAGCGAAACCTCGTTCTGATAAAGGCTTGTTCCTCTAGTTGTTTCGCACACTGCATTTCGCTGATCGTGTTTTCCTCACTGCATTTCGCTCACTGTGCTTCCTCACTCCATTTCGCTCACTGTGTTTCGCTCACTACATTTCACCCACCGTGTTTGAACCACTACATTTCTCCCACCGTGTTTCGCTCATTGCATTTCGCCCACAGTGTTTCAATTACTACATTTCGCCCACCGTGTTTCACTCACTCGATTTCTCCCACCGTGTTTCGCTCACTACATTTCTCCCATTGTACTTCACTACATTTCTCCCACAGTGTTTCGCTCACTACATTTCTCACAACATTTTTCGCTCACTAGATATCGCCCACCGTGTCTCATTCACTCCATTTCTCCCATTGTTTCACTCATTACATTTCGCTCACCGTGTTTCACTTACTATATTTCGCCTACCATATTTCACTCACTACATTTAGCCCACCGTGTTTCACCTACTACATTTCGCCCAGCGTGTTTCACTCACTACATTTCGCCCACCGTGTTTTGCTCACTACATTTCGCTCACAGTGTTTCACTACATTTCGCCCACCATGTTTCGCTCAACACATTTCTCCCACCGTGTTTCGTCAACCGTGTTTCTCTCACTACATTTCGCCCACCATGTTTCGCTCAACACATTTCTCCCACCGTGTTTTGCCAACCGTGTTTCTCTCACTGCATTTCTCCCACCGTGTTTCGCTCACTACATTTCGCCCACCGTGTTTCGCTCACTACATTTTCGCCCACCGTGTTTCGCTCACTACATTTCGCTCACCGTGTTTCGCCCACCGTGTTTCACTCACAACATTTGGTTCACCATGTTTCATTCACTACATTTCGCTCACCGTGTTTCACTCACTATATTTTGCTCCCCATGTTTCACTCACTACATTTCGCTCCCGTGTTTCACTCACTATTTCGTCCACCATGTTTCACTCACTACATTTCTCCCACTGTGTGTTAGTCACTACATTTCTCCCACCACGTTTCACTCAGTACATTTCTCCCACTGTGTTTTGCTCACTACATTTCTCCCACTGTGTTTTGCTCACTACATTTCTCCCACAGTGTTTCACTCACTACATATCGCTCACTGTGTTTTACTCACTACATTTTGCTCACCATGTTTCACTCACTACATTTCTCCCACAGTGTTTCACTCACTACATTTCGCTCACTGTGTTTCACTCATTACATTTCTCCCACCGTATTTCGCTCACTACGTTTCTCCCACCGTGTTTTGCTCACTACATTTCTCCCACAGTGTTTCGCTCACTACATTTCTCCCACAGTGTTTCACTCACTACATTTCTCCCACAGTGTTTTGCTCACTACATTTCTCCCACAGTGTTTCGCTCACTACATTTCTCCCACAGTGTTTCACTCACTACATTTCTCCCACTGTGTTTTGCTCACTACATTTCTCCCACCGTGTTTCGCTCACTACATTTCTCCCGATGACCAACACTAAAATTCCTATTAGGATTATAGTTTCCCATAATCACTCTCTCGTAGTACATTTATTTTCGTGATGTATGCCAAAGTGAAACAGTTAATTGATACTCTGACTTTGTCTGAGTTAAGTACATTAAAACTCCAGAGGTGTTGGTGAGTAGCCAAATTACACCACAGAAATTGTCAGAGCGTTAATTAAAGATACATTGTTTCCTGCTCATACAGAGATGTCTGATTATGATTCAGATTCAGAAAGCCTAGTGTCACAATTAGGAAGTATGACTATTTGATTACTTAGAAGAAAGAGCAACTATGGCAGAAGTATCTGGGCCTAGTGAAATTTTGTTCTCGCTCACACCTTCCCGCCTCACTGACACAATAGTACAGAGTGTATCTTGTAGTATGACTCAGCCTCATACTAGTACCTTGTATACTACACCTGTATCTACTTATCCTAGAACAGATCTAGACTCTCTAGGGACGGCTGGACGAAGTGCCCGACCTAAGGACTGTCCAGAAAGACATGTTAATTTCCCTACTCCTCCGTTACCTACTTGTTCTATCTCTCAGGAACAGTTTGAGAGGTTTGAACACCTCATTATGTTGCAGACTGCACAAATAGAGGCACAGAGGAAATTGAACGAAGGAGATTTCCAGAGAGAAAATATTCGTCTTGGAAGACAACAGACTGATAGATCACAGGACACATTTAATGTGCAGAAAGCTGCCTCAATGGTTCCTAAGTTTTTTGAAAGCGACTTAGACACCTATTTTGATGTGTTTGAGAACCAGGCACATGCTATGAACTGGCCACATAAGCACTGGGCTACCTTGTTGCACACAGCTTTGACAGGAAGAGCTCAAACTTGTACTGCTGCTTTACCATTTGCCAAGTACATTAGTTATGACGCTGTCAAGCAAACTATTCTAGAGACATATAACTTGTTACCTGTAAGTTATCAACATGCATTTCGTACGTTACAACGATGACAAGATCAAACTTGTGTACGTTACAATGAAGACAAGATCAAACTTGTGTAGAGTTTGCTCGTGAGAAAAAAGTTGCATTTGAGAGGTGGTGTAGGTCTGCCAAGTGTAACAACTACGACAGCCTTGTTCAGTTGCTACTACACAAAGAGTTTAACAACTGTATGTCTGCTGACATACAAGAATATCTGATCGATCATACTACCTCGGATATTTTGGAAACTGCAGCATTAGCAGACAATTACGAGATTTCTCACAAACTTGTATGTACGAAAAAACAGAGAAACAAGGTAACTAAAAATTGTCCTAGAAGCTGGCAACATAAATTAGCTGCTCAGTGCCGGCCTGATGTACCTGCTACTGTAACTTCTCGTACCTTTACCAGGAAAACTCACAATTCTGAATCTGTCTCTGTGGCTAGACAGAAGTCTGATATTGAGAAGAAGAAAGTTAAATGTACCTATTGTAACAGAAAAGGACATGCTAGAGAGTATTGCTGTAAGTTAGATAGAGATACAAGAAGCAGTCATGCGGCTGGCGCCCCCACTCAAGTGGTATCCTCTTCCGAGCAACAAAGGCACCAAAATTCTAATAATACCTCTGATCCTACTGTTTTAGATAATATTACTCAGAACAGATGACTAGCATCAGAAAGTGTATCTGACGAAAAGATTCGTTCAGCGATGAGTCCTTACTTTTCGAGAGATAAAGTAGGATTTGACGAATCACATCTAACTGAGATAATTACTTTCAGAGACACTGGCAGTTATCTCACGTTATTAAGAGAAGATGTACTGCCCATAACTGACGATACCTATTGCAAGATAGATGTATTGTTAGAAGCCTATGGTGGGGCTGTTATAAAAGTACCTCTGCACAAAGTTTACATTGAAACAAGCTATTATACTGGTTATATTTCAGTGGGTATATCCAGTGGTGTATTTCCCATCAGGTCATTGGACTTGTTGATAGGGAACGATATCCTTCATGCTGGTATATGTAAAGAACCACTTGTGATTGATAATAACACTGATGATAATTATGCCATTGAAGCTTATAGAGAGAAACCTATTTTATTTCCTCTCAGCGCAATTACTAGAGCTGTCAAAGATTCAACAACCATCCTTGTCTCCTGTTGAGTTAGTTTATGACAATGATTTGGGGTTGAATATGTTGTTTAGTGACGCTCTGCGCCCAGGATCATTAACACTGACTCCCCCTGGTCATCAACCTAGTCAAGACACAACTGACGTTAAATTTCTAACTCATGATGATTTAATCAAGGATCAGTTTGTTGATCAGTCACTGGAAAGACTGAGAGATATAACAGTTACTGAGAGTGAAGCAAAGGATCTCGATAATTGTTACTATTATAGTAACGGTGTACTGATGGAGAAAAATACATGTAAGTTGTCAGCCGATAGTGTTTCCACAACAGTCAAGCATCTCATAGTGTTACCAGTTACATTTCGTGAACAAGCCATTGATTTTGCTCACAATAGTCCCATAGGAGGACATTTGGGTGTCAAGAAGTGTTACAAAAAACGCGATTCTAAAAGCTTAGAGATCTCCAGTGAATACTAGAAAGGACTGCCCTTCTAGCATCCAGCCTGTTACTGGGTTTTCGTAACAATTAGTCAGTATCCTTGTCCTATTATCCATTAGAATTCAGTATGATTCAATAGTGCTTCAGGATTACAACTGGTAGGCTACTAACTAGAGAAATTAAAATTTAATAAATTTATTAATTAAGTTGTCTAGGCATATCTCAAATTATATTAAATTAAATTAATCACAGTAATCAAAATAATATTAATCACTTCTCTCTTGTACAGTAGTATTGTGCTGAAAGCACATATCACATTTATAATTTTTAAGTACCGCCTGGTACATTAACATTTAATAAGATATTACAAATATATACAAGTAAGATAGTGTGTATGTGTGTAAATGCTCTAGGTAGTTCGCTATGTCTCAAGACTCGACTAGGCTTAAACAAGTGACTGACAAAGTCCTCAAATAAACTAACTTCTTGACCAACTGGCAATCAGAACAGTCTGCTTGAACAATACAAAGAATGCTAAGCCCAATAGCAATATAACAAGCAACTGTGACACAGAATCAGAAACAAGGAGATAATATAACAACAATAAGTAGGGACCATCAGCAGAACCTCCACAAAAGTCACATAACTCCCATACTACTGAATCTAAGATCATCATAAGAAAATCCCCAACTGTGACAGTACACAGATACCAGTACAAGTTAGGTCAGAAGCTACAGCTCAGGACCTGAGTTGCTCAGAGTGTCTATGCGACACACAACCTCAGTACAACGTCGAAAATCACTAAGTCTATACAATGTTCTGTGAACAGAGTTCTACAGAACATACAACAATAATGAGACAAGAGACGATCTTCCAACAAGGGCCTATAAGGGAGATTTAGGCACTTTTTGTCTGGAATACATCCAACCACCCAGAGAGTCTAGACCAGACTGAATACTTCAGGCGAGGTGAGGACACCCCCCTTGATCACGTGATAGCTCCGTGGACAGCTGCTGCTCAGCAACAATGAGAAGCCGGCAGAGTAACGAGCAAAGAGCTATAAGTACAGTAGTTAGACAATCAAGACTTGAACTGAGCACATAATATGTTACATCCTACCTAACAAAATTTAACTAAGTCAAATAATAATATAAAGCAATATATTCACGATTTAGCTATTATTGCAAATATAAGCAATATAAAATTATTTAATAAATGTATGGAAGAGGGTAAGGTACCTAGGGATTGGCAGAGATCATGCATAGTTCCTTTGTATAAAGGCAAAAGGGATAAAAGAGAGTGCAAAAATTATACGGGGATAAGTCTACTGAGTATACCTGGTAAAGTGTATGGTAGAGTTATAATTGAAAGAATTAAGAGTAAGACGGAGAATAGGATAGCAGATGAACAAGGAGGCTTTAGGGAAGGTAGGGGGTGTGTGGACCAGGTGTTTACAGTGAAACATATAAGTGAACATTATTTAGATAAGGCTAAAGAGGTCTTTGTGGCATTTATGGATTTGGAAAAGGCGTATGACAGGGTGGATAGGGGGGCAATGTGGCAGATGTTGCAGGTGTATGGTGTAGGAGGTAGGTTACTGAAAGCAGTGAAGAGTTTTTACGAGGATAGTGAGGCTCAAGTTAGAGTATGTAGGAAAGAGGGAAATTTTTTCCCAGTAAAAGTAGGCCTTAGACAAGGATGTGTGATGTCACCGTGGTTGTTTAATATATTTATAGATGGGGTTGTAAGAGAAGTAAATGCGAGGGTCTTGGCAAGAGGCGTGGAGTTAAAAGATAAAGAATCACACACAAAGTGGGAGTTGTCACAGCTGCTCTTTGCTGATGACACTGTGCTCTTGGGAGATTCTGAAGAGAAGTTGCAGAGATTGATGGATGAATTTGGTAGGGTGTGCAAAAGAAGAAAATTAAAGGTGAATACAGGAAAGAGTAAGGTTATGAGGATAACAAAAAGATTAGGTGATGAAAGATTGAATATCAGATTGGAGGGAGAGAGTATGGAGGAGGTGAATGTATTCAGATATTTGAGAGTGGACGTGTCAGCGGATGGGTGTATGAAAGATGAGGTGAATCATAGAAGTGATGAAGGGAAAAGCATGAGTGGTGCACTTAGGAGTCTGTGGAGACAAAGAACTTTGTCCTTGGAGGCAAAGAGGGGAATGTATGAGAGTATAGTTATACCAACGCTCTTATATGGGTGTGAAGCATGGGTGATGAATGTTGCAGCGAGGAGAAGGCTGGAGGCAGTGGAGATGTCATGTCTGAGGGCAATGTGTGGTGTGAATATAATGCAGAGAATTCGTAGTTTGGAAGTTAGAAGGAGGTGTGGGATTACCAAAACTGTTGTCCAGAGGGCTGAGGAAAGGTTGTTGAGGTGGTTCGGACATGTAGAGAGAATGGAGCGAAATAGAATGACTTCAAGAGTGTATCAGTCTGTAGTGGAAGGAAGGCGGGGTAGGGGTCGGCCTAGGAAAGGTTGGAGAGAGGGGGTAAAGGAGGTTTTGTGTGCGAGGGGCTTGGACTTCCAGCAGGCATGCGTGAGCATGTTTGATAGGAGTGAATGGAGACAAATGGTTTTTAATACTTGACGTGCTGTTGGAGTGTGAGCAAAGTAATATTTATGAAGGGGTTCAGGGAAACCGGCAGGCCGGACTTGAGTCCTGGAGATGGGAAGTACAGTGCCTGCACTCTGAAGGAGGGGTGTTAATGTTGCAGTTTAAAAAGTGTAGTGTAAAGCACCCTTCTGGCAAGACAGTGATGGAGTGAATGATGGTGAAAGTTTTTCTTTTTCGGGCCACCCTGCCTTGGTGGGAATCGGCCAGTGTGATAATAAAAATAAAAATAATAAAAATAAAAATTATATGAAATGGAAATATACATATAATATATATACATAATATACATTGCAACTCATTCAGGGGTTGCAACAAGAAGACACTCGGTAAACTGGCAAAACATTTTACTTGGCCAAAGATGAAGGAAACAGTAGGTGATCATGTGCGACGTTGTGACGTGTGTCAAGTGACAGGCAAGCCAGCACACACACCTCCACCTGCACCTCTCATTCCTATCACCATGGATGGTGAACCATTCTCACGTCTTATTATTGATTGTGTTGGTCCTTTGCCTAGAACCAAACTAGGAAACCAAACACGCTATCCCGAAGCTATTCCTATGAGAAAAATTAATGCTCGTGCTATTGTGAGAGCGCTGATGAAATTTTTCTCCCAGGTTGGATTGCCATGAGAGATACAATCAGATCAAGGATCTAACTTCACTTCTAAGATCTTTCGAGAAGCATTATCCCACCTAGGAATAAAGTCTGTACTTTCAACCAGTTATCATCCACAGTCACAAGGTGCTCTAGAGAGATTTCATCAGACACTGAAGTCCATGATGAGAGCTTATTGTGAACATTTTTCTAGAGACTGGGATGAGGGTATACCTTTTCTTCTGTTCGCTATGAGAGAAAGTGAGCAAGAAAGTCTCGGATTTATACCATTTGAATTAATATTCGGACACCAAGTGCGTGGTCCTCTCGCAGTGTTAAAAGACGTGTGGACAGGTAAATCAAATCCATCATTGAGCACTTCACCTTCATTAATGCAGCAACATTTGACAGCCGCTAGAGAGCTAGCTTCGAAAAACCTAGTTTCAGCCCAAGCTAGAATGAAGCAACATTATGACAAGCGTGCTGTCTCTCGTTCTTTTAAAGCAGGAGATAAGGTGATGGCTCGGAAACTAGTACCAGGTCATGCTCTACAAGCCAGGTATGATGGTCCCCTGGAAGTAGTGAAAAAGCTTAGTGACGTAAATTATTTGGTACGTACGCCTGGGAAAAAGAAATCTAACCATGTGTACCATGTTAACCAGCTTAAGTCATATTACGCTAGTCCTCTACCTACTACATCTATTCTTCCTAGGACAGAGGAAGAAAACGTCAGTCTACCTGACATCTCTAGAGGTATAGAGGTGTGTTTAGAAAATTCAGTGACTCTACTATCACTAGACGATTTTCTTAGTAACCTTGGGATTGATAAAGCTGGTGATATTAAAAACATAATTTTGCATTTCCCTGAATTGTTCAGTGATGTTCCTAAACGTTGTACTCTGGGTGTACATGACGTTGATGTACAGGGAGCATCACCCATTAAGCAATCACCATATAGGATGAGTCCAACGAAGCATAAAGCATTGAGAGAAGAGGTTGATTTTCTGTTATCTCACGGACTTATTGAGCTCAGTAAAAGTCCATGGACATCTCCCTGTATTTTAGTGCCTAAACCTGACGGTAGTTTCAGGATGTGCACTGATTACAGAAAAGTGAACTCTGTCACCTTGCCTGATGGTTATCCTCTACCTCGCATTGACGACCTTATTGACCGTGTGTCAGGAGCCCAGTTTGTCAGCCGTTTAGATCTCTTACGAGGCTATTATCAAGTCCCGCTTACTGAACGTGCTCAAGAAATATCTGCTTTTACTGTTCAAGATGGATTGTTTAACTACCTCGTCACCCCCTTCGGCTTATGTAACGCTGCTTCTTCATTCCAACGTATAATGAACGAGTTGACCCACAACTTAGAAGGAGTAGAAGCCTACCTTGACGACTTAGTGGTGTACAGTGATGAGTGGGAACAGCACTTGACTCGTCTCAGAGCATTGTTCGAGAGACTGCCGCACTATAACTTCACTGTTAACTTAGCTAAATGTAGTTTTGGTCAAGCCAAGATTACCTATCTAGGCTTTTGTATCGGCCAAGGTGAGGTTGCTCCTATTGAGGCTAAGGTTCGTGCAATTTCTGAACTTCCAGTGCTACAGGATAGGAAAGGAGTACAGAGATTCCTGGTTATGGCAGGATATTATCGCAGGTTCTGTCCAAACTTTTCTCAGATTGCAGCTCCTCTTACTGAGCTTACTAGTAGCAAAGTTCAGTTCATCTGGACTAGAGATTGTTCAGACTCGTTCAAAAGGTTGAAGCGCTTGCTATCCTCTGCTCCTGTGTTGAAGAGTCCTAATTTCAATCTTCCCTTCTTTTTACATATAGATGCAAGTGGTTATGCAGTGGGCGCTGTGCCTCTCCAAAAGTCAACATCCACTGACAGTCTCCATCCTATATGTTACTATTCATCTAAGCTTAAATGACACCAGAAAAATTATGCCACTATTGAGAAAGAGGCTCTAGCTCTTGTGGTGTCCTTGGAACATTTTGACGTGTATTTGGGCACTTCCCCATTTAAAATTAACGTTTTTTCAGACCACAATCCACTCATATAAATACTATGAAGAGTAAGAATGCTAGGATCATGAGGTGGGCTCTCAGAATCCAACCTTATTCTATTAGTATAAAACACATAAGTGGTCATTGTAATGTAATTGCTGACGCTCTGTCACGTCCTTAATAATTATGTTACATTAAATTAACGTAATTTTCTGCCCAAATGCCTTTTGTTACTTGCTATGTCAAATTCAGTAAAGTAACGTAATCTCTCTAGCCCATGTTAACTATATATACTCATGTCATGTCTAATTATGTTATTTATATATTCACAGTAGTGATGATATGTGTGTGTAAGGAGACAGAAGCTGAGTGATGAGTTTGTAGTGTTGTGTGGGCGATGTTACTGCATGGTGGAACAGTCCTGCCATAGACCCCCCCTCCTCACTACACACCTTAAGTTGTTTCATACTCAGATGTCCATACTGCATAACACTCCACAACCACTACTTAAGAGTGGAATGCCATCTGTCTATAGCACAAGACTATTATGCAGTCTCCACTACTATGATCGAGCCTTAATGTGTCATGCTTGTCTACGCTATCCTGTCTCTACACTGATGTACATAACCACGAGTATGCAGAGATACAATACTATGTACTGCCCTAGTACCAGGGGCATATCCTAGTGATATAGACACTGAAATTATAGAGGTGCTTGGCACAAGAGTGACTCTGATTAATGTTTATATTATATTGTTATTAAAGTGTCATGAGTAATCAGTAATAATGTGAAAGACATTAATGCAACTCCTAGTGCGACCGTTTGTTGTGTTGGGGGGGTGTTGCAACCCTTGAATGGGTTACAATGTATATGATATATATATATATATATATATATATATATATATATATATATATATATATATATATATATATATATATATATATATATATATATATATATATATATATATATATAATGTATATTACCTTTTCATATAATTTTATATAGTTTATATTTGCGATAATAGCTAAATCGTAAATATATGACTTTGTATTATTATTTGTCTTAGTTACTTTTGTTGGGTAGGATGTAATATATTATGTGCTCATAGTTCAAGTCTTGATTGCCTAACTACTGTAATTATCGCTCTTTGCTCGTTACTCTGAAGGCTTCTGTTGCTGGGCAGCAACTGTCCATGGAGCTATCATGTGATAGAGGGGGGGGTGTTCTCACCTCACCTGAAGTATTCAGTCTGGTCTAGACTCTCTTGGTGGTTGGACATATTCTTGACAAGACGAGCCTAAATCTCCCTTATTGGCCCTTGTTGGAAGATCGTCTCTTGTCTCATTATTGTTGTATGTTCTGTAGAACTCTGTTCACAGAACACTGTCGAGATTTAGTGATTTTCGATGTTGTACTGAGGTTGTGTCGCTTAGACACTCTGAGCAACTCAGGTCCTGAGCTGTAGCTTCTGACCTAATTTGTATTGGTATCTGTGTACTATCATAGTCGGTGATTTTCTTATGCTGAACTTAGATTCAGTATTATGGGAGCTTGGTGACTCTTGTGAAGGTTCTGCTGATGGTCCCTACTTAGTATCGTTATATTATCTCCTTGTTCCTGATTTTGTGTCGCAGTTGCTTGTTATATTGCTATTGGGCTTAGCATCCATTTTATTGTTCAAGCAGACTGTTCTGATTGCCAGTTGGTCAAGAAGTTAGTTTATTTGAGGACTTTGTCAGTCACTTGTTTAAGTCTAGTCGAGTCGTGAGACATAGCGAACTACTTAGAGCACTTACACACACATACACACAAACTTATTTGTATATTGTATTATTAAATGTTGATGTACCAGACGGTACTTAAGACATAAATGCGATATGTGCTATCAGCACAATAATACTGTACACGAGAGAAGTGATTATTCTTATTTTGTTGATATTGATTTAATTTAATTTGATATACGCCTAGACAACTTAATTATTAATAAATTTATTAAATTTTAATTTCTCTAGTTAGTAACCTACCAGTTGTAATCCTGAAGCACTAATAATTCTTATGGAATTCTAATGGATAATTGGAGAAGGATACTGACTAATTGTTACGAAAACCCAGTAACAGGCTGGATGCTAGAAGGGCAGTCCTTTCTAGTATTCACTGGAGATCTCTAAGCTTTTAGAATCTCTTTTTTTGTAACACTTCTTGACACTCAAATGTCCTCCTATGGGACTATTGTGAGCAAAATATACAATACAAATAAGTTTGTGTGTATGTGTGTGTAAGTGCTCTAAGTAGTTCGCTATGTCTCACAACTCGACTAGACTTAAACAAGTGACTGACAAAGTCCTCACATAAACTAACTTCTTGACCAACTGGCAACCAGAACAGTCTGCTTGAACAATAAAAAGAATGCTAAGCCCAATAGCAATATAACAAGCAACTGCGACACAAAATCAGGAACAAGGAGATAATATAACGATACTAAGTAGGGACCATCAGCAGAACCTTCACAAGAGTCACCAAGCTCCCATAATACTGAATCTAAGTTCAGCATAAGAAAATCACCGACTGTGATAGTACACAGATACCAATACAAATTAGGTCAGAAGCTACAGCTCAGGACCTGAGTTGCTCAGAGTGTCTAAGTGACACAAGCTCAGTACAACGTCGAAAATCACTAAATCTCGACAGTGTTCTGTGAACAGAGTTCTACAGAACATACAACAATAATGAGACAAGAGACGATCTTCCAACAAGGGCCAATAAGGGAGATTTAGGCTCGTCTTGTCAAGAATACGTCCAACCACCAAGAGAGTCTAGACCAGACTGAATACTTCAGGTGAGGTGAGAACACCCCCCCCCCTTTCTATCACGTGATAGCTCCGTGGACAG
>NC_091305.1:4012500-4017500 GCF_038502225.1 Cherax quadricarinatus
TATGAAAGATGAGGTGAATCATAGAATTAATGAGGGAAAAAGAGTGAGTGGTGCACTTAGGAGTCTGTGGAGACAAAGAACTTTGTCCTTGGAGGCAAAGAGGGGAATGTATGAGAGTATAGTTTTACCAACGCTCTTATATGGGTGTGAAGCGTGGGTGATGAATGTTGCAGCGAGGAGAAGGCTGGAGGCAGTGGAGATGTCATGTCTGAGGGCAATGTGTGGTGAATATAATGCAGAGAATTCGTAGTTTGGAAGTTAGGAGGAGGTGCGGGATTACCAAAACTGTTGTCCAGAGGGCTGAGGAAGGGTTGTTGAGGTGGTTCGGACATGTAGAGAGAATGGAGCGAAACAGAATGACTTCAAGAGTGTATCAGTCTGTAGTGGAAGGAAGGCGGGGTAAAGGAGGTTTTGTGTGCAAGGGGCTTGGACTTCCAGCAGGCATGCTTGAGCGTGTTTGATAGGAGTGAATGGAGACAAATGGTTTTTAATATTTGAAGTGCTGTTGGAGTGTGAGCAAAGTAACATTTATAGAAGGATTCAGGAAACCGGCAGGCCGGACTTGAGTCCTGGAGATGGGAAGTACAGTGCCTGCACTCTGAAGGAGGGTGTTAATGTTGCAGTTTAAAAACTGTAGTGTAAAGCACCCTTCTGGCAAGACAGTGATGGAGTGAATGATGGTGAAAGTTTTTCTTTTTCGGGCCACCCTGCCTTGGTGGGAATCGGCCAGTGTGATAATAAAAAAAAAAATTAGTAGTAGTAGTAGTAGTAGTAGTAGTAGTAGCAGTATTAGTAGTAGTAGTAGTAGTAGTAGTAGTAGTAGTAGTAGTAGTAGTAGTAGTAGTATTGTATTGAAGTGGACGCGCTAAACCCGTGAGGTTGTCACGGCGCCTGGGGAGGGAGAGACAATCAAGTGTGATGGAGGAGTTCCAGAAATGAACCCATTTTTCTTGTTGTTGCCGCAGTATTTAAATACCTTAAATATTCCTCAGAGGCAAGACAAGCTTGACGCGGGTTCTGAACCCAGGCTTGGGTTCTAGACTGTTAACCAGTCACGGTTGTAATAAACACGGACGGTCCTTACCAGTGGTTAGAGCCGTGGTAAATATATCTAACAAGGACAGCCATGGTGTAATGTTTGATCAATTTTGGTTGAGAATGGTTGACGGGATGAAGTAGGTTAAGCTGTAGTGTTGAGTGGAGGAAAGTGCTTGGTTGCCTCGGTGAAGTCAGGAGCACTGTAAAGGCGTGAAGGTAGGAGTTACCCGAGTGTAAATGATTGGGAGGGATTAGGACCTGCCTAGTATGGGCCAGTAAGACCTTCCTAGCCTGGGTTAGTAAGACCTTCCTAGCATGGGCCAGTAAAACCTTCCTAGCCTGGGTTAGTAAGACCTTCCTAGCATGGGCCAGTAAAACCTTCCTAGCCTGGGTTAGTAAGACCTTCCTAGCATGGGCCAGTAAGACCTTCCTAGCCTGGGTTAGTAAGACCTTCCTAGCATGGGCCAGTAAGGCCTTCCTAGCCTGGGTTAGTAAGACCTTCCTAGCATGGGCCAGTAAAACCTTCCTAGCCTGGGTTAGTAAGACCTTCCTAGCATGGGCCAGTAAGGCCTTCCAGCCTGGGAGTAAGACCTTCCTAGCATGGGCCAGTAAAACCTTCCTAGCCTGGGTTAGTAAGACCTTCCTAGTATGGGCCAGTAAAACCTTCCTAGCCTGGGTTAGTAAGACCTTCCTAGCATGGGCCAGTAAGGCCTTCCTAGCCTGGGTTAGTAAGACCTTCCTAGCATGGGCCAGTAAGACCTTCCTAGCCTGGGTTAGTAAGACCTTCCTAGCATGGGCCAGTAAGACCTTCCTAGCCTGGGTTAGTAAGACCTTCCTAGCATGGGCCAGTAAAACCTTCCTAGCCTGGGTTAGTAAGACCTTCCAAGCATGGGCCAGTAAGGCCTTCCTAGCCTGGGTTAGTAAGACCTTCCTAGCATGGGCCAGTAAGGCCTTCCTAGCCTGGGTTAGTAAGACCTTCCTAGCATGGGCCAGTAAGACCTTCCTAGCCTGGGTTAGTAAGACCTTCCTAGCATGGGCCAGTAAGGCCTTCCTAGCCTGGGTTAGTAAGACCTTCCTAGCATGGGCCAGTAAGGCCTTCCTAGCCTGGGTTAGTAAGACCTTCCTAGCATGGGCCAGTGGCCTTCCTAGCCTGGGTTAGTAAGACCTTCCTAGCATGGGCCAGTAAGGCCTTCCCTAGCCTGGGTTAGTAAGACCTTCCTAGCATGGGCCAGTAACACCTTCCTAGCCTGGGTTAGTAAGACCTTCCTAGCATGGGCCAGTAAGGCCTTCCTAGCCTTGGTTAGTAAGACCTTCCTAGCATGGGCCAGTAAAACCTTCCTAGCCTGGGTTAGTAAGACCTTCCTAGTATGGGCCAGTAAAACCTTCCTGCCTGGGTTAGTAAGACCTTCCTAGCATGGGCCAGTAAGGCCTTCCTAGCCTGGGTTAGTAAGACCTTCCTAGCATGGGCCAGTGAAGACCTTCCTAGCCTGGGTTAGTAAGACCTTCCTAGCATGGGCCAGTAAGGCCTTCCTAGCCTGGGTTAGTAAGACCTTCCTAGCATGGGCCAGTAAAACCTTCCTAGCCTGGGTTAGTAAGACCTTCCTAGCATGGGCCAGTAAGGCCTTCCTAGCCTGGGTTAGTAAGACCTTCCTAGCATGGGCCAGTAAAACCTTCCTAGCCTGGGTTAGTAAGACCTTCCTAGCATGGGCCAGTAAAACCTTCCTAGCCTGGGTTAGTAAGACCTTCCTAGCATGGGCCAGTAAGACCTTCCTAGCCTGGGTTAGTAAGACCTTCCTAGCATGGGCCAGTAAGGCCTTCCTAGCCTGGGTTAGTAAGACCTTCCTAGCATGGGCCAGTAAAACCTTCCTAGCCTGGGTTAGTAAGACCTTCCTAGCATGGGCCAGTAAGGCCTTCCTAGCCTGGGTTAGTAAGACCTTCCTAGCATGGGCCAGTAAAACCTTCCTAGCCTGGGTTAGTAAGACCTTCCTAGTATGGGCCAGTAAAACCTTCCTAGCCTGGGTTAGTAAGACCTTCCTAGCATGTGCCAGTAAGACCTTCCTAGCCTGGGTTAGTAAGACCTTCCTAGCATGGGCCAGTAAAACCTTCTTAGCCTGGGTCAGTAAGACCTTCCTAGCATATAAGGGCCAGCCTCCCAAGCCGGGAGAACCTTCCTAGCCTGGGTTAGTAAGACCTTTCCTAGATGGGCCAGTAAGGCCTTCCTAGCCTGCCTTAGTAAGGGACCTTCCTAGCCTGGGCCAAGACCTTCCTAGCATGGACCAGTAAGACCTTCCTAGCCTGGGTCAGTAAGACCTTCCTAGCATGGGCCAGTAAGGCCTTCCTAGCCTGGGTTAGTAAGACCTTCCTAGCCTGGGTCAGTAAGACCTTCCTAGCATGGGCCAGTAAGGCCTTCCTAGCCTGGGTTAGTAAGACCTTCCTAGCCTGGGTCAGTAAGACCTTCCTAGCATGAGTCAGTTAGACCTTCCTAGCCTGGGTTAGTAAGACCTTCCTAGCATGGGCCAGTAAGACCTTCCTAGCCTGGGTCAGTAAGACCTTCCTAGCATGGGCCAGTAAGGCCTTCCTAGCCTGGGTTAGTAAGACCTTCCTTGCCTGGGTCAGTAAGACCTTCCTAGCATGGGCCAGTAAGGCCTTCCTAGCCTGGGTTAGTAAGACCTTCCTAGCCTGGGTCAGTAAGACCTTCCTAGCATGGGCCAGTAAGACCTTCCTAGCCTGGGTTAGTAAGACCTTCCTAGCATGGGCCAGTAAGACCTTCCTAGCATGGGTCAGTAAGACCTGCCTAGTATGGACCAGGAGGACCTGCTTAGCATTGGTCAGTAGCACCTGCCTAGCCTGGGTCAGTATGACCTTCCTAGCATGGGTCAGGAGGACCTGCCTAGCATGGGCCAGTGACACCTGTCTAGCAGTTATTGTGTCTAGCAGTTATCATGTCTTGGTTATCGCACCAGCCATCTTTTATCTGCCTTGGTATTCGAAGCTGAACAATTTCCTGGTTGACTTCCGCTACGATACCTTGAAGAATATTCCAGTGACGTCACGTACGTAGAAACGTACACGGGTGATAATACGTTCAGGCCACCGACACGGAACACGTACATACACGGACAGGGGAACACTGAGTTGAGGTATGTGAGGCTAACCAGGTGAGGAAGGTGAGGCAGCAGGCCAGGGTCGTATTGTGAGGCGGTGCTGGCTTGGGGAGGTGTTGACTTGGGAAGGTGCTGGCTTGGGGAGGTGCTGGCTTGGGGAGGTGTTGACTTGGGAAGGTGCTGGCTTGGGGAGGTGCTGGCTTGGGGAGGTGTTGGCTTGGGGGGGTGCTGGCTTGGGGAGGTGCTGGCTTGGGGAGGTGCTAGCTTGGGGAGATGCTGGCTTGGGGAGATGCTGGCTTGGGGAGGTGCTGGCTTGGGGAGATGCTGGCTTGAGGAGATGCTGGCTTGGGGAGGTGCTGGCTTGGGGAGATGCTGGCTTAGGGAGGTGTTGGCTTGGGGAGGTGCTGGTTTGGGGAGGTGCTGGCTTGGGGAGGTGATGGCTTGGGGAGATGCTGGCTTGGGGAGGTGTTGGCTTGGGGAGGTGCTGGTTTGGGGAGGTGCTGGCTTGGGGAGGTGCTGGCTTGGGGAGGTGCTGGCTTGGAACGGGTCAAGCGGATGCCGGGGCAGGATGAGTAGGGGCTGGGCGGGGCGAGATGGGGCATGGCGAAAGAGGTTGGGCGAGGAGGGGGCTCGGGTAGGGGTGAGGCGGGGCAGGGAGGGGCAGGGCAGACACCTTTGACCCCAACAACTCGTGTATCCTGACTCACAAAAACAAGAAAGTTCAACATTGTTCAGCTGCTACCACCACTACCACCACTACCACCACTACCACCACTACCACCACTACCACCACTACCACCACTACCACCGCTACCACCACTACCACCACTACCACCGCTACCACCCTACCACCTACTA
>NC_091305.1:4022500-4025000 GCF_038502225.1 Cherax quadricarinatus
ACCATAAGTGTCCGGGGCCCAAGACTGTTCAACAGCCTCCCATCAAGCATTAGGGGAATTGCCAATAAACCCCTGGCTGCCTTCAAGAGAGAGCTGGACAGATACCTGAAGTCAGTGCCGGATCAGCTGGGCTGTGGCTCGTACGTTGGACTGCGTGTGGCCTGCAGTAACAGCGTAGTTGATCAGGCCCTGATCCATCGGGAGGCCTGGTCATGGACCGGACCGCGGGGGCGTTGATCCCCGGAATAACCTCCAGGTAACCTGTTAATGCAGGGGACGATAATCCCCTTAGCCATCAACAGGTAGCCTACAGATAGATATCAAACTCTTTCAGCCACTCAGGGAGAGCCCGATAAGTTGAGCTTCGGATGAAGTTATAAGACTTAGGAACTTGAGCAAGTCAGATTAGCGTCTTATCTTCATCTTAAGGTATTTGTCTCAAGCAGCAGGAAGCCTCACCTGGATAGTGATCTTAAATTGACCTCTTGGGATCACCGGGAAAAGTAAGATCAGTTCCTTGAGAAAAGATTTTTTATTTTTGGCTCGCCTGGGCACTGGGTGTTGGCGAAGAGTTCTTGATCCTGGGACTTAGAGGTGCCTTTCCCTTCTTCTGATGGAACCTAATGGAAGAGGGAGGGATGGGTTAATAAATATTATTTTCACTGGCCTCGACCCTCCCCTTCCACTCATTCCATAACAACCTTGGCTCTTTGGCTCCATTAGAGCTCAGGGGATACATAGCTAGCTTTTGTTGGCAGTCTTATACAGCAGTGTAGCCACACACTCTGGGTGTATTCGTATTAAAACGAGAATAAAACTCGGTAATGGATAGCGACGAGTGGTTTAAAGAAACCTTGAAAGCAGACGCTAGGATATATTTATTGGAAGACGTTTCGCTCCTGTGAGTTCGATCACTTTTTTGGTCACAGGAGCGAAGCATTTTCTGATGTTTTAAAGTGTTCACCTGTGTTCAGCTTAGAGATACATAGGATTTGAAAATTTAGATATCCGCGGATGCGGATGTAAGAAATTGTGCGGATGTTTCGCGGATGCGGATGCAGATGCGGATATCCGATACATATCTAGTTCATTTGTCTTATAACAACAGTAACGTCGCTAGAGCCCTTCTTGCTTTGTCAAATCTAGTTAGAAATCAGCTACGCAGGGCAGCTGTTGCTGCTCCTTCACCTCAATGTCGCTAACCAGCTAACTTAACCATGGAAGTCCTTATAGGTAATTAATTTCTAGTTAATACACAAACAATTAACTTCTAGTCGACTCCCGAGTATCTAACATCTGGTCAAGGCACACATAAATAATATTTCCTTAGTATAATTTCAGTAACTAGCTAACTTCATATGTTTTTCTCCAGTTTATCAATATTCTGAGAATATGTTACTGTCATGCTCTTCACCGAGGCTCTTAGTTCAGTCAACACACTTTACAGTACGTGTCTCACCCCTAAACTCTTAGTTTCTTAAAGCTGAATCTTGAATCAGAGGTCAAGTTCCTCAACAGAACACTTTTCCCTTTGTCAAATATTCAGAACAATTTTAAATATTTAAACTTTCTCTCTCTCTCTCTCTCTCTCGAAGGCCTCGACCCCCCTCAATCCAAACTTTCTATTGTTAAAATGCATCAACTTGCGTCAACTCTCATCCTTCGATCGGCCAAGTTCTCGCACTCTTCAACTCTAACTCTTTTCACCTTCAGCATAGTCTTAAGTGCTGTTACGGAGGGTTTCATATCAAGTTTTCAAGACTAAAGGTTCAACTGCGTCACTTTTTAACCATTCTGCAAGTCTAGGTGAGGAAGACTGTGTTGCAGGGTAACCTTACTTACGACGTTTGAACCAGGACTGGACTTTATTAGGACGTTTCCTCCGGAACTGAACTTTATCAAATATGTAAACACACATACACACACACACACACACACACACACACACACACACACACACACACACACACACACACACACACACACACACAAGTGCCTTTGATACCTGGTAACTAACACACAAACACACTGCCCTATAGGTAAGTAAGTACCCTGAAGTCAGGTTGGGGAAAGATCAAGGGATGAAGGGACGAGGCAGTGATCACATTACATGCCTGTGTGAGTGATGATGGGCCAGGTGGACAGTATGAGCGGTGGGGTAACCTGCCACCATACACATCCCCTGGTTTTGTTCGGTGGTAACAGTTCAATGAGTTGTGGCTGCTTCCAGAACTCTGCGCTTGGTTCTGTCCTCCTCCTCATTGAACTGCTGTGCTGAATCCCAGGTTATGATGTGTCAGTGTAGATTCCAGTGAACGATGCAAGTGTTGCTCGTATCGTTCATCTTGCATGGATATTTACATTCCTGCAGGCGTCTGAAGGTCACGTTAATATAACCAATAACTTGGAGGAAAACAAGAGAATGCCGGCCGGTCCCATCGTTCATATTATCCTCGATTCACATAAAAACGAGACCCCCCTCCCATCTGTGGCTCCTAAT
>NC_091305.1:4030000-4037500 GCF_038502225.1 Cherax quadricarinatus
CAACACCTCGGGGCGCCCTAGATGACTTTCCAACACCTCGGCGCGCCCTAGCTGGCTCTCAACACCTCGGGGTGCCCTAGCTGGCTCTCAACACCTCGAGGCGCCCTAGCTGGCTCTCCAACACCTCGGGGCGCCCTAGCTGGCTCTCCAACACCTCGGGGCGCCCTAGCTGGCTCTCCAACTCCTCGGGGCGCCTTAGCTGGCTCTCCAACACCTCGGGGCGCCCTAGCTGGCTCTCCAACACCTCGGGGCGCCCTAGCTGGCTCTCCAACACCTCGGGGCGCCCTAGCTGGCTCTCCAACACCTCAGGGCGCCCTAGCTGGCTCTCCAACACCTCAGGGCGCCCTAGCTGGCTCTCCAACACCTCGGGGCGCCCTAGCTGGCTCTCCAACACCTCGGGGCGCCCTAGCTGGCTCTCCAACTCCTCGGGACGAGGTAATCCATCCTTTCTGGAGATTTTTCTTGCCAACTCATTCCATTTTTCGTTTCACAGAAGCACTTCACGATCTGTCGTTGTTACCGAGTCGAGATTTTAAAGTCTTCGTCTCATTACACTACCTTCAGAGTTGGCTTGTCTGTCTTCATGAGGCAGTTGATGGTACACTGTGGTTGTTTGACTGGTTGTCTATGATTGTTTTAGGTATGGTTAATACCTAGTCTCACGGACAATGGTCCAGGAAAGGGTGAAACGTCGTGATAAGGTTTGTCTCCTAAGGTTACTGGTGAGTTGTTCCAGCCACGGTAGTGAGACCTTTTTTATTCACTTAACCTACACGACCTTTAAACACTTGGTTAAGGACTTCTCAGTTATTATAGACTAACATTCCCAGTTATTATAGGCTGACATTCCCAGTTATTATAGGCTGACATTCCCAGTTATTATAGGCTGACATTCCCAGTTATTATAAGCTGACATTCCCAGTTATTATAGGCTGACATTCCCAGTTATTATAGGCTGACATTCGCAGTTATTATAAACTGACATTCCCAGTTATTATAGACTGACATTCCCAGTTATTATAAACTGACATTCCCAGTTATTATAAACTGATATTCCCAGTTATTATAAACTGACATTCCCAGTTATTATAGGTTGACATTCCCAGTTATTATAAACTGACATTACCAGTTATTATAGGTTGACATTCCCAGTTATTATAGACTAACATTCCCAGTTATTATAGACTGACACTCGCAGTTGTTATAAACTGACATTCCCAGTTATTATAGGCTGGCATTCCCAGTTATTATAGGTTAACATTCTCAGTTATTATACGCTGACATTCCCAGCTATTATAAACTGACATTCCCAGTTATTATAGACTGACATTCCCAGTTATTATAGACTGACATTCCCAGTTATTATAGGCTGACAGTCCCAGTTATTATAAACTGACATTCCCAGTTATTATAGGCTGACATTCCCAGTTATTATAGGCTGACATTCCCAGTTATTATAGGCTGACATTCCCAGTTATTATAGACTGACATTCCCAGTTATTATAGGCTGACATTCCCAGTTATTATAGGCTGACATTCCCAGTTATTATAGACTGACATTCCCAGTTATTATAGACTGACATTCCCAGTTATTATAGACTGACATTCCCAGTTATTATAGGCTGACATTCCCAGTTATTATAGACTGACATTCCCAGTTATTATAGACAGACATTCCCAGTTATTATAGACTGACATTCCCAGTAATTATAGGCTGACATTCCCAGTTATTATAGATTGACATTCCCAGTTATTATAGACTGACATTCCTAGTTATTATAGGCTGACATTTCCAGTTATTATAGACTAACATTCCCAGTTATTATAGACTGACATTCCCAATTATTATAGACTGACATTCCCAGTTATTATAGGCTGACAGTCCCAGTTATTATAAACTGACATTCCCAGTTATTATAGGCTGACATTCCCAGTTATTATAAACTGACATTCCCGGTTATTATAGGCTGACATTCCCAGCTATTACAAACTGACATTCCTAGTTATTATAGGCTGACATTCCCAGCTATTACAAACTGACATTCCTAGTTATTATAGACTGACATTCCCAGTTATTATAGGCTGACATTCCCAGTTATTATAGACTGACATTCCCAGTTATTATAGACTGACATTCCCAGTTATTATAGGCTGACATTCCCAGTTATTATAGACTGACATTCCCAGTTATTATAGACTGACATTCCCAGTTATTATAGGCTGACATTCCCAGTTATTATAGTTTGACATTCCCAGTTATTATAGACTGACATTCGTAGTTATTATAGGCTTACATTCCCAGTTATTATAGACTAACATTCCCAGTTATTATAGACTGACATTCCCAGTTATTATAGACTGACATTCCCAGTTATTATAGGCTGACAGTCCCAGTTATTATAAACTGACATTCCCAGTTATTATAGGCTGACATTCCCAGTTATTATAAACTGACATTCCCGGTTATTATAGGCTCACATTCCCAGCTATTACAAACTGACATTCCTAGTTATTATAGACTGACATTCCCAGTTATTATAGGCTGACATTCCCAGTTACTATAGGCTGACATTCCCAGTTATTATAGGCTGACATTCCCAGTTATTATAAACTGACATTCCCAGTTATCATAGGCTGACATTCCCAGTTATTATAAACTGACATTCCCAGTTATTATAGGCTGGCATTCCCAGTTATTATAGACTGACATTCCCAGTTATTATAGGCTGACATTCCCAGTTGTTATAGGCTGACATTCCCAGTTATTATAGGCTGATATTCCCAGTTATTATAAACTGACATTCCCGGTTATTACAAATTCACATTCCAGTTATTATAGGCTGACATTCCCAGTTATTATAGGCTGACATTCCCAGTTATTATAGGCTGACATTCCCAGTTACTATAGGCTGACATTCCCAGTTATTATAGGCTGACATTCCCAGTTATTATAGACTGACATTCCCAGTTATTATAGGCTGACATTCTCAGTTATTATAGGCTGACATTCCCAGTTATTATAAACTGACATTCCCAGTTATTATGGGCTGACATTACCAGTTATTATAAACTGACATTCCCAGTTATTATAGGCTGACATTCCCAGTTATTATAAACTGACATTACCAATTATTACAGGCTTACATTCCCAGTTATTGTAAACTGACATTACCAGTTATTATAGGCTGACATTCCCAGTTATTATAAACTGACATTACCAGTTATTACAGGCTTACATTCCCAGTTATTATAAACTGACATTACCAGTTATTACAGGCTTACATTCCCAGTTATTGTAAACTGACATTACCAGTTATTATAGGCTGATATTCCCAGTTATTATAAACTGACATTCCCAGTTATTATAGACTGACATTCCCAGTTATTATAAACTGACATTACCAGTTATTAGAGGCTTACATTCCCAGTTATTGTAAACTGACATTACCAGTTATTATAGGCTGATATTCCCAGTTATTATAAACTGACATTACCAGTTATTACAGGCTTACATTCCCAGTTATTGTAAACTGACATTACCAGTTATTATAGGCTGATATTCCCAGTTATTATAAACTGACATTCCCAGTTATTATAAACTGACATTACCAGTTATTACAGGCTTACATTCCCAGTTATTGTAAACTGACATTCCCAGTTATTATAGGCTGACATTCCCAGTTATTATAGGCTGACATTCCCAGTTATTATAGGCTGACATTCCCAGTTATTATAGACTGACATTCCCAGTTA
Organism: Cherax quadricarinatus; assembly: GCF_038502225.1. Taxonomy (NCBI): domain Eukaryota; kingdom Metazoa; phylum Arthropoda; class Malacostraca; order Decapoda; family Parastacidae; genus Cherax; species Cherax quadricarinatus. Next base: position 4,033,754 of record NC_091305.1, read on the forward strand.
TTATAGGCTGACATTCCCAGTTATTATAGGCTGACATTCCCAGTTATTATAGACTGACATTAACAGTTATTATAAACTGACATTAACAGTTATTATAAACTGACATTAACAGTTATTATAAACTGACATTAACAGTTATTATAGACTGACATTCACAGTTACTATAGGCTGACATTCCCAGTTATTATAGGCTGACATTCCCAGTTATTATAAACTGACATTCCCAGTTATTATAAACTGACATTCCCAGTTATTATAAACTGACATTCCCAGTTATTATAAACTGACATTCCCAGTTATTATAGGCTGACATTCCCAGTTATTATAAACTGACATTCCCAGTTATTATAGGCTGACATTCCCAGTTATTATAAACAGACATTCCCAGTTATTATAGGCTGACATTCCCAGTTATTATAAACTGACATTCCCAGTTATTATAGGCTGACATTCCCAGTTAACACTCTCACTAACAGGCTTCAACTTTTTCAGTCAATTTAGTTGTTGGAAATTCTTATTGTTAGCAAATTGGCTCCAGTTTATTGTATCTGTTATTGTATCTGTTATTGTATCTGTTATTGTATCTGTTATTGCTACAAACATTCGCTCTCTTCACGTCTTTTTTTTATCATTTTTTCCTGCCATATTTTTATGCTTTTGTAGGTGGGGCTCTCTGCTGGAGCTGCGCACTCGAGGATCGTTAATATCTATATGATAACTACGAGCTTTTGAAGGCTTCTCTATGACCAGTCGGGCTGGTCATAAAGCGTGTGGCCAGCAGTAACATCCTTGTTGATCAGACCCTGATTCACCACGAGGCCTGGTCTCAGACCGGGCAGCGGGGTCGCTGGCCCCTGAAACCCTCTACAGGTATACTCCAGGTATGAGATATTTAAAGGGCGCTCTTCCATTTGCTGGACTGGCGTAGACTGCTGGGAAGCCTTTGTGTCCCAGTCCTTAGCAGTGTGGATCAGACAATATCCTGACTGGTAGCTTAGGTAAACAGAAATCTCTGCTGGGCTCTGTCACGTACAACAGCGAGGGTAAAAAATTACAGCAGATATAGGGTATCGAAGGCAGATGTAAACATGGTTTATTCGATAGACGTCTCTCTCAGCTCTGTGAGTTGAGGGTCATGCTGCGTCCCACATAGACGTCTCTCTCAGCTCTGTGAGTTGAGAGTCATGCTGCGTCCCACATAGACGTCTCTCTCAGCTCTGTGAGTTGAGAGTCATGCTGCGTCCCACATAGACGTCTCTCTCAGCTCTGTGAGTTGAGAGTCATGCTGCGTCCCACATAGACGTCTCTCTCAGCTCTGTGAGTTGAGGGTCATGCTGCGTCCCACATAGACGTCTCTCTCAGCTCTGTGAGCTGAGGGTCATGCTGCGTCCCACATAGACGTCTCTCTCAGCTCTGTGAGTTGAGAGTCATGCTGCGTCCCACATAGACGTCTCTCTCAGCTCTGTGAGTTGAGGGTCATGCTGCGTCCCACATAGACGTCTCTCTCAGCTCTGTGAGCTGAGGGTCATGCTGCGTCCCACATAGACGTCTCTCTCAGCTCTGTGAGTTGAGGGTCATGCTGCGTCCCACATAGACGTCTCTCTCAGCTCTGTGAGTTGAGGATCATGCTGCGTCCCACATAGACGTCTCTCTCAGCTCTGTGAGTTGAGAGTCATGCTGCGTCCCACATAGACGTCTCTCTCAGCTCTGTGAGTTGAGGGTCATGCTGCGTCCCACATAGACGTCTCTCTCAGCTCTGTGAGTTGAGAGTCATGCTGCGTCCCAAATAGACGTCTCTCTCAGCTCTGTGAGTTGAGGGTCATGCTGCGTCCCACATAGACGTCTCTCTCAGCTCTGTGTTGAGGGTCATGCTGCGTCCCACATAGACGTCTCTCTCAGCTCTGTGAGTTGAGAGTCATGCTGCGTCCCACATAGACGTCTCTCTCAGCTCTGTGAGTTGAGAGTCATGCTGCGTCTCACATAGACGTCTCTCTCAGCTCTGTGAGTTGAGAGTCATGCTGCGTCCCACATAGACGTCTCTCTCAGCTCTGTGAGTTGTGAGTCATGCTGCGTCCCACATAGACGTCTCTCTCAGCTCTGTGAGTTGAGAGTCATGCTACGTCCCACATAGACGTCTCTCTCAGCTCTGTGAGTTGAGAGTCATGCTGCGTCCCACATAAACGTCTCTCTCAGCTCTGTGAGTTGAGAGTCATGCTGCGTCCCACATAGACGTCTCTCTCAGTTCTGTGAGTTGAGAGTCATGCTGCGTCCCACATAGACGTCTCTCTCAGCTCTGTGAGCTGAGAGTCATGCTGCGTCCCACATAGACGTCTCTCTCAGCTCTGTGAGTTGAGAGTCATGCTACGTCCCACATAGACGTCTCTCTCAGCTCTGTGAGTTGAGGGTCATGCTGCGTCCCACATAGACGTCTCTCTCAGCTCTGTGAGTTGAGAGTCATGCTACGTCCCACATAGACGTCTCTCTCAGCTCTGTGAGCTGAGAGTCATGCTGCGTCCCACATAGACTTCTCTCTCAGCTCTGAGAGTTGAGAGTCATGCTGCGTCCCACATAGACGTCTCTCTCAGCTCTGAGAGCTGAGAGTCATGCTGCGTCCCACATCCTCAATCTGTCTGTTGTCATTCTGCATGCTAGCGTTATGCCTCTTCTTTTGCAAGCATTTGTGAACTTTTTTCCTCTTCTTTAATTTCTCACTCGTCTTTTATTCCCTCTCTTTAATTCCTACTCTTCTTTTTCCTCCCCTCCTTATCATCTTACAGTTCTCTTCTCCTCCCGAAAGAGAGAGAGAGAGAAGACATGAGACAGGTAATGTCAATCCAGATATCGTCATCTGGACGAGGAGACTTTATTTACTTTCCAGGTCTTCACTCTCTACTGCGGCAGCATCAGTAAAGTCAGTGTCTCCTGGAAGAGAGAGAGAGATGTTATATCTAAGGCGCTCTAGCATCGCTATTCTGGACTCTCTGCCCCAAAGAAGACACGTGGTCACCACGTGTCTAGGGACACGTGATCCTGAGGGGATACGTGACACTGAGGGGACACGTGACACTGAAGGGACACGTGACACTGAGGGAACACGTGATACTGAGGGGTTATTGATATGTAATGGAACATCCTCGGTCGTGCCGCAGTGCCAGGCACAGTGCCAGACAGTGTCAGACACGGTGCCAGACACAATGCCAAACGCGGTGCCAAACACGATGTCAGACACAGTGCCGGATACGGTGCCAGACACGGTGCCAGACACAGTGCCAGACACAGTGCCAGACACAGTGACAGACACGGCGCAAGACACAATGTCAGACACAATGCCAGGCACGGTGCCAGACACAATGCCAGACATGGTGCCGCACACAGTGTCAAACACGATGTCAGACACAGTGCCGGACACGGTGCCGGACACGGTACCAGACACAGTGCCAGACACAGTGCCAGACACGATGTCAGACACAACGCCAGGCACGGTGCCAGACAGTGTCAGACACGGTGCCAGACACAATGCCAAACGCGGTGCCAAACACGATGTCAGACGCAGTACCGGACACGGTGCCAGACACGGTGCCAGACACAGTGCCAGACACAGTGCCAGGCACAGTGCCAGACACGGCGCCAGACACGATGTCAGACACAATGCCAGGCACGGTGCCAGACACAATGCCAGACACGGTGCCACACACAGTGCCAAACACGATGTCAGACACAGTGCCGGACACGGTGCCAGTCACGGTA
>NC_091305.1:4042500-4065000 GCF_038502225.1 Cherax quadricarinatus
ATTCTCCGAAAATTTGCCACCTGGGTCATGTCCCCATCGCCTATCACCTTCATGATATCTTCAATCGCTTTTTTCTCCTCCTGCTTTCTTTCATCATAAGTTTCCCCTTTAGCTTCGTCTAGCCCATAGACAAACACGGATCTCTCCCTTTCCACCTCCCACTGTGACTCCCATTGCACCCTCTGATGTGTTTTAGTTCCTTCCCGTGGAGTGTTCCTTCCTTCAGTCCCTTCCCTAGTTATGGCCCCTATGCTTCTTGGTTTGTCCTTCCTGCTCACCTGTTCCTGGCCCCCACAGGTATCTGGTAAGGTCCTTGCACATGTCCTAGTTCCTTCAATGTCTTCCAACCTCTCGTTCTGTCCTAGTGTGCTCCCTGTCTTTGTTTTGGCCCCATGTGGATTTGACAGGACCTCTGCATACAGTTTAGTTTCCATGCTTCCTTCAGACCTGTTGTCTGTGTTTGATGTAGCCATTGCCGACACTACTTCTGTAATATCTTTGTCTCTGTGCTGTTTCAGATGTTTCAGCTCCTCTTCTAATCTCTCTATCTTGATTTCTGCTGCTGTGGCCTGTTGCTTCCACCTTCTGCATTCTTCTGCTAACCTCTCTTCCATCTTCCTTTCCAGCTCATCTAGTCTCCTTCCCCAGTCTTCCTCCCTTTTTTTGAGCTCTACCTCCCATTCCTCCCTCCCAGATTCGTCCTTGGAGGCCCTTGTCCTCATCCTGGTTCTAGGTTCCCCCGTTGCTCCACAGAAGGGGTGACAGGTGGTTAGGGGGAGGGGAATAGATGGTTAAGAGGAGAGGGGATGGATGGTTGTGGGGGAGGGGGAGGATGGTTATTGGAGGGTTAGAGATAGTTGGGGGAGGGGGTTAGATGGTTTGAGGGAGAGAGGGGATGGTTGGTTATGGGGGAGGGGGAGGATGGTTATTGGAGGGAGGGAGGTAGTTGGGGGGGTTAGACGGTTTGGGGAGGAGTTAGGTGGTGTGGGGGAGGGGTAGGTGGCTAAGGTGAGGTGGTTAGGGAAGGGGGAGAGGTGGTTAGGGGAGGGGGGTACGTGTTTGTGTCAAGTGGTGGAGGGTGTGTGTGGGTGTGTGTGTGTGTGTGTGTGTGTGCGTGTGTGTGTGTGTGAGTGTGTGTGGTGTGTGTGTGTGTGTGTGTGGTGTGTGTGTGTGGTGTGTGTGTGTGTGGTGTGTGTGTGTGGTGTGTGTGTCTGGTGTGTGTCTGGTGTGTTTGTGTGGTGTGTGTGTGGTGTGTGTGTGTGGTGTGTGTGTGTGTGTGTGTGGTGTGTATGTGTGGGGTGTGTGTGTGGTGTGTGTGTGTGGTGTGTGTGTGTGGTGTGTGTGTCTGGTGTGTGTGTGTGGTGTGTGTGTGGTGTGTGTGTGTGGTGTGTGTGTGTGTGTGTGTGGTGTGTATGTGTGGGGTGTGTGTGTGTGGTGTGTGTGTGTGTGTGTGGTGTGTGTGTGTGTGTGGTGTGTGTGTGTGTGGTGTGTGTGTGTATGTGTGTGTGTACTCACCTAGTTGTACTCACCTAGTTGAGGTTGCGGGGGTCGAGTCCGAGCTCCTGGCCCCGCCTCTTCACTGATCGCTACTAGGTCACTCTCCCCGAGCCGTGAGCTTTATCATACCTCTGCTTAAAGCTATGTATGGATCCTGCCTCCACTACATCGCTTCCCAAACTATTCCACTTACTGACTACTCTGTGGCTGAAGAAATACTTCCTAACATCCCTGTGATTCATCTGTGTCTTCAGCTTCGGACTGTGTCCCCTTGTTACTGTGTCCAATCTCTGGAACATCCTGTCTTTGTCCACCTTGTCAATTCCCCTCAGTATTTTGTATGTCGTTACCATGTCCCCCCTATCTCTCCTGTCCTCCAGTGTCGTCAGGTTGATTTCGCTTAACCTCTCCTCGTAGGACATACCTCTTAGCTCTGGGACTAGTCTTGTTGCAAACCTTTGCACTTTCTCTAGTTTCTTTACGTGCTTGGCTAGGTGTGGGTTCCAAACTGGTGCCGCATACTCCAATATGGGCCTAACGTATACGGTGTACAGGGTCCTGAACGATTCCTTATTAAGATGTCGGAATGCTGTTCTGAGGTTTGCTAGGCGCCCATATGCTGCAGCAGTTATTTGGTTGATGTGCGCTTCAGGAGATGTGCCTGGTGTTATACTCACCCCAAGATCTTTTTCCTTGAGTGAGGTTTGTAGTCTCTGACCCCCTAGACTGTACTCCGTCTGTGTGTGTATGTGTATGTGTGTGTGTGTGTATGTGTGTATGTGTGTGTGTGTGTGTGTGTGTGTGTGTGGTGTGTGTGTGTGTGTGTGGTGTGTGTGTGTGTGGGGTGTGTATGTGTGGTGTGTGTGTGTGTGTGGTGTGTGTGTGTGTGGGGTGTGTATGTGTGGGGTGTGTGTGTGTGGTGTGTGTGTGGTGTGTGTGTGGTGTGTGTGTGTGTGTGTGTGTGTGGTGTGTGTGTGTGTGTGTGGTGTGTGTGTGTGTGTGGGGTGTGTATGTGTGGGGTGTGTGTGTGGTGTGTGTGTGTGTGTGTGTGTGTGTGTGTGTGTGTGTGTGTGTGTGTGTGTGTGTGTGTGTGTGTGGTGTGTGTGTGGGGGGTGTGTATGTGTGGGGTGTGTGTGTGTGGTGTGTGTGGTGTGTGTGTGTGTGTGTGTGTGTGTGTGTGTGTGGTGTGTGTGTGTGTGTGGTGTGTGTGTGTGTGTGGGGTGTGTATGTGTGGGGTGTGTGTGTGTGGTGTGTGTGTGTGTGTGTGTGTGTGTGTGTGTGTGTGTGTGTGTGGTGTGTGTTTGTGTGTGTGTGTGTGTGTGTGTGTGTGGGTGTGTGTGTGTGTGTGTGTGTGTGTGTGTGTGTGTGTGTGTGTGTGTGTGTGTGTGTGTGTGTGTGTGTCTGTGTGGTCCCACTCAATACCGCGACAATTGCCTTGTCATTAAGGGTCATCAGGGAACAATTAGGGCGGGTATGACGCTGTTCAGGCTAATTTATTCTCTTAATTGTGCGACTCGTGTTTCTATTTGAGGAAACTCTTTTTCACTCACGCATGACTGAAGAATTCAGATGTCAGTGATGTTACACGGTCTCTGAGTGACATCACATCAGTGATGTCACTCTGAGGTCACTGGTCACGCTGAGGTCAGTTTTCACGAGTGGTCATTTTATCCTAAGCTGTTTCGTGGAATTAATGTGGAGGGTTATAGAGCACCATGGCTCTAGTGTTGGAGAATCTTAAGTTAGTGTTGAAGGAGGTTCTACCACTCCAGGAGGAAAACAAGAGGCTGAAGATGGGTTTGGAAGTGAGTGTCAAGTAGTTGGAGATGACGGAGGGTCGGGGGAAGGTTACCAGCAGTGTGGAGGAGAGAGGCAGCTGCTTCTTACCCTACTGGTTCTCAGTACAGGAAGAAACATCAAAATAAAGCAGGTTAAAAGAAAAGATCAGAAGGTAGGAAATCGCTTCTCTGTTCACCAGAGTGTACTTTAGCGGTCAGTAAAGTTAAAGTTACTTCCTCCCCTACTAATAAAGAAAGGAATATTCTTGTGGTCGGTCACTCACAGGTAAGATATATGGACCGTGCTTTCTGTAACAGAGACAGGAAGGACACGGTGTTTCCCAGGAGCTGGTATTAGTGACGTAGTCAACGGGTTGGATAATATCATGTCAGGTAGTGGGAACAAGCCCATTATTCGTCTCACTGCTGGTGCAAATGATATCGGGAAGGGCAGGAGACAAGAGCTGCTAGATTAGCACAGACCAGCTGTATATTTAATTAGGTCTAAGGAAGGTATCCCGATCATATGTATCATCTTGCCTAGAAGAGGAGTGGGCAATAAATGGACGTCTAGAGCAATTGATGTAAATTGCTGGCTAGACAGGTACTGCAAGGAACTTGCAATCTCATTCATTGATAACTGGGACAAATTCTATGGCAAACGTGATATGCATGCAAGGGATGGAGTACATCTCTCTGGGGCAGGGGTGGTTCCATCAGCCAGCTCGACTGAGAGGGTCGTTGCTGTCGAGGACTTTAAACTGATAGAATATAGAGGTATGGGTGTGTGTGGGAAACAGACAGGTTGCACCACTAGGGTTAAAAGCAGCAGATATTACCAGGATACCTCAGGGATATTTTTAAAAGACATTCGTCAAAAAGTTACAACTGGAACTGGTTGGAACTGTTCAGCAAAGAGAGACAGTAGGGTGCAGAAAGTGACTAGCTCCCTTCAGGTTTACTATACTAATAGCAGGAGTGTAAGAAATAAGATAGAGAGCTAAGATTAATTGCAAGTGCAGGAAGCATAGATCTTACTGCTATAACAAAGGCTTGGTTCAACCTGAAAGATATGAGAGATATGCCTTCTGAATACCACATACAAGGCTATAAATAATTCCACACTGATAGGGTCAACAGGAAGGGTGGAGTGGCGATGTATGTCAGAGATAATTTAAATTGTTGCGTTAGACAAGATATGAAATTAGAAGCGTCGGACACAGAATCTGTTTGGCTACAGTTTCACGAGGGTTGTGAGAAACTAATCTTGGGTGTGATATACAGGCCCCCCAAACCTTGATAGGGAGTGCAGTAAACTTGTATGGGACGAAATTCATAAGGCATCTAGATATGAAAATATTGTGCTGATGGGAGATTTTTAACTTTAGACAAATTGACTGGAGAACTGTGACAGGAAATCTTGAGTCTATCAACTTTCCTGATAGAATTCAGGAATTCCTTTTTAAAATAGCTTGTGACAGAACAAACTAGAGGAAATTACCTGCCTGACTTGGTTCTTGCCAACAAATAATCACTAATTAATAATCTTCAGGTTAATGATGAGCTTGGGGAAAGTGATCATAAATCACTCATTTTCTATTTAACATGGTATTTAACATGGTATTTAACATGGTATTTAACATGGTATTTCCCTAATAACTACAGTCTAGTCTCTGTCCCTGACTTCCACTTGGCCGATTTCATAGGACTGAGATATTACTTAGGTGGGCTGAACTAGAATGACCTGTCTATGGGTCAGGTAGGTGATTATGGTTGCCGATATAATATTTTTCAGAGCATAGTTCTAGCTGCTCGGACAACTTATGTTCTTAATAGGAAAATTTGATCAAACATAAATGGTCCTAAATGAACAAAAAAAAATTAAAACATCTCGAAGATTAACCCAAAAGGTGTCTTTCGGGTATATGGAAGTAAGATTAGGGTCAGCTCACTGACAGTGATAATGGATCTCGGTACGTTTTTTCAAAGGGGCGTTCCTGCCTTACGAATTTAATAACTTTCCTCATTAAGGTATCTGAGATCATGGTAATGAATATGATATTGTGTATATGGACTTTAGTAAGACTTTTGACAGAGTCCCACATCGGAGACTATTGAGGAAAGTCGAGGCACACGGAATAGGAGAATTTTTTTTTCCTTGATAGAGGCGTGGCTGACAAGTATATAGCAACGTTTGCATAAACAGGAAGAAATCAGAGTGGGGAAGCGTCACAAGCGGTGTTCCACAGGGGTCAGTGTTGGGCCCCTTGTTGTTCACAATTTACATAAACGACATAGATGAGGGAATAAATAGCAACATAAGCAAGTTTGCCGATGACACCAAAATAGGCCATCGAATTCATTCTGACGAAGACACTAGAACACTCCAGGAAGATCTGAATAGACAGGTACAGTGGTCGGAGATGTGGAAGATCCAGTTTAACATAGACAAATGCAATGTTGTAAGTGTTGGAAAGGAAAATAACCATGTTACATAGAAACTAAATAATGTTGATCTTAATATTACTGATTTAGGAGTTCCAGTTAGCAGCAATCTAAAACTAAGATAGTTTATCACATAACGTTTTAACACAGGGTATATCTGACGTCACATCTGGGCACTACAGCCCCATACCCATTCTGTGGACGGCAGTAGCAGGACTACAGCGACACATGATGGGTCCAAGACCTGGTCCTCAACATCTGTGTTTACTAACCAAGTTTCAATGTTAATGAACTAATTTTCAAAATTTGTATCGAACTCAGGACAACAGTAATAAATTCTCTCACAATATATCACTCGTTTACGAGTATTTTTTTTTACGCTGGTCAAATTCTGGGTATTTTTGTCCAGAATGTCTGGTAGTGTGCCACTGTGGGGGAAAGGAGGTACCGTTGATGTTTTCGGGGCATTTGTGACCGAATATATATATATATATATATATATATATATATATATATATATATATATATATATATATATATATATATATATATATATATATCTGTGTTTATTATATATATATATATATATATATATATATATATGGCAGTGAAGACACCACATTCAGGAGATTTCCTGTTAGCTGTTCCCAATTCCTCCTTGGGCACCCGTCTCGACCCACAGGCCATTCGGATTGGTGTTGCTCTTCGCCTAGCCGCCCCCATCCTCACCGAACATAGGTGTATTTGCGGCAGGGCGACAACTGATCAATTCGGACTTCATGGTCTCGTGTGACACACAGCAGAAGGGAAGTATGCCAGACATGAGGAGGTCAATGACATCATAAAGAGAAGCCTCGCCACAGCCCGTTGCCCAGCTCGACGGGAACCCCAAGTACAGAGGTCTGATGGAAGTCAAAAGCGTCCTGATGGAGCCTCTATGCTACCCTGGAAGGATGGAAAGCAAATTGCCTGGGACTACACCTGTGCTGCCACATTGGCAGACACCTACTTGCCATACTCTGTAGTGGAAGGGGGTAGAGCTGCCAGCCACAGGGAGACCCAGAAGATCCGAAAATATGAAGACCTTCCCCCTTGCTATAACTTCATTCCAACAGGGTCGGAAACCCTTGGAGCATGGGGTAAGTGTGCTCTAAAGTTCCTCAAAGAGCTGGGTGAAAAGCTCATCATAGAAATCAAGGACCACAGGGCGACCAGCTTCCTCTTTCAGAGACTCAGTGTTGCGATCCAGAGAGGAAATGCCTGCAGCATTCTTGGCATGCGGCCCACCGCAGGGGAGCTGGACGAAGTATTCGAGATGTAGCCCTGAGTTACCTATGTTGTTTTACTTTCTGTTGTATTTTTGTGAATGTTTAGCCAATGTATTTTGTCTTTAAATAAAACATACTTGAAATATAGGGGATGGTAGGAGAAAATTCTCAAACAGCTTCAGGGAGAACCTTGAGTTTTCCATGAAGCAAGTTTATTCTTTTCTCTGAGGATGAGGGTCCCTACGACAGTTCTAGAGGTGGTACCTCCCTATATTATATATATATATATATATATATATATATATATATATATATATATATATAGATATATATATATATATATATATATATATATATATATATGTGTGTGTGTGTGTGTGTGTGTGTGTGTGTGTGTGTGTGTGTGTGTGTGTGTGTGTGTGTGTGTGTGTGTGTGTGTGTGTGTGTGTGTGTGTATGTGTGTGTGTGTGTGTGTGTGTTTGTGTGTGCAAAACAACCACGGGGGAATTGAATGATAGCTCTAGGCCTTTCGTGTTACAATAAGCACATCGTCAGAAGCTTGCGTTGTTGCAGAAAAGAGGATCAAGTCCCAACAAACACGTTCAGAGTGAACATTGTTGCTAGCATGTATGGGTACTGGATTGAGTCACCTACGTGAGTGTTGGTATACCTGAGGTATATACGTGAGTGTTGGTATACCTGAGTCACCTCAGCCTTGTAGTGTGGCTGACGCAGCGTCACTTGCGTCCTTCAGAGTACCTGAGTTTCGTCCATGCGTCACGCTCCTTCATGAGGCACCTGGCACCAGTGCCAGCCATCATGAACTAGGGAGCAAGGCGCTAGTAAGAGCTACCAGGCACTAGGAACCAGGTAGGAGCCATTAGTGCCACCAGCCAAAGACTAGAAGTCAGGGGGCCAGGTAACAGGGGCGGACACAGGTACCAGTGCAGTCTACCTGGCACTAGGAGCCAGGTGCCAGCAGACAGTTGTCAGTCACCAGGAAACTAGTAACTTAAAAAATCCACTTACTAGGCAGGTAGATCCACTTGCGAGGAAAAAGGTCACAAGTCTAGAAGAAGAAGAAGAAATAAAAGAAGACGGAAAATAATGAAAGAAAAGAAGAAAATGAAAGAAATGTAGATATGAAGACAGAAGGAAAGAAGATGAAATAATTTGGATTATTATCTCTCCGGGGTAATAATCCAGGATAAGCCAGGATAACCCAGTATATAAGCCTCTTCCCCAGGATGCCACCCACAACAGATCGCAAACTCTCAGGTACCTACTTACTGCTAGGTGAACACGGACACCCTCCTACTGACCCACCAGTCCCATAATTTCTGAGTTCTTGAATATTTCAAAATAGTTAAGACATCGTTCCAGATATATATATATAGATATATATATATATATATATATATATATATATATATATATATATATATATATATATAGTTATGAGATTTGTGGTTTTGTTTTTCATACGAGGAAAGTTTGCATAAAGAGAGCTTCTCTCTCTCTCTCTCTCTCTCTCGCTCTCTCTCTCTCTCTCTCTCTCTCTCTCTCTCTCTCTCTCTCTCTCTCTCTCTCTCTCTCTCTCTCTCTCTCTCTCTCTCTCTCTCTCTCAGAGTGTGACAGGAGAGAAATCATCTCATTTAAACATCATAACTGTCAGCCTTGGTTGAGTGTGACCTCTACACTAATGCTGTGTGTGTGTGTGTGTGTGTGTGTGTGTGTGTGTGTGTGTGTGTGTGTGTGTGTGTGTGTGTGTGTGTGTCTCAGCTCCTGGCTCCGCCTCTGAACTTGTCACTTGCCAGAGTAACTTCCTCCTAGCCTAGTGGCTCTTGTCGTACCTCTTCTTAAAACTGAGCATACAGCCTTCCAGCACCACATCTTCATGCAGGTCACTCCACTTCCCAATCACCCTGAGACTGATGGACCACTTCCTGTCATCTTTGTGACTTATCTGTGTCACGAACTTCCATTTGTGTCCCTCTAGTACCTCTTTCCTTCCTCTAATACAGCTTGTCCCTATATACCCTGTTAATTCCTCTAAGTAATTTACATGTTGTTATCATGTCTCCCCTGGTTCTTCTGTCCTCCAGTATCCTTAGATTTAACTCACTTAGCCTCTCTTTGCTGCATATCTCTGCACTTTTTATAGTTTTTATCATGTTTTCTTAGGTGTGGGCTCCATGCTGGTGCTGCGTACTCCTTTAAGATGGGTCTGTCGCATGCTGTATAAAGACCCAGGAACTACTGATGTGATTCCTGAAGCGGCCCCTCTTAGATCTATCAGGAGAGCATTGACAACAGAGGTTACTCGGCTGATGTGACCCTCTGGTGATGTGCTAGAAATTTTTCTTTGAGTGAAGGCTGTTTCCCGCATTTGTATTCTGAGTCCGGTCTTCTTTACCTTTTCCTCAATCTTCATAACTTTGCATTTGCTGGGGTTGAGTTCTACCAACCTCCCATCTGACCAGCGTCACAGTTTGTTTATATCCATTTGTAGCTTTTCCTTGTCCTTATCTGTTTACATTCCCATTAGTTTCACATCATCAGCAAAGAGAGATGCATGTGATTCAGCCCCATCAGTTACGTCGTTCACGTAAACCAGAAACAGTAGTGGTCCTAATACCGATCCTTGAGGAACCACACACACACACACACACACACACACGAATGTCTGTGTAATGGTTTCTCAGTCACGCAATTACCAGTACATAACTGGCTGCTGGATACTCCTGAAGAAGTGTTGCGTCTTGTTGATCGCTAGCGCACTCAGCTAACATACCGAAGTCCGTGGTTTCCACCCCGGTACGGGTGGAAACACTAGGACGTGTTTCCTTAAGACATCTGCTGTCCATGTTCTCCTATCAGTAAGTAGGTACCTGAGTGTTAGTCGACTGGTGTGGGTTGCATCCTACCTACCTGGAGTCTACCTGGAGGGTATTCCGGGGATCAACGCCCCCGCGGTCCGGTCCACGACCAGGCCTCCTGGTGGATCAGGGTCTGATCAACCAGGCTATTACTGCTGGCCGCACGTAGTCCAGCGTACAAACCACAGCCCGGCTGGTCCGGCACCGACTTTAAGTATCTGTCCAGCTCCCTGTTGAAGGCAGCCAGGAGCCTATTGGTAATTCCCCTTATGCATGGTGGGAGGCTGTTGAGCAGTCTTGGGCCCCGGATACTTATGGTGTTTCCTCTTAGTGTACCAGTGGGGTCCTTGCTTTTCACTGGGGGTATTTTGCATCGCCTGCCCAGTCCTTTGCTTTCGTAGGGAGTGATTTCTGTGTGCAAATTCGGGACTATTCCTTCCAGGATTTTCCAAGTGTAGATTATGATATATCTCTCTCGCCTGCGTTCCAGCGAGTACAAGTCAAGTGATTCCAAGCGTTCCCAGTAGTTAAGGTGTTTGATTTAACTTATATGTGCAGTAAAGGTTCTCTGTACACTCTACATCTGCAATTTCAACTGCTTTGAACGGATATGTTAATGTACAGCACTGTCAGACACTGCAACACAATGGTATCATGGTACAGAACAACTCCTACAAGTGAGAATGGTTGGATCTGAGAGGGACGTGACGTCTCAGTGATTACATACTTCTACTAGTGGTCTACATCTCACCTCCTGACAGTATATAAGACTTCATACTCTCACTTCAACGTCACATTGTTCCAGACTATGGAACAAAACTCTTCTCCAGGCTCAGGGACTGACCACCTCTAAACTACGTCATCAAGGGTGATGGACTGATTACATCTGTTCACATCTCTTCTGCTTCTACCAACTTTTCTGTACTCGACTGAAGACGCCTGCTGTGCAGGCGAAACGTTACGAAATTGAGGTACCTAACTGTTGCATGAACCTCAAAATGGTATACAATACCGACAGGTTGGTAGGTAAGACACATAGGCAACAGTTAGGCAACTTTATTCCGAAACGTTCCGCCTACACAGTAGGCTTCTTCAGTCGAATACAGAAATTAGGCAGGAACAGTAAAGATGTGAAGACGATGTAATCAGTCCATCACCCTTGAAGAAGCCTACTGTGTAGGCGAAACGTTTCGGAATGAAGTTGCCTAACTGTTGCCTATGTGTCTTACCTAACAACCTGTCAGCAGTTTATTTTAATATTCACTCCTTTGTGTTCTGCTGTGTCCTGTTGTGTTCTGATGTGTCCTGTTGTGTTCTGTTGTGTCCTGTTGTGTTCTGCTGTGTCCTGTTGTGTTCTGATGTGTCCTGTTGTGTTCTGCTGTGTCCTGTTGTGCTCTGCTGCGTCCTGTTGTGTTCTGCTGTGTCCTGTTGTGTTCTGCTGTGTCCTGTTGTGTTCTACTGCGTCCTGTTGTGTTCTGCTGCGTCCTGTTGTGCTCTGCTGCGTCCTGTTGTGTTCTGCTGCGTCCTGTTGTGTTCTGCTGCGTCCTGTTGTGTTCTGCTGCGTCCTGTTGTGTTCTGCTGTGTCCTGTTGTGTTCTGCTGTGTCCTGTTGTGTTCTGCTGCGTCCTGTTGTGTTCTGCTGTGTCCTGTTGTGTTCTGCTGTGTCATGTTGTGTTCTGCTGTGTCCTGTTGTGTTCTGATGTGTCCTGTTGTGTTCTGTTGTGTTCTGTTGTGTTCTTCTGTGTCCTGTTGTGTTCTGCTGTGTCCTGTTGTGTTCTGATGTGTCCTGTTGTGTTCTGCTGTGTCCTGTTGTGTTCTGCTGCGTCCTGTTGTGTTCTGGTGTGTTCTGCTGTGTCCTATTGTGTTCTGCTGTGTCCTGTTGTGTTCTGATGTGTCCTGTTGTGTCCTGTTGTGTTCTGCTGTGTCCTGTTGTGTTCTGCTGTGTCCTGTTGTGTTCTGATGTGTCCTGTTGTGTTCTGCTGTGTCCTGTTGTGTTCTGCTGTGTCCTGTTGTGTTCTGATGTGTCCTGTTGTGTCCTGTTGTGTTCTGCTGTGTCCTGTTGTGTCCTGTTGTGTCCTGTTGTGTTCTGCTGTGTCCTGTTGTGTCCTGTTGTGTCCTGTTGTGTTCTGCTGCGTCCTATTGTGTTCTGCTGTGCGTTACTACAAGCACGACGCTAGAGAATGGAACAGGATGCGCCATCACCAACCAATTCTACCACCACCATCGCCACTACCACCATTACCCTTAACACCACTACCACCACTACTCTCACCAGTTATGCTCGCCATTATACATCAATATCACTACCACCACCAAACAACAACAATACCCTCTCGCCACCACCACCAAACAACAACAATCCCTCTCACCACCATCACCACCATCACCACCACCACCACCATCATCTCCATCCCCAACACCTCCACCACAAATAATAATCCATCCAATCCATCACATTTCACACCAGATAATTAATGAGTCTCCCCTATAATCCCAAAGATAATCACTCCGATGATACGTCACACACAGAGTCCTGACGTCACGCCAATTACCGACCAGAATAGCGTACTAAATGACTTGTTACCTTGCGTATTAATTACACACCTGACGCACGATGACCACCCCTCCCCCCCTCCCCGTCGTCCCCCGTCGTCCCCCGTCGTCCCCCTTTTCCCTCCTCCCCCCAACTCAAACCCCGTGGCTATGCTTGTGAGTAGGCGATGGTTTGGACATTTTTTGCGCTCTTGGGTTGATGAACGGACAGTTGGGGCGCGCCTCAATTAGCGTGACGGAGTAGCGAGCCTCCATTGCCCCGCCGCGAGGGTTTAGCCCTCCTTGAAATACAAGGTTGGAGGGTGTGAATGTATAGACGGGGGTTGCCATCTGATATACAGCAGATGTGAGAGTGAGTCCTCCGGGTCCTTGTTGATAATAATAATAATAATAATAATAATAATAATAATAATAATAATAATAATAATAATAATAATAATAATAATAATAATAATAATAATATTATTATTATTATTATTATTATTATTATTATTATTATTATTTGACAGTACACAAATTCAGTACTTGAAAGGTTTATTACGGCTATTGTCGACTATTATCGGTTTATTATCGGATATTATCGACCTGACAAAACTCTGCAGGAGTTTTGTCAGGTCGATACAAACAAGAACAAACAGAACAAACAGAACACAGTTAGACGAAGGTGCCCTTTTTAACACGTCGCCTTTTCTACCACCAAGGCAGGTTGACACCACAGGCGTATCGACACTAAAATTTTAAATTTATATCATACCTGTGTAATTGTGTCCGATATATAGATTGACGATGCTTGAAGGCACTTTAATCTCAGCGAGTGTCTGTTCCATTTCATCGAGTGGTTGGTGATGTTCTGATGTCGTATACATGTTCTCTACACGTTGTCACATTTGCTGTTGCGGACATAGATGTGTCCGCTGAGACGTAATCTTCAGTTTCATGCCGTTTCGCGCCCTGTATATTGTTGCAGCCTCCGCACGACTGGTTCAAGGTTCTCTTCTGTGGTTCTGGTGAGGTCTTCGAGAGATGCTGTGGTTGCTATCCTTCCCAAGACCCACGTTAGTGTGGTGGTCAGCAAGGTAGCTACAACACTGGAGTCACCACGACGCATCCGTCAGAGTCCACCATCACCCTGGAGGTAGTTTAGGTAAGACACATATGCAACAGTTAGGTATCTTTATTTCGAAACGTTTCGCCTACACAGTAGGCTTCTTCAGTCGAGTACAGCAAAGATGATAGAAGCAGAAGAGACTTGAAGACGATGTAATCAGTCCATCACCCTTAAAGTTTTGAGGTGGTCAGTCCCTCAGACTGGAGAAGAGCATTGTTCTTTTGTCTGGAATAATATGGAGTTGAAGTGATAGGATGGAGCCTTATATAGCGCCAGGAGTTAAGACGTTTAGGCGAAACGTTTCGAAATAAAGATACCTAACTGTTGCATATGTGTCTTACCTAAACAACCTGTCGGTATTTTATACCAATTTATTGTTCACCCTGGAGGTAACTGGAGTATACTTGGAGAGGGTTTCAGGGGTCAACGCCCCCGCGGCCCGGTCTGTGACCAGGCCTGGCTGAAGATTTATTACAATTATTACGAGTACAGTAATGAGAGCCTGACACACCGCTAGGACACACCGCAAGAGACACACCCCTAGCAACACAGCACTAGCGACACACTGCTAGCAACACTAGGAGACGACGACAGTGTCTCCATCGTTGCAGAATTTACTTTTCTATATAAAATATCAGTTGCATGTGCAATACTGCACCACTACAACACTACAGCACTGCACCACTATAATATTGTGCCAACAGAACACTGCAACACCACAATGCTGCAACACTATAACACTACGGTACTACAACACTACAACACTTCAACACCCTAACACTGCAACACTGTAACACTACAACACTGCAATACCGCACCACTGCAACACTATTGAAAGATTTAAGTTAGGCAGAGTGTGCAAAGTGAGAGATTTGGCCAATCTTGTATGTCTTCAACAAAAACCAACTTAATGATAAGCAATGAATTCAAAATGTCAGAGAGAAGCACAGATGACAGTGGTGTACATGCCAGCTGGCGGCCTGAGAGAGTTTAGGAGGCTAGAACGATGACCACAAACGAAGTATTCGCACCAGCCCTTGAACTTCAACCCCCTTCCCCCCCCGACACGTCAGAATGTCAGAGGACACCTAGCTATCACCAGATGTTCTAGCTTCCGTACTTAGAGCTGATGAAGATGACAGGACTGAGGTTGGTCTTGCATGTGTTGCATGCAACCTGAGTGTACAGGCATGTACAGCCAGACATTGCACGCACATAGGTGTATATATGTATGCATGCCAGATTGTATGTATGCATGTGTGTGTGTATGTATGCATGTTGCAAACAATCACATACAGGTGATCTTAACTATGCAGGACAAGCCATGGGGGAGTGGAAATATTTAGCTCAAGTACTTTCACACTTCTCAGTGCGTCATCAGGAGCTGTGCAATGTTGCAAGGGAGCAACCAAAGCAGGGAGAGAGGTCTCAGAGTGGCGTAGGTGTCACTGGCCATGGTTAACATTGCCATGGGTAACTGTGGCCAGTGACACCTACGCTACTCTGAGACCTCTCTTGTGGAGATATTTTCTCCAGGAGGGGGGTATCAGACCCCTTCAGCCCCCTTCAGCCCCCTTCAGCCCCTTCAGCCCCTTTCAGCCCTGAAGGGCCCAGCCCTCTCAGAAAGGGCAAATATCTTGTTTACTGCTACAGTGAGTAATTGATCGCAGATGCAGTACCAGTATGCGACGTGGTCAAGCGACCGCTGTTCCTTGCACCAGTGTTGCAGAGTGTAGTTTAATAAGAGACAGTACTTCTCTTACCTTAGCAGGACAATTAAGAAAAATCCTGCTCCCACTTTATTACCATAGTAAAGATAGTGTACATTGTTGTCTATGCTTAAGACAGCAAGAAACAAACATTCTGCTTTGCTTCATCGAGGAAGTGGCAAAGAAGCAAAGGTACTAGGTCAGCTTTTCCTTTGTGCTGGGGGCAGTGACGGTGTGGGGCGCTGTGGCGTCTTCGGATTACTTTTGACTCTACTGAGAGTGACACTGACGCCAGGATAAGCAGCAAAGAACACTGATCTGTGCGTTAGTGTGAACAAAGTGTCTCATAAAACACAATAAACACTTAAGAGAAGTGTGATCAGCTTCTTTAGTGATAAGATTGTGAATAATAAAGACAAATCTTGTGGAACATAGTGTACCAGTGTGCGTATTCCTAGACTATGGAAGACGTGGACATCCAAGGACACTTCAGCTTCTATCAAGTCACCAATATCTGTCGAAGGTGTGAAGAACACCATAGCTCACGCTACAAGAGCAAGGTAGGTTACGAATTTCTTGTAGTACGGGGGACTGCGCAGTTCTTGAGTCGCAAGGAGTTTGTAATCAACCTATAGTCGGCAGTAAGGGGCGGACTTTTGAGTCCACACAAGTAAGTTTGTCAGCAATCAGTGAATGAAATATGCTGACATAACACCCCCTAGGGGTAATTTATAATCTTACAAATTATAACTCTTTACAGCCCGTTGAGAGATGACTTCGACAGCTTTTCAAGACCTCGTCTGCAGGGGCGGCTGTGTAGACGATTTCCTGTCTTTTATCAGCTAAGTGTTCCCTATATTTAAATTTCAAATTAAGCTTAGCTGGTAATGCCATTTCTCAACATCTCTCTCCCTGCTTTGGTTGCTCCCTTGCAACATTGCACAGCTCCTGATGACGCACTGAGAAGTGTGAAAGTACTTGAGCTAAAGATTTCCACCCCCCGTGTCTTGTCCTGCATGTATGCATATATGTATGTATACCTGTATGTATGTATGCATGCATGTATGTATGTATGCCTGTGTGCATGCCTGTATGTATGTATATATGTATGTATGTATGTATGTATGTATGACCTCAGGAGAGCTTTAAATTCCAGCAGGCAGCAGCTACCTGCCCGTCACCTTGATATCGGGTCTCTCCGCCTCCCAACCCACCTTCATTTCCTAAGTTCCTTCTCCTTATCACCTTCATGTCACTCCCTTTAACAAGCCAGAAAAAAAAAATAAGAGAACTCCCCCCCCTAGTGTACTCTGGTTTCTTGAAATCTTGGGAGTAAATAGAAAACGGTAACAACGATCATCGTTTTTGGTTTTGTAACAGAATTCTCTCTCTTTTTTTTGTTTTTTGGATGTCCCACGTCCATCATTTTGGGTGGATCAGCTGTTTTTCCCGCCAACACGGGTTCATTGGCCCGCCACCGTTGCCTAACAGAGAAAATTCTTTTCAATTAACCCATTTTCGTTTTATTTCCCCTTCCGTCTCTGTTATCCCGATTATCTCCGATTTGTTGTCCTCGCAGTTGCAGCAATGCACATCTTTTCTTGTACCGATACGATAAGAAAAAAAATAGGAAAACTATTGGCAATTTTAAGAACGATTGATTAGATTTGGCAACGACAACAGGATTCATAACATTACTGTTTCTCAACCAGTAATTAACGCCACTCCGTTAATTACCATTACCCTCATTTATACCCCGTTGTGATATATATATATATATATATATATATATATATATATATATATATATATATATATATATATATATATATATATATATATATATATATATATATATATATATACACATTGTGGGACCCATAGCCTCGGAGAAGTGGATAAAAAGGCTTCAAGGAAGAATATTTGGATTTCTTCCTTAAGTCGTTTCAATATTCCACTTCCCCTACCACCCCATCTTTTAACTCCTTTTTACCAATAGGTATATTTTATTACATAATATGGTACAAAAGGTTTAAGAGATACATTGTTGATATAAAGATGGCATATACAGTACATGAGATGTGAGAGATACATGTCTAGTACATATTGTTACGTGTTTGTCACTGATTATAATGCAAATATCT
This sequence comes from Cherax quadricarinatus, assembly GCF_038502225.1. Lineage (NCBI taxonomy): Eukaryota > Metazoa > Arthropoda > Malacostraca > Decapoda > Parastacidae > Cherax > Cherax quadricarinatus. Next base: position 4,059,881 of record NC_091305.1, read on the forward strand.
CATCCAGCTCTTCAGAACTGGAGTTGGTGCACAAAATACAGCAGGCATTACCCCTCTGAACAGCAGCGCTGAGTCGCTGGAACAGAAAACTAACTGCCCTGGGATCCCTAGTTACCCTGATGAGTCTTTTGCCTAGCTCCTTAAGGAACTTACTTCGCTATTTTAGCTTAAATAGCAACGCTCTTCTTGCCGAATAAGGCAAGCGAAAATTTTGTGTATGCAATAATTTCACCATAATCATTCTGAACCTAACGAGAAAAATATGTTTTATTGTGTTTGTTTATTATTAAATCATTGTAAACTTATCTAAAATATATTTAGTTGGTTTATGCTATATTAAATTGAGCTTGTTATAATAAGGTTAGGTAAGTTTTCTAAGGTTCTTTTGGCACAAAATTATTAATTTTTACATTAACATAAGTGAAAAATATATCTTTAAACGTATAAAAGAATTGACGAGTTTTACATATATGTATATGTAAGCATTTGCAACGTTCAGATGGAAAAATATTAGATTCCTTAGGAGAAAATTCATGCCTCGTCTCTGTTGCATCTGTTATCTTGCAGATGCATCTTAATGGTAGTGATTCTTCAACATGGTGGGTGATATACACACCGTGTACGTACTACTTAGGGGCCTTGCCCGGGCATTATCGATGCCCAGGCCATGTCCGTCCCACACTGCTGAGGTGGGGCATCCGTCTGTCTGCCTGTCTTCCTGCTTGCTTCCCTGCCTGCTTGTCCATCTGCTTGCCTGCTGCGCTTCCTGCCTGTCTGCCTGGGTCCCTCCCGCTCTGCCTGGCTGACTGCCTGCCAGCCTGTCTGTCTGTGTACTTGTCTGTTGTCCTCCTTGTCTGCCATGCTGCCTGTCTGCCATCCTGCCTGCCATCCTGCATACCCGCTTGATAAACTGCTGGTCGAACGTCTCAGTAAAGTTGTGGGGCACCGTTACGAGAAAACGATGCGAGTAACCTTCTCAGCCTAGATACCCAGCGTGTTTACACTAACTCACCTAATTCACCTAATTGTGGTTGCAGGGGTCGAGGCTCAGCTCCTGGCCCCGCCTCTTCACCGACAGCTACTAGGTCCTCTCTCCCCCTGCTCCATGAGCTTTATCATACCTCGTCTTGAAACTATGTATAGTTCCTGCCTCCACTACATCGCTTGCCAGACTATTCCACTTCCTAACTACTCTATGACTGAAGAAATACTTCCTAACATCCCTTTGACTCATCTGAGTCTTCAGCTTCCAATTGTGACCCCTTGTTTCTGTGTCCCATCTCTTGAACATCCTGTCTCTGTCCACCTTGTCTATACCACGCAGTATTTTGTATGTCGTTATTATGTCTCCCCTGACCCTCCTGTCCTCCAGTGTTGTCAGACCGATTTCCCTTAACCTTTCTTCATAGGACATTCCCCATAGTTCTGGAACTAGCCTTGTTGCAAACCTTTGCACTTTCTCTAATTTCTTGACGTGTTTGACCAGGTGTAGGTTCCAAACTGGTGCTGCGTACTCCAGTATGGGCCTAACGTACACAGTGTATAAAGTCTTGAACGATTCCTTACTGAGGTACCGGAACGCTATTCTCGGGTTTGCCAAGTGCCCATATGCCGCAGCAGTTATCTGGTTAATGTGTGCTTCTGGCGATGTACTCTGTATTATACTCACTCCTAGAGCTTTCTCCTTGAGTGAGGTTTGCAGCCTTTGGCCACCTAGCCTATACTCTGTCTGCAGTCTTCTTTGCCTTCCTCCGATCTTCATGACTTTGCATTTGGCGGGGTTAAATTCTAGGAGCCAGTTTCTGGACCACACATCCAGCCTGTCCAGGTCTCTTTGTAGACCTGTCTGGTCCGCGTCTGATTTAATTCTCCTCATTAACTTCACGTCATCTGCAAACAGGGACACTTCTGAGTCTATCCCTTCCGTCATGTCGTTCACATATACCAAGAATAGCACTGGTCCCAGGACTGACCCCTGTGGGACCCCGCTCGTCACTGGCGCCCACTGTGATACCTCATCACGGACCATGACTCGCTGTTGCCTCCCTGTTAGGTATTCTCTGATCCATTGCAGTGCCCTTCCTGTTATACGTGCCTGTTCCTCTAGCTTCTGTACTAATCTCTTGTGAGGAACTGTATCGAAGGCCTTCTTGCAGTCCAAGAAAATGCAATCAACCCACCCCTCCTTCTCATTTATTACTTCAGTTACCTTGTCGTAAAACTCTAGTAGGTTTGTGACACAGGATTTGCCTTCCATGAATCCGTGCTGGCTGTCATTTATAATCTTGTTCCGCTCCAGGTGCTCCACCACTCTCCTCCTGATAATCTATTCCAAGACTTTGCATACTATACATGTCAGTGACACTGGTCTATAATTTAGTGCTTCATTTCTGTCTCCCTTCTTAAATTGGGGACTACATTTGCCTTCTTCCATACTTCAGGTAGTTGCCCAGTTTCAAGAGAAGTGTTGAAGATTTTGGTTAGTGGCACACGTAGTGTCCCTGCTCCCTCTCTAAGGACCCACGGAGAGATGTTGTCCGGTCCCACCGCCTTTGAAGTATCAAGGTCACTTAGGAGCTTCTCCACCTCCTCCTCAGTTGTGTGTAATTCATCCAACACTTGTTGGTATATCCCTTGTTGCTGTACGCCACTGTTTTGTATTCCCGTTGTCCCTTCAGCCTCCACTGTAAATAGTTTCTGAAATCTCATGTTGAGCTCCTCACATACCTCCTGGTCGTTTCTTGTGAGCTCCCCACCTACTTTCCTCAGCCTGATTACTTGGTCCTTGACTGTTGTCTTCCTCCTGATGTGTGTGTGTGTGTGTGTGTGTGTGTGTGTGTGTGTGTGTGTGTGTGTACTCACCTAGTTGAGGTTGCAGGGGTCGAGTCCTAGCTCCTGGCCCCGCCTCTTCACTGGTCGCTACTAGGTCACTCTTCCTGCTCCATGAGCTTTATCATACCTCTTCTTAAAGCTACCTGGAGTTTACCTGGAGAGAGTTTCGGGGGTCAACGCCCCCGCGGCCCGGTCTGTGACCAGGCCTCCTGGTGGATCAGCCCCTGATCAACCAGGCTGTTGCTGCTGGCTGCACGCAAACCAACGTACGAGCCACAGCCCGGCTGATCAGGAACTGACTTTAGGTGATTGTCCAGTGCCAGCTTGAAGACTGCCAGGGGTCTGTTGGTAATCCCCCTTATGTATGCTGGGAGGCAGTTGAACAGTCTCGGGCCCCTGACACTTATTGTATGGTCTCTTAACGTGCTAGTGACACCCCTGCTTTTCATTGGGGGGATGGTGCATCGTCTGCCAAGTCTTTTGCTTTCGTAGTGAGTGATTTTCGTGTGCAAGTTCGGTACTAGTCCCTCTAGGATTTTCCAGGTGTATATAATCATGTATCTCTCCCTCCTGCGTTCCAGGGAATACAGGTTTAGAAACCTCAAGCGCTCCCAGTAATTGAGGTGTTTTATCTCCGTTATGCGGGCCGTGAAAGTTCTCTACATTTTCTAGGTCGGCAATTTCACCTGCCTTGAAAGGTGCTGTTAGAGTGCAGCAATATTCCAGCCTAGATAGAACAAGTGACCTGAAGAGTGTCATCATGGGCTTGGCCTCCCTAGTTTTGAAGGTTCTCATTATCCATCCTGTCATTTTTCTAGCAGATGCGATTGATACAATGTTATGGTCCTTGAAGGTGAGATCCTCCGACATAATCACTCCCAGGTCTTTGACGTTGGTGTTTCGCTCTATTTTGTGGCCAGAATTTGTTTTGTACTCTGATGAAGATTTAATTTCCTCATGTTTACCATATCTGAGTAATTGAAATTTCTCATCGTTGAACTTCATATTGTTTTCCGCAGCCCACTGAAAGATTTGGTTGATGTCCGCCTGGAGCCTTGCAGTGTCTGCAATGGAAGACACTGTCATGCAGATTCGGGTGTCATCTGCAAAGGAAGACACGGTGCTGTGGCTGACATCCTTGTCTATGTCGGATATGAGGATGAGGAACAAGATGGGAGCTAGTACTGTGCCTTGTGGAACAGAGCTTTTCACCGTAGCTGCCTCGGACTTTACTCTGTTGACGACTACTCGTCACTACCCAGACTATTCCACTTATTGACAACTCTGTGGCTGAAGAAATACTTCCTAATATCCCTGTGATTCATCTGAGTCTTCAACTTCCAACTGTGGCTCCTTCTTGCTGTGTCCAATCTCTGGAACATCCTATCTCTGTTCACCTTGTCGATTCCACTCAGTATTTTATATGTCGATATCATATCTACTTTATCTCTCCTGTCCTCCAGTGTCGTCAGGTTGATTTCCCTTAACCTCTCCTCGTAGGACATACCTCTTAGCTCCAGGACTAGTCCTGTTGCAACCCTTTGCACTTTCTCTAGTTTCTTTACGTGCTTGGCTATGTGTGGGTTCCAAACTGGTGCCGCATACTCCAATATGGGCCTAACGTACACGGTGTACAGGGTCCTGAACGATTCCTTATTAAGATGTCTTAATGTTATTCTTTGGTTTGCTAGGCAAGCTGCTGCAGCAGTTATTTGGTTGATGTGCATCTCAGGAGATGTGCCTTTTGTTATACTCACCTCAAGATCCTTAAGTGAGGTTTGTAGTCTCTGGCCCCGTAGACTGTACTCTGTCTGCGGTCTTCTTTACCCTTCCCAATCTTCATGACTTTGCAAATTGGGACTACATTTGCTGTCTTCCATACCTCTGCTAGTCGCCCTGTTTCGATAGAAGTGTTGAAGATTGTAGTTAGTGGTACACATAGCACCTCCACTCCCTCTCTTAGGACACATGGAGAGATGTTATCCGGCCCCATCGCCTTTGAGGTATCTAGCTCGCTTAGCAGCCTCTTCACTTCTTCCTCAGTTGTATGTATTGTGTCCAACACTTGGTGGTGTACCCCACCTCTCCATCTTTCTGGGATCCCTTCTGTCTCCTCTGTGAACAATTCTTTGAATCTCATGTTGAGCTCCTCACATACTTCTCAGTCGTTTCTTGTGATCTCTCCTCCTTCCTTCCTCAGCCTGATTACCTGGTCCTTGACTGTTGTTTTCCTTCTGATGTGGTTGCACAACAGCTTCAGGTCAGATTTGGCTTTCGCTGCTATGTCA
>NC_091305.1:4072500-4120000 GCF_038502225.1 Cherax quadricarinatus
TGTATGGATCCTGCCTCCACTACATCGCTTCCCAAACTATTCCACTTACTGACTACTCTGTGGCTGAAGAAATACTTCCTAACATCCCTTTGATTCATCTGTGTCTTCAGCTTCCAACTGTGTCCCCGTGTTGCTGTGTCCAGTCTCTGGAACATCCTGTCTTTGTCCACCTTGTCAATTCCTCTCAGTATTTTGTAAGTCTTTATCATGTCCCCCCTATCTCTCCTGTCCTCCAGTGTCGTCAGGTTGATTTCCCTTAACCTCTCCTCATAGGACATACCTCTTAACTCTGGGACCAGTCTTGTTGCAAACCTTTGCACTTTCTCTAGTTTCTTTACATGCTTGGCTAGGTGTGGGTTCCAAACTGGTGCCGCATACTCCAATATGGGCCTAACGTACACGGTGTACAGGGTCCTGAACGATTCCTTATTAAGATGTCGGAATGCTGTTCTCAGGTTTGCCAGGCGCCCATATGCTGCAGCAGTTATTTGGTTGATGTGCGCTTCAGGAGATGTGCCTGGTGTTATACTCACCCCAAGATCTTTTTCCTAGAGTGAGGTTTGTAGTCTCTGGCCCCCTAGACTGTATTCCGTCTGCGGTCTTCTTTGCCCTTCCCCAATCCTCATGACTTTGCACTTGGTGGGATTGAACTCCAGGAGCCAGTTGCTGGACCAGGTCTGCAGCCTATCCAGATCCCTTTGTAGTTCTGCCTGCTCTTCGATCGACTGAACTCTTCTCATCAACTTCACGTCATCTGCAAACAGGGACACCTCGGAGTTTATTCCTTCCGTCATGTCGTTCACAAATACCAGAAACAGCACTGGTCCTAGGACTGACCCCTGTGGGACCCCGCTGGTCACAGGTGCCCACTCTGACACCTCGCCACGTACCATTACTCGCTGCTGTCTTCCTGACAAGTATTCCCTGATCCATTGCAGTGCCTTCCCTGTTATCCCTGCTTGGTCCTCCAGTTTTTGCACTAATCTCTTGTGTGGTACTGTGTCAAACGCCTTCTTGCAGTCCAAGAAAATGCAATCCACCCACCCCTCTCTCTCTTGTCTTACTGCTGTCACCTTGTCATAGAACTCAGTACATAAGAACGTAAGAACATAAGAACGAAGGAACACTGCAGAAGGCCTACTGGCCCATGTGAGGCAGGTCCAAGTCTCCTACCGGCTTAAGCCAATGCACCCAACCTAGTCAGGTCAGGTCACATTGACTTAAGGGAGGAACACGGCAACCGACCTGGTAGCACAAGCTATCAGGTCCAACTCACACCCACCCACATCCACTCATGTATTTATCCAACCTATTTTTAAAGCTACACAACGTTCTGGCCTCTATAACTGTACTCGGGAGTTTGTTCCACTCATCCACAACTCTATTACCAAACCAGTACTTTCCTATATCCTTCCTGAATCTGAATTTTTCCAACTTAAAACCATTGCTGCGAGTCCTATCTAGGCTACATATTTTCAGCACACTATTTACATTCCCTTTATTTATTCCTGTCTTCCATTTATACACCTCAATCATATCCCCCCTAATTCTACGTCTTTCTAGAGAGTGCAGATTCAGGGCCCTTAGTCTATCCTCATTGGGAAGGTTTCTGATACATGGGATCAACTTTGTCATCCTCCTTTGTACATTTTCCAGAGAATTTATATCCATTCTGTAATACGGTGACCAAAACTGTGCAGCATAATCTAAATGAGGCCTAACCAAGGATATATAGAGTTGAAGAACAACCTGAGGACTCCTATTATTTATGCTTCTTAATATGAAGCCAAGGATTCTATTAGCTTTATTGCGAACACTTATGCACTGTTGTCTTGGTTTCAGATTACTGCTAACCAGAACTCCTAAATCTTTTTCGCAATCCGTAATATTAAGATCTACATTATTTAGTTTATATGTGGCATGGTTATTGTCCTGTCCAACATTTAGAACTTTGCATTTGTCTATATTAAACTGCATCTGCCACTTCTCCGACCACTGCATCAGTCTATTCAAATCTTCCTGGAGTGCTCGAATGTCCTCGTCAGAATGAATTCGACGGCCTATTTTGGTGTCATCGGCAAACTTGCCGATGTCGCTCTTTATGCCCTCATCTATGTCGTTTATGTAGATTGTGAACAGCAGGGGGCCCAACACTGACCCCTGTGGAACACCGCTCGTAACGCTTCCCCACTCTGATTTCTCCCCATTTATGCAAACTCTCTGCTGCCTATTTGTCAACCATGCCTCTATCCAGGAAAAAATTTCTCCTCCTATTCCATGTGCTTTAATTTTCTTCAATAGTCTCTGATGTGGGACCCTGTCAAAAGCCTTACTGAAGTCCATATACACAATATCATATTCATTACCATGATCTACCTCCTCAAATACCTTAGTGAAAAAAGTTAATAAATTCGTAAGGCAGGAACGCCCCTTTGTAAAACCATGCTGAGATTCGTTGATTAATTTATGCTTTTCAAGGTGGCTACGAACTGCCTCGGCAATTATTGATTCCATAAATTTTCCCACTATGGAGGTTAGGCTTATTGGTCTATAGTTCGAAGCTAAGGACCTGTCACCTGTTTTGAAAATAGGTATCACATTTGCCATTTTCCACTTATCTGGCACCATGCCAGTTTGTAGTGATATGTTGAAAAGATTAGCCAAAGGTGTGCTAAGCTCCTCTTTACATTCCTTTAGAACCCTTGCATACAGTTCATCAGGGCCTGGGGATTTGTTAGGTTTTAATTTATCTATTTGCCTAAGGACCATGTCACTTGTGACCCTAATCGTGCACAGTTTATTATCGTCCTGTTCTACATAATTTATCATTACTGGAATATCGCTGGTATCCTCCTGTGTAAAAACTGAGAGGAAGTATGTGTTAAAAATTCTACACATTTCCTTATCACTGTCAGTGAGCTGACCCGAGGAACTTTTGAGTGGGCCTATCTTGTCCCTGATCTTACTTCTGTATACCTGAAAGAATCCTTTTGGGTTAGTCTTCGATTCTCTTGCAACTTTAACCTCATAATCTCTTTTTGCTTTTCTAATTCTAGGTTTGTGACACAGGATATCCCGTCTCTGAAACCGTGTTGGCTGCTGTTGATGAGATCATTCCTTTCTAGGTGTTCCACCACTCTTCTCCTGACAATCTTCTCCATGACTTTGCATACTATACATATATATATATATATATATATATATATATATATATATATATATATATATATATATATATATATATATATATATATATATATATATATATATATATATATATATATATATATATATATATATATATATATATATATATATATATTGAGGAAAATTAAAGCACATGGAATAGGAGGAGAAATTTTTTCCTGGATAGAGGCATGGTTGACAAATAGGCAGCAGAGAGTTTGCATAAATGGGGAGAAATCAGAGTGGGGAAGCGTTACGAGCGGTGTTCCACAGGGGTCAGTGTTGGGCCCCCTGCTGTTCACAATCTACATAAACGACATAGATGAGGGCATAAAGAGCGACATCGGCAAGTTTGCCGATGACACCAAAATAGGCCGTCGAATTCATTCTGACGAGGACATTCGAGCACTCCAGGAAGATTTGAATAGACTGATGCAGTGGTCGGAGAAGTGGCAGATGCAGTTTAATATAGACAAATGCAAAGTTCTAAATGTTGGACAGGACAATAACCATGCCACATATAAACTAAATAATGTAGATCTTAATATTACGGATTGCGAAAAAGATTTAGGAGTTCTGGTTAGCAGTAATCTGAAACCAAGACAACAGTGCATAAGTGTTCGCAATAAAGCTAATAGAATCCTTGGCTTCATATCAAGAAGCATAAATAATAGGAGTCCTCAGGTTGTTCTTCAACTCTATACATCCTTGGTTAGGCCTCATTTAGATTATGCTGCACAGTTTTGGTCACCGTATTACAGGATGGATATAAATTCTCTGGAAAATGTACAAAGGAGGATGACAAAGTTGATCCCATGTATCAGAAACCTTCCCTATGAGGATAGACTAAGGGCCCTGAATCTGCACTCTCTAGAAAGACGTAGAATTAGGGGGGATATGATTGAGGTGTATAAATGGAAGACAGGAATAAATAAAGGGGATGTAAATAGTGTGCTGAAAATATCTAGCCTAGACAGGACTCGCAGCAATGGTTTTAAGTTGGAAAACTTCAGATTCAGGAAGGATATAGGAAAGTACTGGTTTGGTAACAGAGTTGTGGATGAGTGGAACAAACTCCCGAGTACAGTTATAGAGGCCAGAACGTTGTGTAGCTTTAAAAATAGGTTGGATAAATACATGAGTGGATGTGGGTGGGGTGTGAGTTGGACCTGATAGCTTGTGCTACCAGGTCGGTTGCCGTGTTCCTCCCTTAAGTCAATGTGGCCTGACCTGACTAGGTTGGGTGCATTGGCTTAAGCCGGTGGGAGACTTGGACCTGCCTCGCATGGGCCAGTAGGCCTTCTGCAGTGTTCCTTCGTTCTTATGTTCTTATGTCAGTGATACTGGTCTGCAGTTTAATGCTTCATGTCTGTCTCCTTTTTTAAAGATTGGGACTACATTTGCTGTCTTCCATGCCTCAGGCAATCTACCTGTTTCGATAGATGTATTGAATATTGTTGTTAGGGGTACACACAGCGCCTCTGCTCCCTCTCTCAGGACCCATGGAGAGATGTTATCTGGCCCCATTGCCTTTGAGGTATCTAGCTCACTCAGAAGCCTCTTCACTTCTTCCTCGGTTGTGTGCACTGTGTCCAGCACATGGTGGTGTACCCCGTGTGTGTGTGTGTCTGTGTGTGTGTGTGTCTGTGTGTGTGTGTGTGTGTACTCACCTATTTGTGGTTGCAGGGGTCGAGTCCTAGCTCCTGGCCCCGCCTCTTCACCGGTTGCTACTAGGCCCTCTCTCTCCCCGCTCCATGAGCTTTATCAAACCTCGTCTTAAAACTGTGTATGGTTCCTGCCTCCACTACGTCATTTTCTGGGCTATTCCACTGCCTTACAACTCTATGACTGAAGAAATACTTCCTACTATCTCTCTGACTCATTTGTGTCTTCAACTTCCAATTGTGGCCTCTTGTTTCTGTGTCCTCTCCCTGGAACATCCTGTCTTTGTCCACCTTGTCTATTCCACGCAGTATTTTATATGTCGTTATCATGTCTCCCCTGACCCTCCTGTCCTCCAGTGTCGTCAGGCCGATTTCCCTTAATCTTTCTTCATAGGACATTCCCCTTAGCTCTGGAACTAACCTTGTCGCAAACCTTTGTACTTTCTCTAGTTTCTTGACGTGCTTTATCAAGTGCGGGTTCCAAACAGGTGCTGCATACTCCAGTATGGGCCTGACATACACGGTGTACAGTGTCTTGAATGATTCCTTACTAAGGTATCGGAATGCTGTTCTCAGGTTTGCCAGGCGCCCATATGCTGCAGCAGTTATCTGATTGATGTGTGCTTCCGGAGACATGCTCGGTGTTATACTCACCCCAAGATCTTTCTCCTTGAGTGAGGTTTGCAGTCTTTGGCCACCTAGCCTATACTCTGTCTGTGGTCTTCTGTGCCCTTCCCCTATCTTCATGACTTTGCATTTGGCAGGATTAAATTCGAGAAGCCATTTGCTGGACCAGGTGTCCAGTCTGTCCAGGTCTCTTTGAAGTCCTGCCTGGTCCTCATCAGATTTAATTCTCCTCATTAACTTCACATCATCTGCAAACAGGGACACTTCTGAGTCTAACCCTTCCGTCATGTCGTTCACATATACCAAAAATAGCACTGGTCCTAGGACCGACCCCTGTGGGACCCCGCTCGTCACAGGTGCCCACTGTGATACATCATTACGTGTGTGTGTGTGTGTGTGTGTGTGTGTGTGTGTGTGTGTGTGTGTGTGTGTGTGTGTGTGTGTGTGTGTGTGTGTGTGTGTGTGTGTGTGAGTATGTGTGTGTGTGTGTGTGTGTGAGTATGTGTGTGTGTGTGTGTGTGTTTGTGTGCCATTTATGCCTAACTATTACAACCTAGGATTTCAAATGGCCTGTTATCCCAGGTGTAATGGGAGCAAATAAACACAGTAGAAAAAGTTTAGACTTATATTATCCTTCACCAATTATAACAGCAATATGTACACTATGTACAGTGATAAATATAGTGCACTCCACGGTAAGCAAGGCAGAAATAGAAGCCACAAGATAGCAGACCGTGCTTCAACCAGCTCTAGAGTGGGAATGACAAGGGCAGACAGGAGAGCGGTATCCACATAACCTCTGCGATTGTCAATCCCACCTTCTTATTGGCTAGAACCTGGTCACTAGTTGAACGATGGGGCCCCATCATCAACTCTTAGCAACCTGGTTCGCTGGTTGGGGGAGATAGCCTGTAAATGAGGGTGTGTCCATGCGCCGAATAAAGGTTACGTACTCTTTGCATGCCACACCCCCACCCCCGAGAAGGCTCAGGATTAGGCTGCCACCTCCCAGTGGTAACCGTGCCGCCATGGCACCAAATAATGGGACCGCCTATCCTCTCCACCATCCAACTCTTAGATAGAGCTCAGCTTTCCTAGTGACCAAAAGCCAAACCCTAAACTCAGAGTGAGACAGCAGTCAGATAGGCCAACATAGGTCCAAGATACAAGCGGACGGTAGCCCGTATCCCCTCACTAAAAAAAAAAAAACCCCACATCAGGGGATAAAAAAAAGAGCTTGAAAGGGGGGTTACCACAAATACATCCTAACCTAAATAAAATATTAAACTAGACTCTTGACAAAGAGTCTGCCAACACATTTTCTTTGCCGGCAATATAATTTATTTTCAGGTTGTAGGGCTGCAGCCTGAGCGTCCAACGCATAAGCCTTGTGTTGTGATTCTTCATGGCTTGGAGATAGACTAACGGGTTGTGATCACTGTAGACTGTGACCACCTGCGATGTCTGGCCCACATAAACATCGAAATGCTCCAAAGCCATTACCAGCGCGAGGGCTTCTTTTTCAATGGTAGAGTAAGCTCTCTGATGTGGCTGGAACTTAGCTGAAAAGTATGCGATTGGCTGCAGCTCCTTGTTCCCGATTTGTAATAGTACCGCCCCAACCCCAGACTCACAAGCATCAACCTGTAATGAAAAAGGTTTGGAGAAGTCTGGAGACAGGAGAATGGGTGCAGAGCACCCATTTGGTCTTGGTGACACACCAACATGGTCCTCCACGCACCAACATGGTCCTCCAAACACCACTATGGCCCTCCACACACCAACATGGCCTTAGACACACCAATATGGTCCTCCACAAACCAACATGGTCCTCCACACACGAACATGGTCCCATAATCCAAGATTTTTATACGAATGAGGGACAGTAACAGCTTGATCGATCAGGCCAGCAACCAGGGTCCTGGTCTGGGACCGGACCGCGGGGGCGCTGACCTCCGGGAAGTGAGAAGGGAGAAAAATGGAGAGTGGGGATGGGGAGGGGAGAGGGTAGAAGGGAGAAAGAGGGAAGAAGGGAGAAAGTAGAAAAGGAGGAGAGAGAGAAAAGGAGGAGGGAGAAAAGGAGGAGGGAGAAAAGGAGGAGGGAGGAAGAGGCAGAAAAACTGATTGATTTGCTCAGTCACACTGAAGCTTCCTCTTGATCGATGGTCAGACACGCTGCTGGGAGGGAAGGTGGGAGGGAAGGTGGGAGAGAAGGTGGGAGGGAAGGTGGGAGGGACGGTGGGAGGGAAGGTGGGAGGGAAGGTAGGAGGGAAGGTGGGAGGGAAGGTGGGAGGGAAGGTGGGAGGGAAGGACGGAGGGAAGGTGGAAGGGAAGGTGGGAGGGAAGGCAGGAGGGAAGGTGGGAGGGAAGGTGGGAGGGAAGGTGGGAGGGAAGGTAGAAGGGATGGTGGGAGGGAAGGTGGGAGGGAAGGTAGAAGGGAAGGTGGTAGGGAAGGTGGGAGGGAAGGTGGGAGGGAAGGTGGTAGGGAAGGTGGGAGGGAAGGTGGGAGGGAAGGTGGGAGGGAAGGTGGTAGAGAAGGTGGGAGGGAAGGTGGGAGGGAAGGTGGGAGGGAAGGTGGGAGGGAAGGTGGGAGGGAAGGTGGGAGGGAAGGTGGGAGGAAAGGTGGTAGGAAAGGTGGGAGGGAAGGTGGGAGGGAAGGTGGGAGGGAAGGTGGTAGGGAAGGTGGGAGGGAAGGTGGGAGGGAAGGTGGAAGGGAAGGTGGGAGGGAAGGCAGGAGGGAAGGTGGGAGGGAAGGTGGGAGGGAAGGTAGAAGGGATGGTGGGAGGGAAGGTGGGAGGGAAGGTGGTAGGGAAGGTGGGAGGGAAGGTGGGAGGGAAGGTGGGAGGGAAGGTGGGAGGGAAGGTGGGAGGGAAGGTGGGAGGGAAGGTGGGAGGGAAGGTGGAGGAAGGTAGGGAAGGTGGGAGGGAAGGTGGAGGTAAGGAAGGTGGAGGGAGGGAAGGTGGGAGGAAGGTGGAGGGAAGGTGGAGGAAGGTGGTAGGAAGGTGAGGAAGGTAGGGAAGGTGGGAGGGAAGGTGGAGGAAGGTGGAGGAAGGTGGAGGAAGGTGGAGGGAAGGTGGAGGAAGGTGGAGGGAAGGTGGAGGAAGGTGGTAGGAAGGTGGGAGGAAGGTGGGAGGGAAGGAAGGTGGGAGGAAGGTGGAGGAAGGTGGTAGGGAAGGTGGGAGGGAAGGTGGGAGGGAAGGAAGGTGGGAGGGAAGGTGGGAAGGAAGGTGGATGGAAGGTGGGAAGGAAGGTGGAAAGGAAGGTGAGGGAAGGTGGAGGAAGGTGGAGGGAAGGTGGGAGGGAAGGTGGAGGGAAGGTGGGAGGAAAGGTAGGAGGGAAGGTGGGAGGAAGGAAGGTGGGAGGAAAGGTGGGAGGGAAGGTGGGAGGAAGGTGGAGGGAAGGTGGAGAGGAAAGGTGGGAGGGAAGGTGGAGGTAAGGAAGGTGGAGGTAAGGAAGGTGGAGGTAAGGAAGGTGGAGGAACGGAGGGAAGGTAGGAAGGTAAAGGTGGGAGGAAGGTGGAGGAAGGAAGGTGGGGAGGGAAGGTGGAGGAAAGGTGAGAGGAAGGTGGGAGGGAAGGAAGGTGGAGGGAAGGTAGGTGGAAGGAAGGTGGAGGGAAAGGTGGGAGGGAAGGTGGGAGGAAGGTGGAGGAAGGTAGGAAAGGTGGAGGGAAGGTGGAAGGTGGGGAAGGAAGGTGGAGGGAAGGTGGAGGGAAGGTGGGAGGGAAGGTAGGAGGAAGATGGGAGGAAGGTGGAAGAAAGGTGGAGGGAAGGTGGAGGGAAGGAAGGTGAGAGGGATGGTGGGAGGAAAGGTGAGAGGGAAGGGATGGTGGGAGGGAAGGAAGGTGGAGGGAAGGTGGGAGGGAAGGTGGGAGGGAAATGGGAGGAAAGGTGGGAGGAAGGAAAGGGAGGGAAGGTGGAGGTAAGGAAGGTGGAGGTAAGGAAGGTGGAGGTAAGGAAGGTGGAGGGAAGGTGGAAGAAAGGTGGAGGGAAGGTGGGAGGAAGGAAGGTGGGAGGGATGGTGGAGGAAGGAAGGTGGGAGGGGAAGGAAGGTGGAGGTAAGGAAGGTGGGAGGGAAGGAAGGTGGGAGGGAAGGTGGGAGGGAAGGAAGGTGGGAGGGAAGGTGGGAGGGAAGGTGGGAGGGAAGGAAGGTGGGAGGGATGGTAGGAGGAAGGGAGGGAAGGTGGGAAGGAAGGAAGGGTGGAGGGAGGGAAAGAAGGAGTGAGGGTAGGAGGGAAACAAGGAAGGAGGGAGGGAAGGAATGAGAGAGAGAGGGAAGGAAGGAAGAGAAGAAAGGAAGGAAGGGAGGGAAGGAAAGGAAGGAAAAGGAGGGAGGAGGGAAGGAAGGAGTGAGAAGAGGGAGGAAAGAAGGAAGGAGGAAGGAAGGAGGAAGGAAGGAAGGAAGGAGGAAGAAAGAAAGGAAGGAAGGAAGGAAGGAAGGAAGGAAGGAAGGAGGAAGGAAGAGAAGGAAGGAGGGAAGGAGATAAGGAAGGAAGGATATAAGGAGGGAAGGAGGAAGAAAGGAAGGAGGAAGGAAGGAAGGAGGAAGAAGAAAGGAAGGAGGAAGGAAGGAAGGAGGAAGAAGAAAGGAAGGAGGAAGGAAGGAAGGAGGAAGGGAGGAGAAAGGAAGGAAGAAGGAAGGAAGGAAGAAGGAAGGAAGGAAGGAAGGAAGGAAGGAAGGAAGGAAAGAAGGAAGGAAGGAAGGAAGGAAGGAAGGAAGGAAGGAAGGAAGGAAGGAAGGAAGGAGGAAGGAAGGAAAGAAAGGAAGGAGGAAGGAAGGAAGGAAGGAAGGAAGGAGGAAGGAAGGAAGGAAGGAAGGAAGGAAGGAAGGAAAGGAAGAAGGAAGGAAGAAGGAAGGAAGGAAGGAGGAAGGAAGGAAAGAAGGAAGGAAGGAAGGAAGAAAGGAAGGAAGGAAGGAAGGAAGGAAGGAAGGAGGAAGGAAGGAAGGAGGAAGGAAGGGGGAAGGAAGGAAGGAAGGAAGGAAGGAGAAAGAAAGGAAGAGGGAGAAAAGGAGGAGGGAGAAAAGGAGGAGGGAGGAAGAGGCAGAAAAACTGATTGATTTGCTCAGTCACACTGAAGCTTCCTCTTGATCGATGGTCAGACACGCTGCTGGGAGGGAAGGTGGAGGGAAGGTGGAGGGAAGGTGGGAGGGAAGGTGGGAGGGAAGGTGGGAGGGAAGGTGGAGGAAGGTGGTAGGGAAGGTGGGAGGAAGGTGAGAGAGGGAAGGTGAGAGGGAAGGTGGGAGGGAAGGTGGGAGGGAAGGTGGGAGGGAAGGTGGGAGGGAAGGTGGGAGGAAGGTGGGAGGGAAGGTGGGAGGAAGGTGGGAGGGAAGGTGGAGGGAAGGTGGGAGGGAAGGTGGGAGGGAGTGGAAGGTGGGAAGGGATGGTTTTAGGGAAGGTGGGAGGGAAGGTGGTAGGGAAGGTGGGAGGGAAGGTGGAGGAAGGTGGTAGGGAAGGTGGGAGGAAGGTGGAGGGAAGGTGGGAGGAAGGTGGTAGGGAAGGTGGGAGGGGAAGGTGGGAGGAAGGTGGGAGGGAAGGTGAGGAAGGTGGGAGGAAGGTGGGAGGAAGGTGGGAGGAAAGGTGGTAGGGAAGGTGGGAGGAAGGTGGGAGGGGAAGGTGGGAGGAAGGTGGTAGGGAAGGTGGGAGGGAGGAAGGTGGAGGGAAGGTGGGAGGAAGGTGGGAGGAAGGTGGAGGGGAAGGTGGGAGGGATGGTGGTAGGAAGTAGGGAAGGTAGGAAGGTGGTAGGGAAGGTGGGAGGGAAGGTGGGAGGAAGGTGGGAGGGAAGGGTGGGAGGGAAGGTGGGAGGGAAGGTGGGAGGAAGGTGGAGGAAGATGGGAGGAAGGTGGGAGGAAGGTGGTAGGGAAGGTGGGAGGAAGGTGGGAGGAAGGAATATGGAGGAAGGTGGAGGGAAGGTGGTAGGGAAGGTGGGAGGAAGGTGGGAGGAAGGAAGGTGGGAGGGAAGGTGGGAGGAAGCAGTTTGGGATGGAAGGTGGGAGGGAAGGTGGGAGGAAGGTGGAGGGAAGGTGGAGGGAAGGTGGAGGGAAGGTGGTAGGGAAGGTGGGAGGGAAGGTGGGAGGAAAGGTGAGAGGAAGGTGGAGGGAAGGAAGGTGGGGAGGAAAGGTGGGAGGAAGGTGGGAGGGAAGGTGGGAGGAAGGTGGTAGGAAAGGTGGGAGGAAGGTGGGAGGAAGGAAGGTGGGAGGGAAGGTGGAGGAAGGTGGAGGGAAGGTGGGAGGAAGGTGGTAGGAAAGGTGGGAGGAAGGTGGGAGGAAGGAAGGTGGGGAGGTAAGGTGGAGGAAAGGTGAGAGGAAGGTGGGAGGGAAGGAAGGTGGAGGGAAGGTGGGAGGGAAGGAAGGTGGGAGGAAAGGTGGGAGGGAAGGTGGGAGGGAAGGTGGGAGGGAAGGTGGTAGGAAAGGTGGGAGGGAAGGTGGGAGGAAGGAAGGTGGGGAGGGAAGGTGGAGGATGGGGGGAGGGAAGGTTGGAGGGAAGATGGGAGGGAAGGTGGAAGTAAAGGTGGGAGGGAAGGGTTGGTGGGAGGAAAGGTGGGAGGAAAGGTGAGAGGGAAGGTGGGAGGGAAGGAAGGTGGGAGGAAGGTGGAGGAAGGTGGAGGGGAAAATGGGAGGAAAGGTGGGAGGGAAGGAAAGGGAGGAAGGTGAGGAAGGAAGGTGGAGGAAGGAAGGTGGGAGGGAAGGTGGGAGGGAAGGGGAAGAAAGGTGGGAGGGAAGGTGGGAGGAAGGAAGGTGGAGGGATGGTGGGAGGAAGGAAGGTGGGAGGAAGGAAGGTGAGAGGAAGGAAGGTGGGAGGGAAGGAAGGTGGGAGGAAGGAGAAGGAAGGTGGAGGGAAGGGTGGGAGGGAAGGTGGAGGAAGGAAGGGAGGAGGGATGGTAGGAGGAAGGGAGGGAAGGTGGGAAGGAAGGAAGGGTGGAGGGAGGGAAGGAAGGAGTGAGGGTAGGAGGGAAACAAGGAAGGAGGGAGGGAAGGAATGAGAGAGAGAGGGAAGGAAGGAAGGGGGAGAGAAGAAATAAGAGAAGAAAGGAAGGAGGGAGGGAGGGAGGGAAGGAAGGAGAGAGAGAGGAGGGAGGAAGAGAAGGAAGGAGGGAAGGAGATAAGGAAGGAAGGATATAAGGAGGGAAGGAGGAAGAAAGGAAGGAGGAAGGAAGGAAGGAGGAAGAAGAAAGGAAGGAGGAAGGAAGGAAGGAGGAAGAAGGTAAGGAAGGAAGGAAGGAAGGAGAGGAGGAAGGAAGGAGAGGAGGAAGGAAGGAAGAAAGGAAGGAGAACAGGAAGGAAGGAAGGAGAGCAGGAAGGAAGGAAGGAGAGCAGGAAGGAAGGAAGGAAGGAAGGAAGGAAAGAGAGGTGGAAGGAAGGGCAGGAGGAAGGAAGGAGAGGAGGAAGGAAGGAGAGCTGGAAGGAAGGAAGGAAGGAAGGAAGGAAGGAAGGAAGGAAGGGAAGGAAGGAAGGAAGGAAGGAAGGAAGGAAGGAAGGAAGGGAAGGAAGGGAAGGAAGGAAGGAAGGAAGGAAGGAAGGAAGGAAGGAAGGAAAGGAAGGAAGGAAGGAAGGAAGGAAGGAAGGAAGGAAGGAAGGAAGGAAGGAAGGAAGGAAGGAAGGAAGGAAGGAAGGAAAGGAAGGAAGGAAGGAAGGAAGGAAGGAAGGAAGGAAGGAAGGAAGAAAGGAAGGAAGGAAGGAAGGAAAGGAAGGAAGGAAGAAAGGAAGAAAGGAAAGAAGGAAGGAAGGAAGGAAGGAAGGAAGGAAGGAAGGAAGGAAGGAAGGAAGGAGAAAGGAAGGAAGGAGAAAGGAAGGAAGGAGGAAGGAAGGAAGGAAGGAGGAAGAAAGAAAGGAGGAAGGAAGGAAGGAGGAAGGAAGGAAGGAGGAAAGAAGGAAGGAGGAAGGAAGGAAGGAGGAAGGAAGGAAGGAAGGAGGAAGGAAGGAAGAAGGAAGAAAGGAAGGAAGGAAGGAAGGAAGGAGGAAAGAAGGAAGGAGGAAGGAAGGAGGAAGGAAGGAAGGAGGAAGGAAGGAAGGAAGGAAGGAAGGAAGGAAGGAAGGAGGAAGGAAGGAAGGAAGGAAGGAGGAAGGAAGGAAGGAAGGAAGGAAGGAGGAAGGAAGGAAGGAAGGAAGGAAGGAAGGAAGGAGGAAAGAAGGAAAGGAAGAGGAAAGGAAGGAATGAAGGAATAGGAAGGTAGGAAGGAAGGAAGGAAGGAAGGAGGAAGGAAGGAAGGAAGGAGGAAGGAAGGAAGGAAGGAAGGAGGAAGGAAGGAGGAAGGAAGGAAGGAGGAAGGAAGGAGGAAGGAAGGAAGGAGGAAGGAAGGGAACGTTTAAGGAAGACGGGGAAATATTGATCTAACTAAGATACAAGGAAAGAAGTTAATAAAGCTGGAAAAGAATGAAAGAAATAAAAATAGAGGGAAAAAAGAAGAGAGGAAGGAAGGAGGGAGGGAAGGAAGGGACGAAGGAACGAAGGAATAAAGGAGGGAAGAAAGGAAGGAGGGAGGGAAGAAAGGAAGGAAGGAAGGAAGGAAGGAAGGAAGGAAGGAAGGAAGGAAGGAAGGAGGGAAGGAGGGGAAAGACGTAAAAATAAGAAGAATGATGGAGAAGGAGGATGAAAGAATATTGTAAGGAGTGGAGATAAGAGGGGAGAAAATAAATAATAAAATGAAGGTGAAACAAATGTTGAGAAACAAGAAAAACTATGTCAGGTGACCAACCATCCTTACTTACTATCCTGACTATCCTGTTATTATTATTATTATTATTATTATTATTATTATTATTATTATTATTATTATTATTATTATTATTATTTTTTTTTTTATTATTATTATTATTATTATTATTATTATTATTATTATTATTATTATTATTATTATTATTTTAGCACAGCGGCCGTCTCCCACCTAGGCAGGGTGACCTGAAAAGGATGATACGCTTTCACCGTAACTCATTCAATCAATGTATTGACAGAAGAGTACTACAAGAGTACTGCGTTGTACTCTCTCATCCAGGACTCAAGTCCAGCTAACCGATTTCCCTGAATACCTTCATAAATTTGTACGTTGTTCGCACTCCAGTAGCACGCCAAGTCATAAAAACCACTCGCTAACACACCTGTTGGATGTCCAAGCCCTTCGCACGCAAAACCCCTTTACCACCTCCTCCCTCCAACCAGTCCTTCTCCTCACCCCAGATTTATCCACCCTCTTGGTCATCCTATTTTGTTCCATCCTCTCTAAATATCCAAACCACCCCAGCAGCCCCTCAGCCCTCTGAATAACACTTCCGGTAATCCCACAGGTTCTAATCTAAAAGCTCCAAGTCTCTGCATAATAATTACACTAGTCTCCTCAGAACATCGACAAACTACATACAGAATATTACGGTTCGAGAAAACGACTCCCATTATTAAAGAGATATGAGACAGCAAGTTCCGAACACTTGGGTTACAAAAATAAAAGTCAGGGCAACAGTATATACAATAAACTTCTAGGATACATTAGATTATCTTCGTAGTGGGAAAAATACTACACATTCTGAGTAAATATCTTTAGTTCGCTTGTAATAAATGAAGTATCGAGAATGTCGGGTGTTAAATGTTGTATAACCTGCTTTCTAGACTTTTGTCTATACACAAACTAGCCACCACCATTCACAGGATGGATATCAGGAGCACAATAAACTAGCCACCACCATTCACAGGATGGATATCAGGAGCACAATAAACTAGCCACCACCATTCACAGGATGGATATCAGGAGCACAATAAACTAGCCACTACCATTCACAGGATGGATATCAGGAGCACAATAAACTAGCCACCACCATTCACAGGATGGATATCAGGAGCACAATAAACTAGCCACCACCATTCACAGGGTGGATATCAGGAGCACAATAAACTAGCCACCACCATTCACAGGATGGATATCAGGAGCACAATAAACTAGCCACCACCATTCACAGGATGGATATCAGGAGCACAATAAACTAGCCACCACCATTCACTGGATGGATATCAGGAGCACAATAAACTAGCTACTACCATTCACAGGATGGATATCAGGAGCACAATAAACTAGCCACTACCATTCACAGGATGGATATCAGGAGCACAATAAACTAGCCACCACCATTCACAGGATGGATATCAGGAGCACAATAAACTAGCCACTACCATTCACAGGATGGATATCAGGAGCACAATAAACTAGCCACCACCATTCACAGGATGGATATCAGGAGCACAATAAACTAGCCACCACCATTCACAGGATGGATATCAGGAGCACAATAAACTAGCCACCACCATTCACAGGATGGATATCAGGAGCACAATAAACTAGCCACTACCATTCACAGGATGGATATCAGGAGCACAATAAACTAGCCACTACCATTCACAGGATGGATATCAGGAGCACAATAAACTAGCCACTACCATTCACAGGATGGATATCAGGAGCACAATAAACTAGCCACTACCATTCACAGGATGGATATCAGGAGCACAATAAACTAGCCACCACCATTCACAGGATGGATATCAGGAGCACAATAAACTAGCCACTACCATTCACAGGATGGATATCAGGAGCACAATAAACTAGCCACTACCATTCACAGGATGGATATCAGGAGCACAATAAACTAGCCACTACCATTCACAGGATGGATATCAGGAGCACAATAAACTAGCCACTACCATTCACAGGATGGATATCAGGAGCACAATAAACTAGCCACTACCATCCACAGGATGGATATCAGGAGCACAATAAACTAGCCACTGCCATCCACAGGATGGATATCAGGAGCACAATAAACTAGTCACCACCATTCACAGGATGGATATCAGGAGCACAATAAACTAGCCACTACCATCCACAGGATGGATATCAGGAGCACAATAAACTAGCCACTACCATTCACAGGATGGATATCAGGAGCACAATAAACTAGCCACCACCATTCACAGGATGGATATCAGGAGCACAATAAACTAGCCACTACCATCCACAGGATGGATATCAGGAGCACAATAAACTAGCCACTACCATCCACAGGATGGATATCAGGAGCACAATAAACTAGCCACCACCATTCACAGGATGGATATCAGGAGCACAATAAACTAGTCACCACCATTCACAGGATGGATATCAGGAGCACAATAAACTAGCCACTACCATCCACAGGATGGATATCAGGAGCACAATAAACTAGCCACTACCATTCACAGGATGGATATCAGGAGCACAATAAACTAGCCACCACCATTCACAGGATGGATATCAGGAGCACAATAAACTAGCCACTACCATCCACAGGATGGATATCAGGAGCACAATAAACTAGCCACTACCATCCACAGGATGGATATCAGGAGCACAATAAACTAGCCACCACCATTCACAGGACGGATATCAGGAGCACAATAAACTAGTCACCACCATTCACAGGATGGATATCAGGAGCACAATAAACTAGCCACTACCATTCACAGGATGGATATCAGGAGCACAATAAACTAGCCACTACCATTCACAGGATGGATATCAGGAGCACAATAAACTAGCCACTACCATTCTCAGGATGGATATCAGGAGCACAATAAACTAGCCACTACCATCCACAGGATGGATATCAGGAGCACAATAAACTAGCCACTACCATCCACAGGATGGATATCAGGAGCACAATAAACTAGTCACCACCATTCACAGGATGGATATCAGGAGCACAATAAACTAGCCACTACCATCCACAGGATGGATATCAGGAGCACAATAAACTAGCCACTACCATTCACAGGATGGATATCAGGAGCACAATAAACTAGCCACCACCATTCACAGGATGGATATCAGGAGCACAATAAACTAGCCACTACCATCCACAGGATGGATATCAGGAGCACAATAAACTAGCCACTACCATCCACAGGATGGATATCAGGAGCACAATAAACTAGCCACCACCATTCACAGGATGGATATCAGGAGCACAATAAACTAGTCACCACCATTCACAGGATGGATATCAGGAGCACAATAAACTAGCCACTACCATTCACAGGATGGATATCAGGAGCACAATAAACTAGTCACCACCATTCACAGGATGGATATCAGGAGCACAATAAACTAGCCACCACCATTCACAGGATGGATATCAGGAGCACAATAAACTAGCCACTACCATTCACAGGATGGATATCAGGAGCACAATAAACTAGCCACCACCATTCACAGGATGGATATCAGGAGCACAATAAACTAGCCACTACCATTCACAGGATGGATATCAGGAGCACAATAAACTAGCCACTACCATTCACAGGATGGATATCAGGAGCACAATAAACTAGCCACTACCATTCACAGGATGGATATCAGGAGCACAATAAACTAGCCACTACCATTCACAGGATGGATATCAGGAGCACAATAAACTAGCCACCACCATTCACAGGATGGATATCAGGAGCACAATAAACTAGCCACTACCATCCACAGGATGGATATCAGGAGCACAATAAACTAGCCACTACCATTCACAGGATGGATATCAGGAGCACAATAAACTAGCCACCACCATTCACAGGATGGATATCAGGAGCACAATAAACTAGCCACTACCATCCACAGGATGGATATCAGGAGCACAATAAACTAGCCACTACCATCCACAGGATGGATATCAGGAGCACAATAAACTAGCCACCACCATTCACAGGATGGATATCAGGAGCACAATAAACTAGTCACCACCATTCACAGGATGGATATCAGGAGCACAATAAACTAGCCACTACCATTCACAGGATGGATATCAGGAGCACAATAAACTAGTCACCACCATTCACAGGATGGATATCAGGAGCACAATAAACTAGCCACAACCATTCACAGGATGGATATCAGGAGCACAATAAACTAGTCACCACCATTCACAGGATTGATATCAGGAGCACAATAAACTAGCCACCACCATTCACAGGATGGATATCAGGAGCACAATAAACTAGCCACTACCGAACTTTCTCAGGACCTTACTGGGCTGAGGAAAGAATTATCTACCAAATGTTACTTACGATAATAATCTTCTTGACATCCTCGTCTGTGTAAAGAACCGAATATTTACAAATGAATAAATGATCTCGTACTTCAAAATTAGAATGCAAAAGATTTATATAACTGCACCTCTTGGATTATAATTTTTTTGAGGCTTTCGAAGTTAATTTATGACCTGACCTTTTCAAAATGCAGAGCCTTAATTGAAATGTGAGAGCTCAGAGTGGCTGATGCGAAATGTTTTAGTGTTGTGAGTGCTTTCTGTCTGACTGGCTGACAAGACTAACTCTGACCTGACTGGCTGACCTAACGGGTTGATCCGAATGACCGACCTTACGTAAGAAAGGAGCACTGCAGCTGGCCTACTGGCCCATGTTAGGCTGGTCTAAGTCCCCTACTGGCCCAAGGTAATTAGGTCTAAGTTACATCCACTTAAGAAAGAAGAAGCACTGCAGCTGGTCTACTGGAACAACATGATTCACTGAGAATCACAGAGAATCACTAAGCGTTCCTGAAGGAAGGTGTGGAACATAATTACACGGAGAATAAGTCCTCCAAAATGAGAGAAACCTTACAGGGGGAGAAAGGAAACAAAACGGCACCTTGAAGCACTCCTAGCGGCGGGAGAAGCACTTTTGCCTGCCCGAAAGAAGCGCTTGTTGCACCAGGAACACTGCTCCTTTCACAAGAAGAACTCATCGTTGCAACAGAAAAATTGTAATTTGCACCGAAAGAACTCGCTGTTGCAACGGAGGGGGAAAAAAAAACAAAGTGTTCGTTGCGTCATTTTAAAACGCAGTGTTGCAGTTTACTCATGATCCGCACTTTCCAGGCTGGAGAAAATATTTAGGACGGGTTTTGGACTTTCCTGGAACGTCGCCAAACTGCAGCTGTGACCAGACGATGTTCCAGAATGGATCGAAACGTTTTAAGTGTGAATATTAAAATGGTATACAGTGTGAGGGGTTGAGAAGTAAGACACATGTGTGCAACAGTGACATATCTTTATTCCGAAACGTGTGTAGACGGGACGTTTCGGAATAGAGATACCTCACTGTTGCACCCCAGCCACGGTATTTTCTTTTTTATTCCTCTTTATTGCCTCGGTCTTTTTTGCCTTCCTGTACGTTAAAGATAATAATTCCAATGGGGGAGAGGGAGGGGAAGAAGGAAGGGAGGGGAAGAGGAAGGGAAGGAGGAAGGGAGGGGAAGAGGAAGGGAAGGAGGAAGGGAGGGGAAGAGGAAGGGAAGGAGGAAGGGAGGGGAAGAGGAAGGGAAGGGGGTTGGAAGCATAGTTCTCGATCACAGACACTTATAATCCAAGGTGATACATCTGGACGGGATCATCGGCTTTTGTTGATCTCGGTCTCTAACAGCAAGTTCCTCGTGTGTCCTCTGTATCGTGGCTGATGGGGGGAAGGAAGAGGAGGGGAGGAAGAAGGGAAGAGGAGCAGAGAAGGGAAGAGGAGAAGGGAAGAGGAGAAGGGAATAGGAGAAGGGAATAGGAGAAGGGAATAGGAGAAGGGAAGAGGAGAAGGGAATAGGAGAAGGGAAGAGGAGAAGGGAAGAGGAGAAGGGAAGAGGAGAAGGGAAGAGGAGAAAAAAGGTATGAAAACACACCCCATTTTAGTTATTATGTTTTCTCTTACTGTATTCTTCTCCTTCTTTCTTTTCTACCTGATTTATTTATTTCTCTGTTTCCACCATCTGGGTGTCAGTTTTTGTTGTTCGTCTTTGTGTATTATCATCTTTCTAACGTTTCGTTTTTGTTTTTGCTTGTTCTTTACTGTCAAGTAGTTTGTGTGTGTGTACTCACCTAGTTAAGGTTGCAGGGGTCGAGTCCTAGCTCCTGGCCCCGCCTCTTGTGTGTGTGTGAGGTGCTCTGTTCGCCTCATAAATAAACAAGAGATCAGAGGAATACATTTTTCCACACTCTACATAATTAATTAGTGACTGTAACAAGAGAGGGAAAAAAGAGCTTTCAGAAACAATAAAAACAGCAACGAGAGTTATCTTTATGAGAGAGAGAGAGAGAGAGAGAGAGAGAGAGAGAGAGAGAGAGAGAGAGAGAGAGAGAGAGAGAGAGAGAGAGAGAGGGAGGAAGAGAGGGAGGTGAGTGTAAGTGCAAGACTGGAGAGAGGATTTTTGAGGGGGACTGGATAGGAGTTGGCAGAATATATATATATGTGTGTGTGTGTGTGTGTGTGTGTGTGTATGTGTGTGTGTGTACTCACCTATTTGTACTCACCTATTCGTGGTTGCAGGGGTCGAGTCCTAGCTCCTGGCCCCGCCTCTTCACCGGTTGCTACTAGGCCCTCTCTCTCCCCGCTCCATGAGCTTTATCAAACCTCGTCTTAAAACTGTGTATGGTTCCTGCCTCCACTACGTCATTTTCTAGGCTATTCCACTGCCTTACAACTCTATGACTGAAGAAATACTTCCTACTATCTCTCTGACTCATTTGTGTCTTCAACTTCCAATTGTGGCCTCTTGTTTCTGTGTCCCCTCCCTGGAACATCCTGTCTTTGTCCACCTTGTCTATTCCACGCAGTATTTTATATGTCGTTATCATGTCTCCCCTGACCCTCCTGTCCTCCAGTGTCGTCAGGCCGATTTCCCTTAATCTTTCTTCATAGGACATTCCCCTTAGCTCTGGAACTAACCTTGTCGCAAACCTTTGTACTTTCTCTAGTTTCTTGACGTGTGTGTGTGTGTGTGTGTGTGCGTGTGTGTGTGTGTGTGTGTGTGTGTGTGTGTGTGTGTGTGTGTGTGTGTGTGTGTGCATATATATATATATATATATAAAAACATTTTGAAAGGCAGAGGATGAAAATAATATTGTATTAAGTTCGCTGAGAGAGTCGCACTAAGATAACTGAAGCAGAGGTGAGTGAAGGAGGGGAGAAGACAGAGGTGAGTGAAGGAGGGGAGAAGAGAAAGGAGGGGAGAAGCGGGGCAATAGCCACGTAGCCACGTGTGGCACTAGGACGCAATTAACAACACATAGTGATACTGCTGGTGGCTAGTTACTACGAGGCACCCAGTGCCACCTTTGTGACACTGCTGGTGGCTAGTTACTACGAGGCACCCAGTGCCACCTTTGTGACACTGCTGGTGGCTAGTTACTACGAGGCACCCAGTGCCACCTTTGTGACACTGCTGGTGGCTAGTTACTACGAGACACCCAGTGCCACCTTTGTGACACTGCTGGTGGCTAGTTACTACGAAACACCCAGTGCCACCTTTGTGACACTGCTGGTGGCTAGTTACTACGAGGCACCCAGTGCCACCTTTGTGACACTGCTGGTGGCTAGTTACTACGAGGCACCCAGTGCCACCTTTGTGACACTGCAGGTGGCTAGTTACTACGAGGCACCCAGTGCCACCTTAGGGACACTGCAGGTGGCTAGTTACTACGAGACACCCAGTGCCACCTTTGTGACACTGCAGGTGGCTAGTTACTACGAGGCACCCAGTACCACCTTTCTGACACTGCAGGTGGCTAGGTAATATATATATATATATATATATATATATATATATATATATATATATATATATATATATATATATATATATATATATATATATATATATATATATATATATATATATATGTATGTATATATATATATATATATATATATATATATATATATATATATATATATATATATATATATATATATATATATATATATATATATATATATATATATATATATATATATATATATATTATCACACTGGCCGATTCCCACCAAGGCAGGGTGGCCCGAAAAAGAAAAACTTTCACCATCATTCACTCCATCACTGTCTTGCCAGAAGGGTGCTTTACACTACAGTTTTTAAACTGCAACATTAACACCCCTCCTTCAGAGTGCAGGCACTGTACTTCCCATCTCCAGGACTCAAGTCCGGCCTTCCGGTTTCCCTGAACCCCTTCATAAATGTTACTTTGCTCACACTCCAACAGCACGTCAAGTATTAAAAACCATTCGTCTCCATTCACTCCTATCAAACACGCTCACGCACGCCTGCTGGAAGTCCAAGCCCCTCGCACACAAAACCTCCTTTACCCCCTCCCTCCAACCTTTCCTAGGCCTACCCCTACCCCGCCTTCCTTCCACTACAGACTGATACACTCTTGAAGTCATTCTGTTTCTCTCCATTCTCTCTACATGTCCGAACCACCTCAACAACCCTTCCTCAGCCCTCTGGACAACAGTTTTGGTAATCCCGCACCTCCTCCTAACTTCCAAACTACGAATTATCTGCATTATATTCACACCACACATTGCCCTCAGACATGACATCTCCACTGCCTCCAGCCTTCTCCTCGCTGCAACATTCATCACCCATGCTTCACACCCATATAAGAGTGTTGGTAAAACTATACTCTTATACATTCCCCTCTTTGCCTCCAAGGACAAAGTTCTTTGTCTCCACAGACTCCTAAGTGCACCACTCACCCTTTTCCCCTCATCAATTCTATGATTCACCTCATCCTTCATAGACCCATCCGCTGACACGTCCACTCCCAAATATCTGAATACATTCACTTCCTCCATACTCTCTCCCTCCAATCTGATATCCAATCTTTCATCACCTAATATTTTTGTTATCCTCATAACCTTACTCTTTCCTGTATTCACTTTTAATTTTCTTCTTTTGCACACCCTACCAAATTCATCCACCAATCTCTGCAACTTCTCTTCAGAATCTCCCAAGAGCACAGTGTCATCAGCAAAGAGCAACTGTGACAACTCCCACTTTATGTGTGATTCTTTATCTTTTAACTCCACGCCTCTTGTCAAGACCCTCGCATTTACTTCTCTTACAACCCCATCTATAAATATATTAAACAACCACGGTGACATCACACATCCCTGTCTAAGGCCTACTTTTACTGGGAAATAATTTCCCTCTTTCCTATGTACTCTAACTTGAGCCTCACTATCCTCGTTAAAACTCTTCACTGCTTTCAGTAACCTACCTCCTACACCATACACCTGCAACATCTGCCACATTGCCCCCCTATCCACCCTGTCATACGCCTTTTCCAAATCCATAAATGCCACAAAGACCTCTTTAGCCTTATCTAAATACTATTCACTTATATGTTTCACTGTAAACACCTGGTCCACACACCCCCTACCTTTCCTAAAGCCTCCTTGTTCATCTGCTATCCTATTCTCCGTCTTACTCTTAATTCTTTCAATAATAACTCTACCATACACTTTACCAGGTATACTCAACAGACTTATCCCCCTATAATTTTTGCACTCTCTTTTATCCCCTTTGCCTTTATACAAAGGAACTATGCATGCTCTCTGCCAATCCCTAGGTACCTTACCCTCTTCCATACATTTATTAAATAATTGCACCAACCACTCCAAAACTATATCCCCACCTGCTTTTAACATTTCTATCTTTATCCCATCAATCCCGGCTGCCTTACCCCCTTTCATTTTACCTACTGCCTCACGAACTTCCCCCACACTCACAACTGGCAAGATGAACGTTGCTATTTAAGCCAAAATTGCAAGTTCTGCCTATTCCGCACGACATATACATATATATATATATATATATATATATATATATATATATATATATATATATATATATATATATATATATATATATATATATATATATATATATATATATATATATATATATATATATATATATATATATATATATATATATATTGGTGTCCGCAGTTTCACTGGAGCTGGTGTTGCGGCACCTGCGCCTCCGGGTAGATTATCTGACACTAAACAGCTGCTGCAGCTGCAGGTTGGATCAACTGGTGTGAACAGCTGATACTTGTTTACTCTCGTGACGTCGCTCGTAGCTTCCCACATGACGTCACTGGCATCCTGATCTCCCTGACGTCACGGCTGAAAGATAAAGATTTTATCTCTTCGCAATGTTTACATTGTGATTACTATTATTATTATTATTATTATTATTATTATTATTATTATTATTATTATTATTATTATTATTATTATTATTACTGAGTAAGCGCAGTGGAAGTTGATCAACTCGCTCAACCTGGAGTCTACCTGCGGGGTTTTCCGGGGATCAACGCCCCCGCGGCCCGGTACACGACAAGGCCTCCCGGTGGATCAGGGCCTGATCAACGAGGCTGTTACTGCTGGCCGCACGTAGTCCAACGTACGAACCACAGGCCGGCTGATCCGGCACCGACTTTAGCTATCTGTCCAGCTCCCTCTTAAAGGCAGTCAGAAGCCTATTGGTAATTCCCCTTATGCATGGTGGGAGGCTGTTGAACAGTCTTGGGCCCCGGACACTTATGGTGTTTTCTTTTAGTGTATCCATGGCTCTAATTCTTTCTAGGAATTTCATTCTAGAAATGAATGTTAGAAGCAACTCTTTAGCACTCTTTAATAAACAGGTGCCATTCTATATCTCCCCTCCCCCTCCCCCCCTGCCCTTTCCCCTCCCCCACTCCTCCCCTGCCCCTTC
The DNA here is from genome assembly GCF_038502225.1 of Cherax quadricarinatus. NCBI lineage: Eukaryota > Metazoa > Arthropoda > Malacostraca > Decapoda > Parastacidae > Cherax > Cherax quadricarinatus. Next base: position 4,097,531 of record NC_091305.1, read on the forward strand.
CCCTCCTCCAAGCCCACTTCCTCCCCATCCTCAGTAATTCCTCTCTAAGTTCCCTCCTCTAATCAACACCCCCTCCCGTTGCCCCTCTCTCTCTCTCTCTTTCTCTACCCCCTTCCTTTCTCTCACCACCTCTCCCATTCCATCTCCCTTCCCCTTATCAACCACTTGTTTCCCTTCCCATCTATTCCAAGTCTCCCGAATCCCCTTCCTCTCTCTCCCCCCTTTGCTCTCTTTCCCCCCCTCTACCCCTTCCCCTCCTCCCCGTCCCCCCCCCTCACCCACTTTCACCAGACAGACTCGACCAAGTAGGGAGTGAACGAGGGGAAGACATGTAGGTAGGGAGGGGAAAATTAGGGAGGAGAGAGATAGGGTGTATAGGAGTAAGAGAGGAGAGGGTCGATATGAGTGGGGAAAGAAGAGTGGGATGAGTGGAAGGAGAAAAAGAAAGGATAGAGAGGGGAAATTCATGTTAGAACAAGAGAAACGTAGATGATCAGAGAGAGAGAGAGAGAGAGAGAGAGAGAGAGAGAGAGAGAGGAGGAAAGAAAGATGAGAATAAAGAGAGGGAGAAACTAAGAGAAACCAAGATAGTGAAGAGAAAATAGATAGGCAGAAAAGGGGTAGATGAAGAGGGATGAAGAGGGATGAAGAGGGATGAAGAGGGATACACGAAATGTAATTATAACACAAAACCAGGAAGAAATGAAGATGAGAGAAAAGGAAGAGGAATAAGAAGAGGTGAAAGACGAGAAGGAAGAAGAAGAGATGATAAAGGGAAGAACACTAAGACTCTTTCATTGAGACGTTTCGCCCTGTGACTAGACTACACAGCTTCGTTTCGCCCACCACAGGGCTTTCAGCACGACGTTGTGCATACGGCTGGATTTTATGGTAACGTTTCGAACAATATGGATGTTTATTGCGACGTTTCGAACGTGACTGGGTTTTAATGTGGCGTTACGTCAAAAATGGGATCTTAATACGTAGTTTCGCCCATAGCTGGACGAAACATCTTTCTCATTGTAAGAATTAACGTAGTGGGAGGGGTAGATGGCAGGGGGAAGGGAGGGGGGATGAAAGGGGAAGTGGGAAAGGAAGGGAGGGGGAAAGGAGGGGAGGGTGGAAAGGAAGGGAGGGAGAAAGGAGGGGAGGGGGGAAAGGAGGGGAGGGGGGAAAGGAGGGAAGGGGGGAGAGAAGGGGAGGGACGTTGCGAGGGGGACCCACCACGTGCTCAGCGTTAGACCTACGCGCGCGCCGTCACGTACACCGCGAACGGGAGTAACGGGAAGCTCTTGGGCTGAACGGGAGTAACGGGAAGCTCTTGGGCTGAACGGGAGTAACGGGAAGCTCTTGCGCTGAACGGGAGAAACGGGAAGATCTTGGTCTGAATGGGAGTAACGGGAAGTCTTGGGCTTAACGGGAGAAACGGGAAGCTATTGGGCTCAACGGGAGTAACGGGAAGCTATTGGGCTGAACGGGAGTAACAGGAAGCTCTTGCGCTGAACGGGAGTAACGGGAAGATCTTGGCCTGAATGGGAGTAACGGGAAGCTCTTGGGCTTAACGGGAGAAACGGGAAGCTATTGGGCTTAACGGGAGTAACGGGAAGCTATTGGGCTGAACGGGCGTAGCGGGAAGCTCTTGGGCTGAACGGGAGTAACGGGAAGCTATTGGGGTGAACGGGAGTAACGGGAAGCTCTTGCGCTGAACGGGAGTAACGGGAAGCAATTGGGCTGAACGGGAGTAACGGGAAGCTATTGGGGTGAACGGGAGTAACGGGAAGCTCTTGGGCTGAACGGGAGTAACGGAAAGCTATTGGGCTGAACGGGAGTAATGGGAAGCTCTTGGGGTGAATGGGAGTAACGGGAAGCTCTTGGGGTGAATGGGAGTAACGGGAAGCTCTTGGGCTGAACGGAAGTAACGGGAAGCAATTGGGCTGAACGGGAGTAACGGGAAGCTACTGGGCTGAACGGGAGTAACGGGAAGCTCTTGGGGTGAATGGGAGTAACGGAAGCCCTTGGGGTGAATGGGAGTAACGGGAAGCTCTTGGGCTAAATGGGAGTAACGGGAAGCTCTTGGACTGAATGGAAGTAACGGGAAGCTCTTGGGCTGAATGGGAGTAACGGGAAGCTCGGGCTGAATGGGAGTAACGGGAAGCTCTTGCGCTGAACGGGAGTAACGGGAAGCTCTTGCGTTTAACGGGAGTAACGGGAAGCACTGCGCTGAACGGGAGTAACGGGAAGCTCTTGAGCTGAACGGAAGTAACGGGAAGCTCTTGAGCTGAATGGGAGTAACGGGAAGCTCTGCGGTGAACGGGAGTACCAGGAGTCACTTAGCCCTGGGAGCTCTAACAATGTCGGACCTAGAAGCTCTAAGTGAACCACAGAGCTAAAGCTCCCGCTTCACACACGGAGGGCCCGGGTTCGATTCCCGGCGGGTGGAAACATTTCGACACGTGTTTCCTTACACCTGTTGTCCTGTTCACCTAGCAGCAAATAGGTACCTGGGTGTTAGTCGACTGGTGTGGGTCGCATCCTGGGGGACAAGATTAAGGACCACAATGGAAATAAGTTAGACAGTCCTCGATGACGCACTGACTTTCTTGGGTTATCCTGGGTGGCTAACCCTCCGGGGTTAAAAATCCGAACAAAATCTTATCTTATCTTATCTTATCTTAGCTCTACCTCGTGTGCGTTTTAAGACGCCACCTAGCTACTTCCCTTCGTCTAATAACGTCTCCTCTCTTTCTTTTCTCTCTTTTCCCACCCATCCTCTCCCACCCGTTCTCTCCCACCCATCCTCTCCCACCCATCCTCTCCTACCCATCCGCTCCCACCCATACTCTCCCACTCATCCTCTCCCACCCATCCTCTACCACCCATCCTCTCCCACTCACCCTCTACCACCCATCCTCTACCACCAATCCTCTCCCACCCATCCTCTACCACCCATCCTCTCCCACTCATCCTCTCCCACCCATCCTCTACCACCAATCCTCTCCCACCCATCCTCTACCACCAATCCTCTCCCACTCACCCTCTACCACCCATTCTCTCCCACTCATCCTCTACCACCCATCCTCTACCACCCATCCTCTCCCACTCATCCTCTCCCACCCATCCTCTACCACCAATCCTCTCCCACCCATCCTCTACCACCAATCCTCTCCCACTCACCCTCTACCACCCATCCTCTACCACCAATCCTCTCCCACCCATCCTCTACCACCCATCCTCTCCCACTCATCCTCTACCACCCATCCTCTCCCACTAATCCTCTACCACCCATCCTCTCCCACTCATCCTCTACCACCCATCCTCTCCCACTCATCCTCTACCACCCATCCTCTCCCACTCATCAACTACCACCCATCCTCTCCCACTCATCCTCTACCACCCATCCTCTCCAACTCATCCTCTACCACCCATCCTCTCCTACTCATCCTCTACCACCCATCCTCTCCCACTCATCCTCTACCACCCATCCTCTCCCACTCATCCTCTACCACGCATCCTCTACCACCCATCCTCTACCACCCATCCTCTCCCACTCATCCTCTACCACCCATCCTCTACCACACATCCTCTACCACCCATCCTCTCCCATTCATTCTCTACCATTCATCCTCTCCCACTCATCCTTTACCACCCATCCTCTCCCACTCATTCTCTACCACCCATCCTCTCCCACTCATCCTCTACCACCCATCCTCTCCCACTCATCCTCTACCACCCATCCTCTCCCACTCATCCTCTACCACCCATCCTCTCCCACTCATACTCTACCACCCATCCTCTCCCACTCATCCTCTACCACCCATCCTCTACCACTCATCCTCTACCACCCATCCTATCCCACTCATCCTCTACCACCCATCCTCTCCCACTCATTCTCTACCACCCATCCTCTCCCACTCATCCTCTACCACCCATCCTCTCCCACTCATCGTCTACCACCCATCCTCTTCCACTCATCCCCTACCATCCATTCTCTCCCACTCATCCTCTACCACCCATCCTCTCCCACTCATCCTCTACCACCCATCCTCTCCCACTCATCCTCTACCACCCATCCTCTACCACCCATCCTCTCCCACTCATCCTCTCCCACCCATCCTCTACCACCCATCCTCTACCACCCATCCTCTCCCACTCATCCTCTACCACCCATCCTCTCCCACTCATCCTCTACCACCCATCCTCTACCACCCATCCTCTCCCACTCATCCTCTCCCACCCATCCTCTCCCACCCATCCTCTACCACCCATCCTCTACCACCCATCCTCTACCACCCATCCTCTCCCACTCATCCTCTACCACCCATCCTCTACCACACATCCTCTACCACCCATCCTCTCCCATTCATTCTCTACCATTCATCCTCTCCCACTCATCCTCTACCACCCATCCTCTCCCACTCATTCTCTACCACCCATCCTCTCCCACTCATCCTCTACCACCCATCCTCTCCCACTCATCCTCTACCACCCATCCTCTCCCACTCATCCTCTACCACCCATCCTCTCCCACTCATCCTCTACCACCCATCCTCTACCACCCATCCTCTACCACCCATCCTCTACCACCCATCCTCTACCACACATCCTCTCCAACCCATCCTCTACCACCCATCCTCTACCACCCATCCTCTACCACCCATCCTCTACCACCCATCCTCTACCACCCATCCTCTACCACCCATCCTCTACCACCCATCCTCTACCACCCATCCTCTACCACCCATCCTCTACCACCCATCCTCTCCCACTCATCCTCTACCACCCATCCTCTACCACACATCCTCTACCACCCATCCTCTACCACCCATCCTCTACCACCCATCCTCTCCCACTCATCCTCTACCACCCATCCTCTACCACCCATCCTCTACCACCCATCCTCTACCACCCATCCTCTACCACCCATCCTCTACCACCCATCCTCTACCACCCATCCTCTACCACCCATCCTCTACCACCCATCCTCTCCCACTCATCCTCTCCCACCCATCCTCTCCCACTCATCCTCTACCACCCATCCTCTACCACCCATCCTCTACCACCCATCCTCTCCCACTCATCCTCTCCCACCCATCCTCTCCCACCCATCCTCTCCAACCCATCCTCTACCACCCATCCTCTACAACCCATCCTCTACCACCCATCCTCTACCACCCATCCTCTACCACCCATCCTCTACCACCCATCCTATACCACCCATCCTCTACCACCCATCCTCTACCACCCATCCTATACCACCCATCCTATACCACCCATCCTCTACCACCCATCCTATACCACCCATCCTCTACCACCCATCCTCTACCACCCATCCTATACCACCCATCCTCTACCACCCATCCTATACCACCCATCCTCTACCACCCATCCTATACCACCCATCCTCTACCACCCATCCTATACCACCCATCCTCTACCACCCATCCTCTACCACCCATCCTCTCCCACTCATCCTCTCCCACCCATCCTCTCCCACCCATCCTCTCCCACCCATCCTCTCCCACTCATCCTCTACCACCCATCCTCTACAACCCATCCTCTCCCACCCATCCTCTACCACCCATCCTCTCCCACCCATCCTCTCCCACTCATCCTCTCCCACTCATCCTCTACCACCCATCCTCTACCACCCATCCTCTACCACCCATCCTCTCCCACTCATCCTCTACCACCCATCCTCTCCCACCCATCCTCTCCCACCCATCCTCTCCCACTCATCCTCTACCACCCATCCTCTCCCACCCATCCTCTCCCACTCATCCTCTCCCACTCATCCTCTACCACCCATCCTCTCCCACTCATCCTCTACCACCCATCCTCTCCCACCCATCCTCTCCCACCCATCCTCTCCCACACAGCCTCTACCATCCATCCTCTCCCACCCATCCTCTCACACCCATCCTCTCCCACTCATCCTCTACCACCCATCCTCTCCCACCCATCCTCTCCCACCCATCCTCTCCCACTCATCCTCTACCATCCATCCTCTACCACCCATCCTCTCCCACCCATCCTCTCCCACCCATCCTCTCCCACCCATCCTCTCCCACTCATCCTCTACCACCCATCCTCTCCCACCCATCCTCTCCCACCCCTCCTCTCCCACTCATCCTCTACCATCCATCCTCTCCCACCCATCCTCTCCCACCCATCCTCTCCCACCCATCCTCTCCCACCCATCCTCTCCCACTCATCCTCTACCACCCATCCTCTCCCACCCATCCTCTCCCACCCATCCTCTCCCACTCAGCCTCTCCCATCCATCCTCTCCCACCCATCCTCTCCCACCCATCCTCTCCCACTCATCCTCTACCACCCATCCTCTCCCACCCAACCTCTCCCACCCATCCTCTCCCACCCATCCTCTCCCACCCATCCTCTCCCACTCATCCTCTACCACCCATCCTCTCCCACCCATCCTCTCCCACCCATCCTCTCCCACTCATCCTCTACCATCCATCCTCTCCCACCCATCCTCTCCCACCCATCCTCTCCCACCCATCCTCTCCCACCCATCCTCTCCCACTCATCCTCTACCAACCATCCTCTCCCACCCATCCTCTCCCACCCATCCTCTCCCACCCATCCTCTCCCACCCATCCTCTCCCACTCATCCTCTACCATCCATCCTCTCCCACCCATCCTCTCCCCCCCATCCTCTCCCACACATCCTCTCCCACCCATCCTCTCCCACTCATCCTCTACCATCCATCCTCTCCCACCCATCCTCTCCCACCCATCCTCTCCCACACATCCTCTACCAACCATCCTCTCCCACCCATCCTCTCCCACCCATCCTCTCCCACCCATCCTCTCCCACCCATCCTCTCCCACTCATCCTCTACCATCCATCCTCTCCCACCCATCCTCTCCCACCCATCCTCTCCCACCCATCCTCTCCCACCCATCCTCTCCCACCCATCCTCTCCCACTCATCCTCTACCATCCATCCTCTCCCACCCATCCTCTCCCACCCATCCTCTCCCACTCATCCTCTACCATCCATCCTCTCCCACCCATCCTCTCCCACCCATCCTCTCCCACCCATCCTCTCCCACCCATCCTCTCCCACCCATCCTCTCCCACCCATCCTCTCCCACTCATCCTCTACCATCCATCCTCTCCCACCCATCCTCTCCCACCCATCCTCTCCCACCCATCCTCTCCCACCCATCCTCTCCCACCCATCCTCTCCCACCCATCCTCTCCCACCCATCCTCTCCCACCCATCCTCTCCCACCCATCCTCTCCCACCCATCCTCTCCCACCCATCCTCTCCCACCCATCCTCTCCCACCCATCCTCTCCCACCCATCAACATGAACCATAATAATAATAATAATAATAATAATAATAATAATAACAATAATAATAATAATAATAATAATAATAACAATAATAATAATAATAATAATAATAATAATAATAATAATAATAATAATAATAATAATAATAATAATAATAATAATAATAATAATAATAATAACAATAACAATAATAATAATAATTTATACTTGTACAGGTACGTGTACAAGGTATACTGACAATGGCTGACATAGATGAACATTTAATGGAACAAAGAACAAAATGGCACAATACCCTGACTGGAACAATACCCTGACTGGAACAATACCCTGACTGGAACAATACAAAAATAAACCGAACGTAAGAGAGAGAAACTTAAGACAACGTTTCGCTCCGACTTGGACCATGTCACTACTGAAGTCTCCCAGCTGACACTACTGAAGTCTCCCAGCTGACACTACTGAAGTCCCCCAGCTGACACTACTGAAGTCTTCCAGCTGACACTACTGAAGTCTCTCAGCTGTCACTACTGAAGTCTTCCAGCTGTCACTACTGAAGTCTTCCAGCTGACACTACTGAAGTCTCTCAGCTGTCACTACTGAAGTCTTCCAGCTGTCACTACTGAAGTCTCCCAGCTGACACTACTGAAGTCTTCCAGCTGTCACTACTGAAGTCTCCCAGCTGTCACTACTGAAGTCTCTCAGCTGACACTACTGAAGTCTCCCAGCTGTCACTACTGAAGTCTCTCAGCTGACACTACTGAAGTCTTCCAGCTGTCACTACTGAAGTCTCCCAGCTGACACTACTGAAGTCTTCCAGCTGACACTACTGAAGTCCCCCAGCTGACACTACTGAAGTCTTCCAGCTGACACTACTGAAGTCTCTCAGCTGTCACTACTGAAGTCTTCAAGCTGTCACTACTGAAGTCTTCCAGCTGACACTACTGAAGTCTCCCAGCTGTCACTACTGAAGTCTCCCAGCTGACACTACTGAAGTCTTCCAGCTGTCACTACTGAAGTCTCCCAGCTGACAATACTGAAGTCTCCCAGCTGTCACTACTGAAGTCTTCCAGCTGACACTACTGAAGTCTCTCAGCTGTCACTACTGAAGTCTCCCAGCTGACACTACTGAAGTCTTCCAGCTGACACTACTGAAGTCTTCCAGCTGTCACTACTGAAGTCTCCCAGCTGACACTACTGAAGTCTTCCAGCTGTCACTACTGAAGTCTCCCAGCTGACAATACTGAAGTCTCTCAGCTGACACTACTGAAGTCTCCCAGCTGACACTACTGAAGTCTTCCAGCTGTCACTACTGAAGTCTCCCAGCTGTCACTACTGAAGTCTCTCAGCTGACACTACTGAAGTCTTCCAGCTGTCACTACTGAAGTCTCCCAGCTGACACTACTGAAGTCTCCCAGCTGACACTACTGAAGTCTCCCAGCTAACACTACTGAAGTCTCCCAGCTGACACTACTGAAGTCTCCCAGCTGACACTACTGAAGTCTTCCAGCTGTCACTACTGAAGTCTTCCAGCTGACACTACTGAAGCCTTCCAGCTGACACTACTGAAGTCTCCCAGCTGACACTACTGAAGTCTCTCAGCTGACACTACTGAAGTCTCCCAGCTGACACTACTGAAGTCTCCCAACTGACACAACTGAAGTCTCTCAGCTGACACTACTGAAGTCTGTCAGCTGACACTACTGAAGTCTCCCAGCTGACACTACTGAAGTCTCCCAGCTGACACTACTGAAGTCTCCCAGCTGACACAACTGAAGTCTCTCAGCTGACACTACTGAAGTCTCTCAGCTGAAACTACTGAAATCTCCCAGCTGACACTACTGAAGTCTGCCAGCTCACACTACTGAAGTCTCTCAGCTGACACTACTGAAGTCTCTCAGCTAACACTACTGAAGTCTCCCAGCTGACACTACTGAAGTCTCCCAGCTGACACTACTGAAGTCTCCCAGCTGACACAACTGAAGTCTCTCAGCTGACACTACTGAAGTCTCTCAGCTGACACTACTGAAGTCTCCCAGCTGACACTACAGAAGTCTCCCAGCTGACACTACAGAAGTCTCCCAGCTGACACTAATGAAGTCTCTCAGCTGACACTACTGAAGTCTCTCAGCTGACACTACTGAAGTCTCCCAGCTGACACTACTGAAGTCTCCCAGCTGACACTACTGAAGTCTCTCAGCTGACACTACTGAAGTCTCCCAGCTCACACTACTGAAGTCTCTCAGCTGACACTGTTGAAGTCTCTCAGCTGACACTACTGAAGTCTCCCAGCTGACACTACTGAAGTCTCCCAGCTGACACTACTGAAGTCTCCTAGCTAACACTACTGAAGTCTCTCAGCTGACTCTACTGAAGTCTCTCATCTGACACTACTGAAGTCTCTCAGCTGAGACTTCTGAAGTCTCCCAGCTGACACAACTGAAGTCTCCAACTGACACTACTGAAGTCTCTCAGCTGACACTACTGAAGTCTCCCAGCTGACACTACTGAAGTCACTAAGCTGACACTACTGAAGTCTCTCACCTGACACTACTGAAGTCTCTCAGCTAACACTACTGAAGTCTCCCAGCTGACACTACTGAAATCTCCCAGCTGACACAACTGATGTCTCTCAGCTGACACTACTGACGTCTCCCAGCTGACACTACTGAAGTCTCCCGGCTGACACTACTGAAGTCTCCTAGCTAACATTACTGAAGTCTCTCAGCTGACACTCCTGAAGTCTCCCAGCTGACACTACTGAAGTCTCCTAGCTAACACTACTGAAGTCTCTCAGCTGACACTCCTGAAGTCTCCCAGCTGACACTACTGAAGACTCCCAGCTGACACTCCTGAATCTCCCAGCTGACACTACTGAAGTCTCCCAGCTGACACTACTGAAGTCTCCCAGCTAACACTACTGAAGTCTCTCAGCTGACACTCCTGAAGTCTCCCAGCTGACACTACTGAAGACTCCCAGCTGACACTACTGAAGTCTCTCAGCTGACACTCCTGAAGTCTCCCAGCTGACACTACTGAATTCTCTCAGCTAACACTACTGAAGTCTCTCAGCTGACACTCCTGAAGTCTCCCAGCTGACACTACTGAAGACTCCCAGCTGACACTCCTGAATCTCCCAGCTGACACTACTGAAGTCTCCCAGCTGACACTACTGAAGTCTCCCAGCTGGCACTACTGAAATCTCCCAGCTAACACTACTGAAGTCTCCCAGCTGACACTCCTGAAGTCTCCCAGCTGACACTACTGAAGTCTCCCAGCTAACACTACTGAAGTCTCCCAGCTGACACTACTGAAGTCTTCCAGCTAACACTACTGAAGTCTCCCAGCTGACACTACTGAAGTCTCCAGGCTGACACTACTGAATCTCCCAGCTGACACTACTGAAGTCTCCCAGCTGACATTACTGAAGTCTCCCAGCTAACACTACTGAAGTCTCCCAGCTGACACTCCTGAATCTCCCAGCTGACACTTCTGAAGTCTCCCAGCTCACACTACTGAAGTCTCTCAGCTGACACTGTTGAAGTCTCTCAGCTGACACTACTGAAGTCTCCCAGCTGACACTACTGAAGTCTCCCAGCTGACACTACTGAAGTCTCCTAGCTAACATTACTGAAGTCTCTCAGCTGACACTACTGAAGTCTCTCATCTGACACTACTGAAGTCTCTCAGCTGAGACTTCTGAAGTCTCCCAGCTGACACAACTGAAGTCTCCAACTGACACTACTGAAGTCTCTCAGCTGACACTACTGAAGTCTCCCAGCTGACACTACTGAAGTCTCCCAGCTGACACTACTGAAGTCTCTAAGCTGACACTACTGAAGTCTCTCACCTGACACTACTGAAGTCTCTCAGCTAACACTACTGAAGTCTCCCAGCTGACACTACTGAAATCTCCTAGCTAACACTACTGAAGTCTCTCAGCTGACACTCCTGAAGTCTCCCAGCTGACACTACTGAAGTCTCCCAGCTGACACTACTGAAGACTCCCAGCTGACACTCCTGAATCTCCCAGCTGACACTACTGAAGTCTCCCACCTGACACTACTGAAGTCTCCCAGCTAACACTACTGAAGTCTCTCAGCTGACACTCCTGAAGTCTCCCAGCTGACACTACTGAAGACTCCCAGCTGACACTACTGAAGTCTCTCAGCTGACACTCCTGAAGTCTCCCAGCTGACACTACTGAATTCTCCCAGCTAACACTACTGAAGTCTCTCAGCTGACACTCCTGAAGTCTCCCAGCTGACACTACTGAAGACTCCCAGCTGACACTCCTGAATCTCCCAGCTGACACTACTGAAGTCTCCCAGCTGACACTACTGAAGTCTCCCAGCTGGCACTACTGAAGTCTCCCAGCTAACACTACTGAAGTCTCCCAGCTGACACTCCTGAAGTCTCCCAGCTGACACTACTGAAGTCTTCCAGCTAACACTACTGAAGTCTCCCAGCTGACACTACTGAAGTCTTCCAGCTAACACTACTGAAGTCTCCCAGCTGACACTACTGAAGTCTCCAGGCTGACACTACTGAATCTCCCAGCTGACACTACTGAAGTCTCCCAGCTGACATTACTGAAGTCTCCCAGCTAACACTACTGAAGTCTCCCAGCTGACACTCCTGAATCTCCCAGCTGACACTTCTGAAGTCTCCCAGCTCACACTACTGAAGTCTCTCAGCTGACACTGTTGAAGTCTCTCAGCTGACACTACTGAAGTCTCCCAGCTGACACTACTGAAGTCTCCCAGCTGACACTACTGAAGTCTCCTAGCTAACACTACTGAAGTCTCTCAGCTGACACTACTGAAGTCTCTCATCTGACACTACTGAAGTCTCTCAGCTGAGACTTCTGAAGTCTCCCAGCTGACACAACTGAAGTCTCCAACTGACACTACTGAAGTCTCTCAGCTGACACTACTGAAGTCTCCCAGCTGACACTACTGAAGTCTCTAAGCTGACACTACTGAAGTCTCTCACCTGACACTACTGAAGTCTCTCAGCTAACACTACTGAAGTCTACCAGCTGACACTACTGAAATCTCCCAGCTGACACAACTGATGTCTCTCAGCTGACACTACTGACGTCTCCCAGCTGACACTACTGAAGTCTCCCGGCTGACACTACTGAAGTCTCCTAGCTAACATTGCTGAAGTCTCTCAGCTGACACTCCTGAAGTCTCCCAGCTGACACTACTGAATTCTCCTAGCTAACACTACTGAAGTCTCTCAGCTGACACTCCTGAAGTCTCCCAGCTGACACTACTGAAGTCTCCCAGCTGACACTACTGAAGACTCCCAGCTGACACTCCTGAATCTCCCAGCTGACACTACTGAAGTCTCCCAGCTGACACTTCTGAAGTCTCCCAGCTAACACTACTGAAGTCTCTCAGCTGACACTCCTGCAGTCTCCCAGCTGACACTACTGAAGACTCCCAGCTGACACTACTGAAGTCTCTCAGCTGACACTCCTGAAGCCTCCCAGCTGACACTACTGAATTCTCCCAGCTAACACTACTGAAGTCTCTCAGCTGACACTCCTGAAGTCTCCCAGCTGACACTACTGAAGACTCCCAGCTGACACTCGTGAATCTCCCAGCTGACACTACTGAAGTCTCCCAGCTGACACTACTGAAGTCTCCCAGCTGGCACTACTGAAGTCTCCCAGCTAACACTACTGAAGTCTCCCAGCTGACACTGCTGAAGTCTCCCAGCTGACACTACTGAAGTCTCCCAGCTAACACTACTGAAGTCTCCCAGCTGACACTACTGAAGTCTTCCAGCTGACACTACTGAAGTCTCCCAGCTGACACTACTGAAGTCTTCCAGCTGACACTACTGAAGTCTCCCAGCTGACACTCCTGAAGTCTCCCAGCTAACACTCCTGAAGTCTCCCAGCTGACACTACTGAAGTCTCCCAGCTGGCAGTACTGAAGTCTCCCAGCTAACACTACTGAAGTCTCCCAGCTGACACTACTGAAGTCTCCCAGCTGACACTCCTGAAGTCTCCCAGCTGACACTCCTGGAGTCTCCCAGCTGACACTACTGAAGTCTCCTAGCTGACACTACTGAAGTCTCCCAGCTGACACTCCTGAAGTCTCCCAGCTGACACTCCTGAAGTCTCCCAGCTGACACTCCTGAAGTCTCCCAGCTGACACTACTGAAGTCTCCCAGCTGACACTCCTGAAGTCTCCCAGCTGACACTCCTGAAGTCTCCCAGCTGACACTCCTGAAGTCTCCCAGCTGACACTCCTGAAGTCTCCCAGCTGACACTCCTGAAGTCTCCCAGCTGACACTCCTGAAGTCTCCCAGCTGACACTCCTGAAGTCTCCCAGCTGACGCTCCTGAAGTCTCCCAGCTGACACTCCTGAAGTCTCCCAGCTGACACTCCTGAAGTCTCCCAGCTGACACTTCTGAAGTCTCCCAGCTGACACTACTGAAGTCTCCCAGCTGACACTCCTGAAGTCTCCGAGCTGACACTCCTGAAGTCTCCCAGCTGACACTCCTGAAGTCTCCCAGCTGACACTCCTGAAGTCTCCCAGCTGACACTCCTGAAGTCTCCCAGCTGACACTACTGAAGTCTCCCAGCTGACACTCCTGAAGTCTCCCAGCTGACACTCCTGAAGTCTCCCAGCTGACACTCCTGAAGTCTCCCAGCTGACACTCCTGAAGTCTCCCAGCTGACACTCCTGAAGTCTCCCAGCTGACGCTCCTGAAGTCTCCCAGCTGACACTCCTGAAGTCTCCCAGCTGACACTCCTGAAGTCTCCCAGCTGACACTTCTGAAGTCTCCCAGCTGACACTACTGAAGTCTCCCAGCTGACACTCCTGAAGTCTCCCAGCTGACACTCCTGAAGTCTCCCAGCTGACACTCCTGAAGTCTCCCAGCTGACACTCCTGAAGTCTCCCAGCTGACACTCCTGAAGTCTCCCAGCTGACACTCCTGAAGTCTCCCAGCTGACACTACTGAAGTCTCCCAGCTGACACTCCTGAAGTCTCCCAGCTGACACTCCTGAAGTCTCCCAGCTGACACTACTGAAGTCTCCCAGCTGACACTACTGAAGTCTCCCAGCTGACACTCCTGAAGTCTCCCAGCTGACACTCCTGAAGTCTCCCAGCTGACACTCCTGAAGTCTCCCAGCTGACACTACTGAAGTCTCTCAGCTGACACTCCTGAAGTCTCGCCGCTCAGGCTGACACAGGGGGGTCACAACAACACACTGCTGGTGTATCTGGTTTTGCTATTAAAAAAGGCTAAAATCTGGCCCCTTATCCACCTTTTTTTCCATTTTCCCAACAGCCATCAGGTTCATCCTAAGAGGAGGGGGAGGGGAAGGGGAGCGGGGAGGGGAAGGGAGGGGAAGGTGTTGGAAGGGGATGGGGAGGGGGTAGGGGAGAGGAAGTGGGGAATGGGAAGGGAAAGAGATTGTCACTGTCACTGCTGGTGTTGGAGTCACGGTACAGGTGTTGGAGTTACGGTGCAGGTGTTGGAGTTACGACGCAGGTGTTGGAGTTACGGTGCAGGTGTTGGAGTTACAGTGCAGGTGTTGGAGTTACGACGCAGGTGTTGGAGTTACGGTGCAGGTGTTTTAGTTACGGTGCAGGTGTTGGAATCACGGTACAGGTGTTGGAGTTACGGTATAGGTGTTGGAGTTACGGTACAGGTGTTGGAGTTACGGTACAGGTGTTGGAGTCACGGTACAGGTGTTTGAATCACGGTACAGGTTTTGGAGTCGCGGTGCAGGTGTTGGAGTCGTGGTACAGATGTTTGAGTCACAATACAGGTGTTGGAGTCACAGTACAGGTGTTGAAGTCATGGTACAGATGTTGCAGTCACGGTACAAGTTTTGGAGCTACGATACAGGTTTTGGAGTCACAATAGAGGTATTGGATTCCCAGTGCAGGTGTTACAATCACGGTACAGGTGTTGGATTCACCTTACGTTAGAGAGAGCACAACTCGCCTCGGAAACCTAGTCTTCTTTGACAAGGTAACCTGCTACGCAGGGAAGACAGTTGAAATAACAATATGCAAAATAACCACAGCGAAAAAAAGTGGTGAAATTCCAATAGATTTCGTGATTTCTCACATTATCAAGGAAGAGTGAGAATAATGAGAGAGGTAAAGAAATAACAGGAAAGGCAGTACAGTGGCTCAAGGAATACTTAAAAGGAGGAAGCAGACAACGAGGCTTCGGTATGCGGGAGTGTAGCTCCTAGTTCCTCAAGGGTCACTCTTGGGACCGGTACTGTTTCTTTTGTTGGGGGAAAGAGACACTTATGTACAGTTCGGGATGTTTATTAAACCAAACGTTTCTCCACTAGCGGCTTCTTCAGTCCTTGTTTCCTCTAATCAGTGTCCTGAACCGTACATAAGTGACTTTTTCCTCATCTTGTGGGTATCAAAGGACCATGACAGGTCAGGAGAGTCAAAGGCGTCCATCTTCCCAGATGACTGAAACTAATGACAAGAATACAAACAGAGGATGACCAAGCAAGACCTAGACACTCTGGAGGGCGGCTTTGACAAGCTGCTATTAGAATTTAAACCCGGCAAACGCAGAGATAGGAGAATCGGGGAAAGTAGACCGGAAACTGTGTACAGAGACTCCCCGACTTACGTCCGAGTCCCGTTCCGACCGACAGACTGGTTGGATCTCGAAATGTACGGATGAGGGAATTATGTTACATTTCTGTCATGATTATCTCATTGTTTTTATTAATCGATTTCATTACTGATGTTCCTTACTTGTATGTATCACTCATAGGCTTCTCAAATAAAATACTGTATGAAATGTTGCCTAGACTAGGGCTATCAATTTTTTTGTTACTCACTATTTCGGTCGCAACTACGAATGGACGTAAGTCGCATAGGTCGGAAGTCGGGGAGGATCTGTACAGGCTCGGGGAAGCAAGACTGCAAACCTGCCTCAAAGACAAGGACCTCGGGGTGAGCATAGCTCCGAGCATATCGCCTGAGTCACACATCAACAGACAAATACGAGACTGGCAAGTTTAAGGATTGTTTATGGTCAGCTTCACAAGGAGTCACGACACTACAGCACTTGTCAGGCCAAACTTGAAGTACGCAGAGCCAGTACGCATCCCATAACTGATAAAGCGTATCAAGAAGTTGAAAAAAAGTGCAAAGCTTTACAAGGAAACTAGAGCTCGAGCTTAAGGGAGTGAGATAAAGGAGAGGAGAGCCAGGGGTGATAGGTTCACGACGTACAATATACTGAGAGGGATTGACAGAGTGAACAGAGTGTCTGGGTGAGTAAGACAGATCTTCAATATGAGTCTGACTCACCAACTTGTCCATTATGTATTTACATAATTATATGCATGGCGAGTCTGCTTGAGAGGCGGGACTCAGGTACACAAGGGCACAACAGGAAGTTAAAAGCACAGAAGAGTTACAGGAATGTCAGGAAATACTTTTATACCAGAGCTGGTGGAGGCCGGATCCATACACAGTTATATAAATAGGTATAACAGAGCTCACGCTGGCAAGACAGTGAACCCAGTAGCTGCCAGCATAAACCTGGGGTCAGAAGCTAAGACTCAACCCCTGCAACCACAATTAGGTGAGCACCATTGAGTACACACACACACACACACACACACACACACACACACACACACACACACACACACACACACACACACACACACACACACACACACACACACACACACACACACACACACACACACACACACACACACACACACACACACACACACACACACACACATACACACACACACACACACACACACACACACACACACACACACACACACACACACACACACACACACACACACACACACACACACACACACAGGGTTACGTTACTAACAGGTCAGTGCTAGGACAGTGTGACCTCAGCACGTGGTGGTGAGGGAGGGAGGGCCAGACTGAAGGAAGGAGAGAGAGATGAGAGAGGAGGGAGAGTAGGAGGCTGCCTGAGAGAATGTGAAGGAGGAAGAGCATGGAGAGGGAGGGATTGATCTAGGGGAGGGAGGAGCTAGTAAGAAGGAGGGAGTGATCTAGGGGAGGGAAGAGCTAGTAAGAAGGAGGGAGTGATCTAGGGGAGGGAGGAGCTAGCAAGAAGGAGGGAGTGATCTAGGGGAGGGAGGAGCTAGCAAGGAGCTATCAAGGAGGGGGTGATCTATGGGAGGGAGGAGCTAGCAAGAAGGAGGGAGTGATCTAGGGGAGGGAGGAGCTAGCAAGAAGGAGGGAGTGATCTAGGGGAGGAAGGAGCTAGCAAGAAGCTAGCAAGAAGGAGGGAGTGATCTAGGGGAGGGAGGTGCTAGCAAGAAGGAAAGATTGATCTAGGGAGGGAGGAGCTAGTAAGAAGGAGGGAGTGATCTAGGGGAGGGAAGAGCTAGTAGGAAGTAGGGAGTGATCTAGGGGAGGGAGGAGCTAGCAAGAAGGAGGGAGTGATCTAGGGGAGGGAGGAGCTAGCAAGGAGCTAGCAAGGGGGGGTGATCTAGGGGAAGGAGGAGCTAGCAAGAAGGAGGGAGTGATCTAGGAGAGGGAAGAGCTAGCAAGAAGGAGGGAGTGATCTAGGGGAGGGAGGTGCTAGCAAGGAGCTAGCAAGAAAGAGGGAGTGATCTAGGGGAGGGAGGAGCTAGCAAGGAGCTAGCAAGAAGGAAGGAGTGATCTAGGGGAGGGAGGAGCTAGCAACGAGCTAGCAAGAAGGAGGGAGTGATCTAGGGGAGGGAGGAGCTAGCAAGAAGGAGGGAGTGATCTAGGGGAGGGAGGAGCTAGCAAGAAGGAGGGAGTGATCTAGGGGAGGGAGGAGCTAGCAAGAAGGAGGGAGTGATCTAGGGGAGGGAGGAGCTAGCAAGAAGGAGAGAGTGATCGAGGGGAGGGAGGAGCAAGCAAGAAGGAGGGAGTGATCTAGGGGAGGGAGGAGCTAGCAAGAAGGAGGGAGTGATCTAGGGGAGGGAGGAGCTAGCAAGAAGGAGGGAGTGATCTAGGGGAGGGAGGAGCTAGCAAGAAGGAGGGAGTGATCTAGGGGAGGGAGGAGCTAGCAAGAAGGAGGGAGTGATCTAGGGGAGGGAGGAGCTAGCAAGAAGGAGGGAGTGATCTAGGGGAGGGAGGAGCTAGCAAGAAGGAGGGAGTGATCTAGGGGAGGGAGGAGCTAGCAAGAAGGAGGGAGTGATCTAGGGGAGGGAGGAGCTAGCAAGAAGGAGGGAGTGATCTAGGGGAGGGAGGAGCTAGCAAGAAGGAGGGAGTGATTTAGGGGAGGGAGGAGCTAGCAAGAAGGAGGGAGTGATCTAGGGGAGGGAGGAGCTAGCAAGAAGGAGGGAGTGATCTAGGGGAGGGAGGAGCTAGTAAGAAGGAGGGAGTGATCTAGGGGAGGGAGTAGCTAGCAAGAAGGAGGGAGTGATCTAGGGGAGGGAGGAGCTAGCAAGAAGGAGGGAGTGATCTAGGGGAGGGAGGAGCTAGCAAGAAGGAGGGAGTGATCTAGGGGAGGGAGGAGCTAGCAAGAACGAGGGAGTGATCGAGGGGAGGGAGAAGCTAGCAAGAAGGAGGGAGTGATCTAGGGGAGGGAGGAGCTAGCAAGAAGGAGGGAGTGATCTAGGGGAGGGAGGAGCTAGCAAGAAGGAGGGAGTGATCTAGGGGAGGGAGGAGCTAGCAAGAAGGAGGGAGTGATCTAGGGGAGGGAGGAGCTAGCAAGAAGGAGGGAGTGATCTAGGGGAGGGAGGAGCTAGCAAGAAGGAGGGAGTGATCTAGGGGAGGGAGGAGCTAGCAAGAAGGAGGGAGTGATCTAGGGGAGGGAGGAGCTAGCAAGAAGGAGGAGGATCTAGGGGAGGGAGGAGCTAGCAAGAAGGAGGGAGTGATCTAGGGGAGGGAGGAGCTAGCAAGAAGGAGGGAGTGATCTAGGGGAGGGAGGAGCTAGCAAGGAGGGAGTGATCTAGGGGAGGGAGGAGCTAGCAAGAAAGAGGGAGTGATCTAGGGGAGGGAGGAGCTAGCAAGAAGGAGGGAGTGATCTAGGGGAGGGAGGAGCTAGCAAGAAGGAGGGAGTGATCTAGGGGAGGGAGGAGCTAGCAAGAAGGAGGGAGTGATCTAGGGGAGGGAGGAGCTAGCAAGAAGGAGGGAGTGATCTAGGGGAGGGAGGAGCTAGCAAGAAGGAGGGAGTGATCTAGGGGAGGGAGGAGCTAGCAAGAAGGAGGGAGTGATCTAGGGGAGGGAGGAGCTAGCAAGAAGGAGGGAGTGATCTAGGGGAGGGAGGAGCTAGCAAGAAGGAGGGAGTGATCTAGGGGAGGGAGGAGCTAGCAAGAAGGAGGGAGTGATCTAGGGGAGGGAGGAGCTAGCAAGAAGGAGGGAGTGATCTAGGGGAGGGAGGAGCTAGCAAGAAGGAGGGAGTGATCTAGGGGAGGGAGGAGCTAGCAAGAAGGAGGGAGTGATCTAGGGGAGGGAGGAGCTAGCAAGAAGGAGGGAGTGATCTAGGGGAGGGAGGAGCTAGCAAGAAGGAGGGAGTGATCTAGGGGAGGGAGGAGTTAGCAAGAAGGAGGGAGTGATCTAGGGGAGGGAGGAGCTAGCAAGAAGGAGGGAGTGATCTAGGGGAGGGAGGAGCTAGCAAGAAGGAGGGAGTGATCTAGGGGAGGGAGGAGCTAGCAAGAAGGAGGGAGTGATCTAGGGGAGGGAGGAGCTAGCAAGAAGGAGGGAGTGATCTAGGGTAGGGAGGAGCTAGCAAGAAGGAGGGAGTGATCTAGGGGAGGGAGGAGCTAGCAAGAAGGAGGGAGTGATCTAGGGGAGGGAGGAGCTAGCAAGAAGGAGGGAGTGATCTAGGGGAGGGAGGAGCTAGCAAGAAGGAGGGAGTGATCTAGGGGAGGGAGGAGCTAGCAAGAAGGAGGGAGTGATCTAGGGGAGGGAGGAGCTAGCAAGAAGGAGGGAGTGATCTAGGGGAGGGAGGAGCTAGCAAGAAGGAGGGAGTGATCTAGGGGAGGGAGGAGCTAGCAAGAAGGAGGGAGTGATCTAGGGGAGGGAGGAGCTAGCAAGAAGGAGGGAGTGATCTAGGGGAGGGAGGAGCTAGCAAGAAGGAGGGAGTGATCTAGGGGAGGGAGGAGCTAGCAAGAAGGAGGGAGTGATCTAGGGGAGGGAGGAGCTAGCAAGAAGGAGGGAGTGATCTAGGGGAGGGAGGAGCTAGCAAGAAGGAGGGAGTGATCTAGGGGAGGGAGGAGCTAGCAAGAAGGAGGGAGTGATCTAGGGGAGGGAGGAGCTAGCAAGAAGGAGGGAGTGATCTAGGGGAGGGAGGAGCTAGCAAGAAGGAGGGAGTGATCTAGGGGAGGGAGGAGCTAGCAAGAAGGAGGGAGTGATCTAGGGGAGGGAGGAGCTAGCAAGAAGGAGGGAGTGATCTAGGGGAGGGAGGAGCTAGCAAGAAGGAGGGAGTGATCTAGGGGAGGGAGGAGCTAGCAAGAAGGAGGGAGTGATCTAGGGGAGGGAGGAGCTAGCAAGAAGGAGGGAGTGATCTAGGGGAGGGAGGAGCTAGCAAGAAGGAGGGAGTGATCTAGGGGAGGGAGGAGCTAGCAAGAAGGAGGGAGTGATCTAGGGGAGGGAGGAGCTAGCAAGAAGGAGGGAGTGATCTAGGGGAGGGAGGAGCTAGCAAGAAGGAGGGAGTGATCTAGGGGAGGGAGGAGCTAGCAAGAAGGAGGGAGTGATCTAGGGGAGGGAGGAGCTAGGAGGGGAGTGATCTAGGGGAGGGAGGAGCTAGCAAGAAGGAGGGAGTGATCTAGGGGAGGGAGGAGCTAGCAAGAAGGAGGGAGTGATCTAGGGGAGGGAGGAGCTAGCAAGAAGGAGGGAGTGATCTAGGGGAGGGAGGAGCTAGCAAGAAGGAGGGAGTGATCTAGGGGAGGGAGGAGCTAGCAAGAAGGAGGGAGTGATCTAGGGGAGGGAGGAGCTAGCAAGAAGGAGGGAGTGATCTAGGGGAGGGAGGAGCTAGCAAGAAGGAGGGAGTGATCTAGGGGAGGGAGGAGCTAGCAAGAAGGAGGGAGTGATCTAGGGGAGGGAGGAGCTAGCAAGAAGGAGGGAGTGATCTAGGGGAGGGAGGAGCTAGCAAGAAGGAGGGAGTGATCTAGGGGAGGGAGGAGCTAGCAAGAAGGAGGGAGTGATCTAGGGGAGGGAGGAGCTAGCAAGAAGGAGGGAGTGATCTAGGGGAGGGAGGAGCTAGCAAGAAGGAGGGAGTGATCTAGGGGAGGGAGGAGCTAGCAAGAAGGAGGGAGTGATCTAGGGGAGGGAGGAGCTAGCAAGAAGGAGGGAGTGATCTAGGGGAGGGAGGAGCTAGCAAGAAGGAGGGAGTGATCTAGGGGAGGGAGGAGCTAGCAAGAAGGAGGGAGTGATCTAGGGGAGGGAGGAGCTAGCAAGAAGGAGGGAGTGATCTAGGGGAGGGAGGAGCTAGCAAGAAGGAGGGAGTGATCTAGGGGAGGGAGGAGCTAGCAAGAAGGAGGGAGTGATCTAGGGGAGGGAGGAGCTAGCAAGAAGGAGGGAGTGATCTAGGGGAGGGAGGAGCTAGCAAGAAGGAGGGAGTGATCTAGGGGAGGGAGGAGCTAGCAAGAAGGAGGGAGTGATCTAGGGGAGGGAGGAGCTAGCAAGAAGGAGGGAGTGATCTAGGGGAGGGAGGAGCTAGCAAGAAGGAGGGAGTGATCTAGGGGAGGGAGGAGCTAGCAAGAAGGAGGGAGTGATCTAGGGGAGGGAGGAGCTAGCAAGAAGGAGGGAGTGATCTAGGGGATGGAGGAGCTAGCAAGAAGGAGGGAGTGATCTAGGGGAGGGAGGAGCTAGCTAGGGGAGGGAGGAGCTAGCAAGGAGGGAGTGATCTAGGGGAGGGAGGAGCTAGCAAGAAGGAGGGAGTGATCTAGGGGAGGGAGGAGCTAGCAAGAAGGAGGGAGTGATCTAGGGGAGGGAGGAGCTAGCAAGAAGGAGGGAGTGATCTAGGGGAGGGAGGAGCTAGCAAGAAGGAGGGAGTGATCTAGGGGAGGGAGGAGCTAGCAAGAAGGAGGGAGTGATCTAGGGGAGGGAGGAGCTAGCAAGAAGGAGGGAGTGATCTAGGGGAGGGAGGAGCTAGCAAGAAGGAGGGAGTGATCTAGGGGAGGGAGGAGCTAGCAAGAAGGAGGGAGTGAT
>NC_091305.1:4125000-4147500 GCF_038502225.1 Cherax quadricarinatus
TGATGTTACTATGTTATCGAAGCTGGTATTGATGATTTAATTGGATATATGACGTTGGATATCTTCACCTCTTTTGTCACTTTGGTCATGTTGAAGGTCACCTGACAACCATCACTTGTTCACAAGTTCAACTTGTGAACTCTATCCATGGATAATGTAAACAGTATGGAGAATCACTAGCGATATAACTTCCTAATTTTGCTTCAATTATCTTTAATATTGAAACACGACACAGAGAATACAATATACAAATAACCCGCACATAAAAGACAGAAGCTTACGACGACGTAATGGTGGAAAGTGGTGACCGAAACGTCGTCGTAAGCTTCTGTCTTTTATGTGCGGGTTATTTGTGTATCGTTCCAGTCACGGTATTGTGCCTTTTTGTTATTTAGAATACAATATCCTGCCGCTGCTTACATGCTCACTCACTAATATGTCCGTAATTATTCACAGCAGGAAGAGTAGTTCTTCCTGGAGATTGTCGGGTACGACTTGAATTTCACGAAGTACACATGGCTACAGCCACGAATATTCTACGTTTCAATGCAGGTGGCCTCGCCGGTGACACTTGGCCACTCCTCACATCGTCATTGGTCGAATTAGTCGAATTCACAATTGCAATCTGGCTCAATGAGCTCCCAGCTCCTCTATTTACAGTCAGATTTCTGCGGACATAATGTCTCTAGACGTAGATGCCAGTTCTGATGAATTAATTTGATCAAAGAGTGTGGATTCCTTGACTTCAAGGTGAAGGCCATTGAGTATAATGCCACTAGCTATATTGTCAAGTTAGAGGCATATAATTTCAAATTTGTAATGGTCTTATGAAATCAAAGTTTCCTCAGACAGACATAAATATATTATGAAGCAGACATTCCCACAAGAGAGAAAGAAGTGTTGTTGTCCACGTGCAAATATCATGTATCCATTTTATCTGCTCTTAATCTGCATCCAGTTTCGTGAGAGCCTAATTCTTCAGGGTAAGGAAAACATCCGAAGATATATGGATGTTCTGATGATGCTCGTTGCAAGACTAAGATCTTGCTTCATCTCTGCTAATGGAAGAAAGGAAAGGTCATGACCCCCTTAGTCTACAGTTGCACTGCCAGTGTGGGAAAGTTGAGAGAAGGGTATAAGTCCCTTTGAGATTCAGAGTGGTCGCTGCCCCCTGTTAGAGAAAATTTCTCCACAGTGGTGGTGGCAGTAGTATAGAATATTAAAATAACTCAAAATCGAGATATTCCTTGACAGTGACAATAATATTTGTCAACACTACACACACACACACACACACACACACACACACACACACACACACACACACACACACACACACACACACACACACACACACACACACACACGCACACACGCACGCACATACACACAGCAGCGAGTCATGGTACGTGGCGAGGTGTCAGAGTGGGCACCTGTGACCAGCGGGGTCCCGCAGGGGTCAGTCCTAGGACCAGTGCTGTTTCTGGTATTTGTGAACGACATGACGGAAGGAATAGACTCTGAGGTGTCCCTGTTTGCAGATGACGTGAAGTTGATGAGAAGAATTCACTCGATCGAAGACCAGGCAGAACTACAAAGGGATCTGGACAGGCTGCAGACCTGGTCCAGCAATTGGCTCCTGGAGTTCAATCCCACCAAGTGCAAAGTCATGAAGATTGGGGAAGAGCAAAGAAGGCCGCAGACGGAGTACAGTCTAGGGGGTCAGAGACTACAAACCTCACTCAAGGAAAAAGATCTTGGGGTGAGTATAACACCAGGCACATCTCCTGAAGCGCACATCAACCAAATAACTGCTGCAGCATATGGGCGCCTAGCAAACCTCAGAACAGTATTCCGACATCTTAATAAGGAATCATTCAGGACCCTGTACACCGTGTACGTTAGGCCCATATTGGAGTATGCGGCACCAGTTTGGAACCCACACCTAGCCAAGCAAGTGAAGAAACTAGAGAAAGTGCAAAGGTTTGCAACAAGACTAGTCCCAGAGCTAAGAGGTATGTCCTACGAGGAGAGGTTAAGGGAAATCAACCTGACGACACTGAAGGACAGGAGAGATAGGGGGGACATGATAACGACATACAAAATACTGAGAGGAATTGACAAGGTGGACAAAGACAGGATGTTCCAGAGATTGGACACAGTAACAAGGGGACACAGTTGGAAGCTGAAGACACAGATGAATCACAGGGATGTTAGGAAGTATTTCTTCAGCCACAGAGTAGTCAGTAAGTGGAATAGTTTGGGAAGCGATGTAGTGGAGGCAGGATCCATACATAGCTTTAAGCAGAGGTATGATAAAGCTCACGGCTCAGGGAGAGTGACCTAGTAGCGATCAGTGAAGAGGCGGGGCCAGGAGCTCGGACTCGACCCCCGCAACCTCAACTAGGTGAGTACAACTAGGTGAGTACAAACACAAACAAACATCCGCCAGTAGAAACTCAAGTTTAAGAGACTAAACACCTACCTAAACTGTGGGACGGAAGACCTCTGCATCATTACCTTTCCACAACTACTGTGTATTCGACTGAGAAGCCCAGCGGTGCAGGTGAAACCTTTCCTATCATCAAGGACTTTCTTTTGAGGGCTCTTCCCCAAAATGGCGACCACAACGGGTACCTATTTAGCCTCCAGACTGAGGGACTGACCACCTCAAAACTTTAAGGGTGATGGACTGATTGCATCGTCTTCAAGTATCTTCTGCTTCTATCAACTTTTCTGTACTTGACTGAAGAAGCCTACTGTGTAGGCGAAACGTTTCATAATAAAGATACCTAACTGTTGCATATGTGTCTTACCTAACAGCCTCAGGTGCACACGTGGCATGTTCATATGTCTGTCTAGCCGCGCCTGGGTATCAAACACAGGTACCTTCAATTGAAACGAGAGGATTGCCATTGAGCTACTGGTCACCAGTCTCCTGAGCAAGACGTTAGCACATTGCACAATAGCAGACGCTAAAATCAGTACATTGTACAGTAATAGACGTCGTGAATAAAATACTGTACAGTAACGCACGTATTTTGCAATACTGCTCCACTGTTCAGCATTAAATGTTCTTATTCTGAATGTACAAAACAACGCCACACTTTACCAGTGGTGACATCAGTGTCGGGGATAAAGAATTTTACGAGTGAGAGAGAGAGAGAGAGAGAGAGAGAGAGAGAGAGAGAGCAACTATACACCCCTCCCTCTGCTACATGCTTCCGTCCTAAACTATCATCATGGGACTGAAACTCTTCAAGAGAGAGAGAGTGTGTTTTCATTAGGATCGAAACATGCTCCGGGCGATTAGCAACACTCTGGTTATGCCTTTCTGCGTGGAATCAATTTCTGCTTGTTTAGTGGATGGTTCGTGAGGCCCCGACAATACTACTGTGTCGACCCCTTCCCCCCTTCCTTCACTTCCCTCCTCCTCCTCCTCCTCCTCCTTCCTTCCCCTCCCATCTCCCTCCCTGCATTACGGACCAGGGGGAAGGGGAATGCACTCAGGGCGTCGGTCAGAAGGCATCCCGTTATGGCTCATTCAGTGGCGGGTTCCAGACTCAGGCCTCGTCTCTTAAGAAATCAATCTGTCAAAGTTCATTACAAGTGAAGCAGTGGGTCCGTCATTCCGTAAATGATAACCTCCCAACGTAATAACTTCCCAACGTGATAACTTCCCAACGTAATAACCTCCCAACGTAATAACTTCCCAACGTGATAACTTCCCAACGTGATAACCTCCCAACGTAATAACTTCCCAACGTAATAACTTCCCAACGTGATAACTTCCCAACGTAATAACTTCCCAACGTAATAACTTCCCAACGTAATAACTTCCCAACGTAATAACTTCCCAACGTGATAATTTCCCAGCTTGATAATATTGCTTAGGTTACTGATTACCTCAGTAACATGTTAGGTTTGGTAAGATTCAGCAGGAAACAGGACAAGTTTTTTCCTGACGCAGGTCTCAGTCATATGATGACCCGCCGCTGGAGCTTTTGGTCATCTGACCGAGGACTTCCGCTGGCTTACCAATCCATCCCTTTAAAAACGATAACCATTTCATCAAAGGCTGTAGGGAAGCACTGAGTTCTGGCTGAGTGGAACGTCTCTGGAGTAGCGTCACTGAAGCGAGAACCTCGTGCGGGTTGCCTTTTAAGATATACTAGACACGTACCTCTAAGATCTTTGACACTGTAAACCACAACTTCTTTCTGCTGAACCAGAACATTAGAGAGTAAGAGCACTTGCTCTTACTAACAAAGCCCCGCACTTGCTGACAGGAGCACAGCAGCAGGCCTACTGGCCCATGCTAGGCGCGTCCAAGTAACCTATCGGCCTAAGCTACTGGCCAAAGCCGGTCAGGTGAAAGTCACACCCACTCATGTATTTGTCTAACTCATGTATTTGTATATGTACTCGTTTATATGACACGCAGCACGAATCAGGGAATGGGAAGGGGTTCGAACCCATGGCAAGTGAGTCCTGAAGCTAACAGGCCAGTGCGTTAACCAGTCGACCAGCTAGCTCTTATAAGAGTCAGTGGTATTACGATTTAGTGATGGTATAAACCTTGGTAATAAATACCGACAAGTTGAAGTGATCAAGGTCCCAGGACCGAAACGTTTTCTAATAAATATGTTATAGTGTTCGCTTACGTGTCTTTCTAAACCACGATTTAGTGAACACGACTCAGCATGAACTTCGAGCGAGTGTTGCGACTCATCCAGGAGAGACGCAACACAACAACACACAAAGACAACACAAGAATCAAGTACCTCTTCAACACACCAAGTGTTTGACTCAACCAAACTAAGGGTTCCATGATAATAAGGAGTCCTGAAACTTGAAACTCTTTTCCAGAAGATGGGGAGAAACTCCCAGATACGAGAAAACGTTTGACCAGCCAGTGGCTTCTTTAGTCCAAAACGGAGAAGAACGGTGGAGTGTGAGGGACTCAGTCCAGAGTCTGGAGTCGATGTGTTCAAGACTGATACACTGAAAGCATCGACTCCAGGGAGTATTGGACTGAAGAAGCCACTGGCTTCTCGGTCTTCAATACAAAGTTAGTTGAAAAGACACCCAACATAGACTATTTATGTTCAAACCCAAATTAATCAACACCGACTCTGTTTATGCACATCACATAAACATTCAGACTGGTTACCTGGAGGTTACCTGGAGGTTATTCCGGGGATCAACGCCCCCGCGGCCCGGTCCATGACCAGGCCTCCCGATGGATCAGGGCCTGATCAACTAGGCTGTTACTGCTGGCGGCACGCAGTCCAACGTACGAGCCACAGCCCGGCTGGTGTAATGTTTATAACATGACTGGTGTTCCCAGCGGTCATATTACGTCATAACCGCTACAAATATTGTGACAAAACGTTTTATAAACGAATTCCCCCCAAAACGTCAAAAAACGTCATAAACTAATTTGTTAATGTTAAAGAATGTAAACTTTATCATCCGTGTAAACCAACTTTATCATACAATTATTATTATTATTATTATTATTATTATTATTATTATTATTATTATTATTATTATTATTATTATTATTATTATTATTATTATTATTATTGGCAACTTCACTGTTTACGATCACTCATGCTGTACTTCCCAGTTCCTCCCACAGCATGATTCCTCTTACCCATTCCCTCCTTTCTCCCCCCTCCCCTCCCCACCCCCATTATCTTGTGTACTACTCACTTGCCCCAACACCTCTGCCCCCCCTAATCCCCCACCCATAACCTCTCACCCCCACCTAACCCCTGGTCACCCATCCATTAGCTGGGTTCCTTGATACATTCCTCTGTCTAGCTCCCGCTCCTTCGTTCCCCCCTTCCCCTACCTCCTCTCTCCTTCCCCTCCCTCGTCTCTCCTTCCTCTTCCCCGTCTCTCCCGTCCACCTCCCTATTCTCCCCATCCCCTCCCTCCTCATCCCCATCCCCTCCCTCCTCTTCTCCCCCCCTCCCTCCTCTCCCTTTTATTCATTCCCCTTCAAGTCTCTCCCGTCCCTACCCTCCCCCTTCCCTCCCACCTAATTCACTCTCCCTTCCTCCTCTCCCACCTTACCACCCCATCAACTCCTCTCCCCTACAGACTTTTAGTCCTACCTTCACCAGACATTGTCAGTTACAGCGATAAATGCGAGAGGCGTGAAGGGGTGTAAGTGTTGGTTCCTTATTACTAAGTGGCATTTAAAGGGTGTAAGTGCTAATTCCTTATTAAGGGGCATGTAAGGGGTGTAAGTGTCCCCCTTATGATCTCATCCTTTGTAATGATTGCTATCTTCTCCCCGTGTACGATAGAACGTTGAGATCGTACGCACAACCTCGACGTTCTACTAGGTTCGCATCATACGAACGTGTTACTCGGAGTTACGAACGTGTTACCCGGAGTTACGAACGTGTTACCCGGAGTTACGAACGTGTTACCCGGAGTTACGGCAGATTTCCCAAGCGTTATCATATCTCCCCGGTGCCGCGGTAAGAGAGGAGAGGCGGGTGCGTACGTGCGTGCGCGTTCGTGCGTGCATTGACGCACTTAGACGAGAAAGCGTCTGGCTGGTCGGGTGCACGCACGCAACACTGTGTTATATATTAAAGTGAGTCTTTATTAACATGTGTGTTACATATGTGTTAGGTTGAATTGATGTTAGGTCTGGGACATTGTTCATTGCGTAATGTGCACCTGGACCTGCCTACCTGGAGGGTGTACCGAGGGAGGTCAACACCCCCCGCGGTCCGGTCCCAGACCAGGCCATGCTACTACTGTTCTAATTTTTCCCTCCGGCCTTCAACACCCTCCCCTCCTCCCCTTCACCCACCTCCTTCTTCCATATCTCCTGCGTATGGGACAGACTATCCAGCAAGATGGTAATTTCCAAGTGATAGTAACTCCAGCTCTGCTGGGAGGAAGCCTTTGAAGCAGCCGCGGCTGATGAACGCTTCCTGGAATACTGGACGATATCCTCATTGGCTCGCTGATGTCTCCCAGCTCAGGTTGGCACTCCTGAAGTCTCCCAGCTCAGGCTGGCACTCCTGAAGTCTCCCAGCTCAGGCTGGCACTCCTGAAGTCTCCCAGCTCAGGCTGGCACTCCTGAAGTCTCCCAGCTCAGGCTGGCACTCCTGAAGTCTCCCAGCTCAGGCTGGCACTCCTGAAGTCTCCCAGCTCAGCCTGGCACTCCTGAAGTCTCCCAGCTCAGCCTGGCACTCCTAAAGTCTCCCAGTTCAGGCTGACACAGTTCAACACCCGGTATAAGCACCATCCTGTGTGATGCAATATGACAGGGAAACATAGTTAGCTTTTGTCCCCACTGTGTAACTGTCATATAGAATAGCATAGCACCACACTGCTAATGTTTTTAGCAAAAGTGGATACATCATTAGTGTGCTACTACCATATTCTGTATGATAATTACACAGTGGGAACAAAATCTAGCTCTTTCCCTGACGTGTACCAACACTTAGGATGGCGCTCCTAAGCTGGGTGGTTCAGTAGGCTCATATCTATCCTGTGGATGATAGAGCAAGAACATATGGATCTAGGTCTAGGAACTAGGCCTCAAAAGGGTTAACAGGAGTACATCTGGACTGATATCTGCAATTGTTTTATCTGTTGCGAGCAACAGAATATCTGATACACGAAAGGAGGCGCTGACCAGGGAAGTGGAAACTATCGAACTTAAGTTAAATGACTCTTACAGGAACCAGGAGAGACAGGACGAGCTTAAAGCTATTAGTGAAATTGAAAGAAATTTAAAATATTTCTTTTCATATGCCAAAAACAAGGCAAATACCACATCTAGTATCGGGCCCTTACTCAGACAGGATGGGACTTACACAGATGACAACAAGGAAATGAGTGAAATATTGAAATCCCAGTACGACTCTGTGTTTAGTGAACCACTAATCGGTCTGAGGATCGACGACCCAAATGATTTCTTCATGAATGAGCCTCAAAACTCCATAAATGTATGCCAGATTTCCGACATTACCCTAACTCCGATAGATATCGAAAAAGCCATTGACAACATGCCCATGCACTTAGCCCCGGGCCCAGACTCGTGGAACTCTGTTTTCATTAAGAACTGCAAGAAACCCCTCTCACGTGCCCTAAGTACACTATGGGGGAGGAGCTTGGACATGGGTGAAATTCCACAGTCACTTAAAACAACGGATATAGCCCCACTCCATAAAGGTGGCAGCAAAGCATTAGCTAAGAACTATAGACCAATAGCTCTGACGTCCCACATCATAAAAATCTTTGAAAGAGTGCTAAGAAGTAGGACTGCAAATCACCTGGATTCCCAAAAACTGCACAATCCAGGGCAACATGGGTTCAGGGCAGGTCGCTCCTGCCTCTAACAACTACTGGATCACTATGATATGGCTTTGGATGCACTGGAAGAAAATCAGAATGCAGATGTAATATACACAGACTTTGCAAAAGCATTTGACAAATGTGATCATGGCGTAATAGCCTATAAAATACGTGCTAAAGGAATAACTGGGAAAGTGGGGAGGTGGATTTCCAACTTCCTAACAAATCGAACACAAAGAGTAGTGGTCAACAGAGTTAAATCGGAGGCTGCCATAGTGAAGAGCTCTGTTCCACAAGGCACAGTACTCGCCCCTATCTTATTCCTTATCCTCATATCAGACATTGACAGAGATATACATCACAGCACCGTATCATCCTTTGCGGATGATACTAAGATCTGCATGAGGCTGTCATCTGCTGAGGACGCGGTTAACCTCCAAGAAGATATAAACAAAGTTTTCCAGTGGGCAACGGTAAGCAATATGATGTTCAATGAGGAGAAATTCCAACTACTCCGTTATGGAAAACTGGAGGAGATAATAACAAGAACAGAGTATAATACAGACTCTGGCCATACAATAGAGCGGAAAAATAATGTAAGGGACCTGGGAGTAGTAATGTCTGAGGATCTCACTTTCAAGGATCACAACAGTGCCACGTTCGCACGTGCAAAGAAAATGATAGGATGGATAATGAGAACGTTCAAAACGAGAGATGCCAAGCCAGTGATGATCCTTTTCAAATCACGTGTTCTCTCTAGGCTGGAATACTGCTGTACATTAACATCTCCATTCAAAGCAGGTGAAATCGCAGATCTAGAGAGTGTACAGAGATCCTTTACTGCACGTATAAGTTCTGTCAAGCACCTTAACTACTGGGAACGCTTGGAAGCACTTGACTTGTACTCGTTGGAACGCAGGAGGGAGAGATATATCATAATCTACACTTGGAAAATCTTGGAAGGAATGGTCCCAAATCTGCACACAGAAATCACTCCCTACGAAAGTAAAAGACTGGGCAGGCGATGCAAAATGCCCCCAATAAAAAGTAGGGGCGCCATTGGTACACTAAGGGAAAACACCATAAGTGTCTGGGGCCCAAGACTGCTCAACAGCCTCCCATCAAGCATTAGGGGAATTGCCAATAAACCCCTGGCTGCCTTCAAGAGAGAGCTGGACAGATACCTAAAGTCAGTGCCGGATCAGCCGGGCTGTGGCTCGTACGTTGGACTGCGTGTGGCCAGCAGTAACAGCCTAGTTGATCAGGCCCTGATCCATCGGGAGGCCTGGTCATGGACCGGACCGCGGGGGCGTTGATCCCCGGAATAACCTCCAGGTAACCTCCAGGTAATCCAGGTAATATGTCTGGTATCTTATTTGCATTAATAAGATATCTTGACATGTCACATACAAGGTTATATAAGGTGTCTCTATATTCCTCAATAAGTGGACAGTTTAAGCCTCACAGTGTTCAAGACGGTGACCATCAAGCCTCGGTCGGGTGATGAGGATACCATCAAGGTTTCCAGCAAGGCTTCATCAGCTACGACAGCTTCAAAGGTTTCCAGGCCCCCACCCCCTTCCCTCTCCTCTGAGAGGGCCTGCTTTCCCCCCCATCACCACCACCCCTAGCGTCACCCCCACCCCCACCCCCACCACCACCACTACCACCACACCAGCATCTCAGCGTCCAGGGGTGGTTGTGGTGGTGGTGGTGGTACACTAACATGGTGACCACCCACAGGTCACAACCCAGTGGGAAGCTACTGAACTGGAGGGGAAGGGAGGAAGGGTATGGGGGAATGAGGAACTTTGGGGGTGTAGTGGTATAAGTTCTGGGGTTGGAGAGCTTGTGTTTGTGGGGGTCATAGTAGTGAGGGTAGGGTGAGGGGTGCGGGTTGGGGTCGGTGTAGGGATGAACGAGTCAAGGCTTTTTTTGATAGACCTTTGATGATTTTTGAGAGTCTTGCTACACCTGCAAGGCGGGTCTGAGCATGTCTCATCTGATGCTTGTTCAACCAGGCTGTTGCTGCTGGATGTGACGTGAGAACTCAAATCTCCTAACTAAAGGCAGTTACTGTATAGCATACCCTGAGCCGCCAGGTTCCAGGCCAGACAAACTCTCCTGATTCATCAAAGGTATATTATAGGTACATATATCAAAGGTATAATCAAAGGTATAATCAAAGGTATATCGGAGGTATAATCAAAGGTATATTAATACAGATCATACAAGCTCTGAAACCTTCCTAAACTTTGCAGTACATCATCTCTGAAGACAATGTGTCAGAGGTGATCAAGGTTTGTACTGTTGATGTCAGAGGTGATCAAGGTTTGTACTGTTGATGTCAGAGGTGATCAAGGTTTGTACTGTTGATGTCAGAGGTGATCAAGGTTTATACTGTTGATGTCAGAGGTGATCAAGGTTTATACTGTTGATGTCAGAGGTGATCAAGGTTTGTACTGTTGATGTCAGAGGTGATCAAGGTTTGTACTGTTGATGTCAGAGGTGATCAAGGTTTGTACTGTTGATGTCAGAGGTGATCAAGGTTTGTACTGTTGATGTCAGAGGTGATCAAGGTTTGTACTGTTGATGTCAGAGGTGATCAAGGTTTGTACTGTTGATGTCAGAGGTGATCAAGGTTTGTACTGTTGATGTCAGAGGTGATCAAGGTTTGTACTGTTGATGTCAGAGGTGATCAAGGTTTGTACTGTTGATGT
This sequence comes from Cherax quadricarinatus, assembly GCF_038502225.1. Lineage (NCBI taxonomy): Eukaryota > Metazoa > Arthropoda > Malacostraca > Decapoda > Parastacidae > Cherax > Cherax quadricarinatus. Next base: position 4,136,055 of record NC_091305.1, read on the forward strand.
CAGAGGTGATCAAGGTTTGTACTGTTGATGTCAGAGGTGATCAAGGTTTGTACTGTTGATGTCAGAGGTGATCAAGGTTTGTACTGTTGATGTCAGAGGTGATCAAGGTTTGTACTGTTGATGTCAGAGGTGATCAAGGTTTGTACTGTTGATGTCAGAGGTGATCAAGGTTTGTACTGTTGATGTCAGAGGTGATCAAGGTTTGTACTGTTGATGTCAGAGGTGATCAAGGTTTGTACTGTTGATGTCAGAGGTGATCAAGGTTTATACTGTTGATGTCAGAGGTGATCAAGGTTTATACTGTTGATGTCAGAGGTGATCAAGGTTTGTACTGTTGATGTCAGAGGTGATCAAGGTTTGTACTGTTGATGTCAGAGGTGATCAAGGTTTGTACTGTTGATGTCAGAGGTGATCAAGGTTTGTACTGTTGATGTCAGAGGTGATCAAGGTTTGTACTGTTGATGTCAGAGGTGATCAAGGTTTGTACTGTTGATGTCAGAGGTGATCAAGGTTTGTACTGTTGATGTCAGAGGTGATCAAGGTTTGTACTGTTGATGTCAGAGGTGATCAAGGTTTGTACTGTTGATGTCAGAGGTGATCAAGGTTTGTACTGTTGATGTCAGAGGTGATCAAGGTTTGTACTGTTGATGTCAGAGGTGATCAAGGTTTGTACTGTTGATGTCAGAGGTGATCAAGGTTTGTACTGTTGATGTCAGAGGTGATCAAGGTTTGTACTGTTGATGTCAGAGGTGATCAAGGTTTGTACTGTTGATGTCAGAGGTGATCAAGGTTTGTACTGTTGATGTCAGAGGTGATCAAGGTTTGTACTGTTGATGTCAGAGGTGATCAAGGTTTGTACTGTTGATGTCAGAGGTGATCAAGGTTTGTACTGTTGATGTCAGAGGTGATCAAGGTTTGTACTGTTGATGTCAGATTTGACCTCCCAAGTACTTCCTTCTCTTCTTCTTCCTCTTATTACTTCTCACTCTTCTTTCTCACACAGCTGGTCGCTACTTCTCGTCTTCCATACATAGTGAAGAGCCTCCTTCCCCTCCTCCGTCACCTCTTCCTCATACTACCTCCTCTTCGCCCCCTCTTACTCCACTTCTTCCTATTCCAGACCATATCCCTATCCTCTTCACTCTCTTCCTCTTCTTCTTTTCCCTAGCCTTCCACTTCATGCTCATTCCTCTTCCAAACTTCCCACCTGGAGGTTACCTGGAGGTTATTCCGGGGATCAACGCCCCCGCGGCCCGGTCCATGACCAGGCCTCCCGATGGATCAGGGCCTGATCAACTAGGCTGTTACTGCTGGCCGCACGCAGTCCAACGTACGAGCCACAGCCCGGCTGATCCGGCACTGACTTTAGGTATCTGTCCAGCTCTCTCTTGAAGGCAGCCAGGGGTTTATTGGCAATTCCCCACAGCATCATTCTTTCCCTCATCTCTTCTCTTGCAGCATCTTCATTCTATCTCTCCCTCATACATTCTACCCTGGCGTCTCAGTCCACAACCACTGTGGGCTGAGAAGCCACAGGGGTTGTGGACTGACTTCCCTCACCAATCCAAGAGAGAGCTGGACAGATACCTAGAGTCAGTGCCGGATCAGCCGGGCTGTGGCTCGTACGTTGGACTGCGTGCGGCCAGCAGTAACAGCCTAGTTGATCAGGCCCTGATCCATCGGGAGGCCTGGTCATGGACCGGGCCGCGGGGGCGTTGATCCCCGGAATAACCTCCAGGTAAACCCTCCTAACTCCACCCCGTAAGTCACCACTCCAGCAACCCGCTCTCCCTCCATTCCTTCAGGAGGGCAAGATTGGGACCGCCTCTCCCTGACAACTCCTTCACAACCCTCCATCCAGTTAGTCTATGAAGTAGCCATTGGTGTACATAAGTACACACACACACACACACACACACACACAAACACACACACACACACACACACACACACACACACACACACACACACACATACACACACATACACACACACACACAAGCAGGGATAACAGGGAAGGCACTACAATGCATCAGGGAATACTTGTCAGGAAGACAGCAGCGAGTCATGGTACGTGGCGAGGTGTCAGAGTAGGCACCTGTGACCAGCGGGGTCCCACAGGGGTCAGTCCTAGGACCAGTGCTGTTTCTGGTATTTGTGAACGACATGACGGAAGGAATAGACTCGGGGGTGTCCCTGTTAGCAGATGACGTGAAGCTGATGAGAAGAATTCACTCGATCGAAGACCAGGCAGAACTACAAAGGGATCTGGACAGGCTGCAGACCTGGTCCAGCAATTGGCTCCTGAAGTTCAATCCCACCAAGTGCAAAGTCATGAAGATTGGGGAAGGGCAAAGAAGACCGCAGACGGAGTACAGTCTAGGGGGCCAGAGACTACAAACCTCACTCTAGGAAAAATATCTCCTGAAGCGCACATCAACCAAATAACTGCTGCAGCATATGGGCGCCTAGCAAACCTCAGAACAGTATTCCGACATCTTAATAAGGAATCATTCAGGACCCTGTACACCGTGTACGTTAGGCCCATATTGGAGTATGCGGCACCAGTTTGGAACCCATACCTAACCAAGCACATAAAGAAACTAGAGAAAGTGCAAATGTTTGCAACAAGACTAGTCCCAGAGCTAAGAGGTATGTCCTACGAGGAGAGGTTAAGGGAAATCAACCTGACGACACTGGAGGACAGGAGAGATAGGGGGGACTTGATAACGATATACAGAATACTGAGAGGAATTGACAAGGTGGACAAAGACAGGATGTTCCAGAGATGGGACACAGCAGCAAGGGGACACAGTTGGAAGTTAAAGATACAGATGAATCACAGGGATGTTAGGAAGTATTTCTTCAGCCACAGAGTAGTCAGTAAGTGGAATAGTTTGGGAAGCAATGTAGTGGAAGCAGAAGTATGATAAAGCTCACGGTTCAGGGAGAGTGACCTAGTAGCGACCAGTGAAGAGGCGGGGCCAGGAGCTCGGACTCGACCCCTGCAACCTCAACTAGGTGAGTACAACTAGGTGAGTGAGTACACACACACACACACACACACACACACACGTGGCATACACCGTTTTCCATACACATAAACAGAATAAACTACCTGTTTACCTGATTACCTTCCCAGGTAATCAGGTAAACAGGCTTTTCTGCTCCTGGTTTGACCTAACCTGAGCTGACCTGACCTCTCCTGGTGTTGAGAAATGGCATTACCAGCTAAGTTTAAATATAGGGAAACTTAACTTAGAAAGACAGCTCATCGCCTGCACAGCCGCCCCTGCAGACGAGGTCTTGAGAAGCTGTCGAAGTCATCTCTCAACGAGCTGTAAATGAGTTATAATTTATAAGATTATAAATTACCCCTAGGGGGTGTTATGTCAGCATATTTCTTTCACTGATTGCTGACAAACTTACTTGTGTGGACTCAAAGGTCCGCATATCACCGGGGTTTATGATAAGTGACTAACTCACGATTTTATACTCAACTGCGCAGTCAATAGTAGCACATCACGAGTTAGAACACTTACCTGGGTATATGTATCTGACCCGTAATTATGCCCGGATATCCGTTGAGTTGATTGAAGAATAGTGTTCTTTGAAGAATGTCGCACTACACTCTGTTGGATCGCAACACTCGTTGTTACACTGTTCATCAATAATTGTTCACACAATATCACTGAAGAAGCTGATCACACTTCTCTGTAAGTGTTTGTTGTGTTTTGTGAGACACTTTGTTCACACTAACACACAGATCGTTCTTTGTTGGTTATCCTGGCATCAGTGTCACTCTCAGTAGAGTCAAAAGTAATCTGAAGACGCCACAACGCCCCACGCCGTCACTGCCCCCAGTACAAAGGAAAAGCTGATATAGTACCTTTGCTTCCTTGCCACTTCCTCCATGAGGCAAAGCAGAATGTTTAAATCTTGCTGTCTTAAGCATAGACAACAATGTACACTATCTCTACCATGGTAATAAAGTGGGAGCAGGATTTTCCTTAATTGTCCTGCTAAGGTAAGATGTACTGTTTCTTATTAAAATACACTCTGCAACACTGGACTGCAAGGAGTGGCGGTCGCTTGACCATACGTTGCATACTGGTACTGCATCTGGGATCAATTACTCGCTGTAGCAGTAAACAAGATATCTGCCCCTTCTGAGAGGGCTGGGCCCCTCAGGGCTGAGAGGGGCTGAAGGGGGCTGATACCCCCCTCCTGGAGAAAATTTCTCCACACCTGGTCTCTCGGTGGTACGAGGGATATAGAGCAGGGAGGTGTGACCTCGTTTAATTAACCAGGTACCTATTACCTGCCTCACTTTAACTAGGCTTACGAGACCATTAAGCATTAATATTTCTAGGTTTTAGGTCACCTCAATGTTAATTAATGTTAATAGCTCTTGATCCAAGGAACTAGATCCATCGTCCTCTTCTGATCAAACCTGACTCCTCTCGTTCCTCATGCAATATTTTACTCCCTACGTGTTTAGCGTTTCCTGGTATATAGGGGATTACTGCTTTCTTCTGTCAAGGTTACTACACATTGGTGTAGTAATAACTAGCAATACCTAGCTGTGCTCAGCAAGGCTAAAAACAATGCTAGGTTTCATAACTGTAAACTCTCCAACATAAAACACCAGACACCATGGAGGGGTAAGCCAGCGGAAGGCCTCGGTCAGCTGACCAAAAGCTCCAGTGGCGAGTCATCATATGATTAAGACCAGCATCTGGAACCATATCGTTCCAGACCATGAAGCTGGACTCTTCTCCAGGCTGAGGGACTCACCACCTCAGTACTTTTTCTTCAGGATTGATGGACTGATTAGATCATCTTCATTTCACAACTACACCTGCTGCCTCTGTATTTGACTGAAGAAACCTACTGTGTAGGCGCAACTCTCTACCAAGAACTTGTTGATTCGCAACTTAAGTACGTCATCCAGACCTGGTCTCCGAACTACAGATAAGACGAGGACAGCACTCAACCTCTCTCTCTCTCTCTCTCTCTCTCTCTCTCTCTCTCTCTCTCTCTCTCTCTTTTTTACACAGGGTTTGTCAAGGTTAAGGATCCCTAGCTTTATTGACAAGCTATTTACAGGTTAAGTATTCCTAAATTTATTGGCAAGCTAAGAGCTGTTACCTAATCAGCTCATTTGAAAGCATTTTTATTGTTAAGAGACATACAAGTAGGGAACAGGATGAAGTTGGAGCCATCTGTGGGCCAGCATTTTCATTTGATCAACTGACTTTATCTCGTTGACATCATTATGCTGTACGAATGTGTTCCATACTCGAGTCATCCTGGGTATGTATGATCACAGATGGAGTGATGTTCTGGAGAAGGGTACAGCCAGAGTGAAGTTGCTGCTTTCTGCCCGTCTTGTGGCATAAAAGCTTGTTTCACGCTGTCCTCGAAGTGGATCCAAGTGTGGTATTTTGACAATATTGGCCTTGTACATAACAGTAAGGCCACCCACATCCCTCCTGCGTTGAAGGCTCTGCTGAAATGACAGATCTATCCAGGATGGGTCCAGGCGAGAGATGAGACGTCTTGCTCTGTTCTCTACTCTGTCAAGCAGACGCAGATGACAGGGGGGCAGGCAAACCAAGAAAGTGGAGCATACTCAAGGTGTGAGCATACTTGTGCCTCGTACAGGAGCTTGCAACCCCTACTGTCAAGCAGATGCGAAATACGGCGAAGTGCTGTAAGCTTCCTGGCTGCCTTGTTTGCAAGATTTAAAACATGGTTCTTCATGGTTAGTTTGGAGTCAAATTTCACCCCAAGGATATCAACTTCTTCTCCAGGTGCCAACATCCTCCCATTCATCCTTACTACTGCACCAGCATTACCATCATGGTGCCTAGAGACGATCATCATTTGCGTTTTCTCATGTGCAAATGTTACTTGCCATCTATTTCCCCAAGCTGATATAGCTCTCAGCTGGTGATTGATGTAGCTTAGAGCAGCTGGCATTTCTTCTCTTGGATAAGTGAATGTCAGTGTACAGTCGTCTGCATATGCATGTGATTCTGGGATGAGATGAAGAAGGTCGTTGAAGTAGACATTCCATAACAATGGACCCAGCACGCTTCCTTGTGGAACACTTGCCCCAATAGGATGTCTTGCTGATTCCGTTCCATTGAGAACTACAATTAGAGATCTACCATGAAGGTAATCACTGAGGAGACATAGCGTAGAGCCTGCAATTCCCAGAGCTTACAGTTTTGCTAAGAGGCCCTGGTGCCACACCCGGTCCAAAGCGCCAGCAATGTCCAGTGCTACCACACAGCTTACTTTGGATTCATCCAGTGACTGGTGCCACTTAGTGGAGAGGTTTAACAACAGATCAGCAGCCGAGTAACCTTTCCTGAAGCCATATTGACGATCACAAAGTAGTGAGTGGTAGTCAAAAAACTCTGTCATTTGTCTTGAGATTATTGTCTCAAGGATCTTACCAGTGATTGACAGGAGTGACACTGGTCTGTAGTTGCTGATTTCTGCTCTGCTCTTCTTTTTGTGAACAGGGACTACATTTGCCTCTTTCCATAGAGAGGGCCATTTACACTGTACTAGGAAGTGCTGAAAGATGCGAGTTAGAGGTGCTGCTAGCTGGTCTGCACATCTTCTCAACAATCTTGGGCTCAACTTGTCTGGGCCCACAGCCTTTTCTTGGTCAAGTGATTTAAGAAGGAAATGCACCTCCTCCTGCCTTATTGTCACCACGGACAGTTTTGACACAGTTCTTGCAGCTAGCCAAGGAGGGTCCCTCGCTGGATCAGGAACTTGCATTTTGGTAGCAAAGTGTTCAGCAAAGAGGTCCGCCTTCTCTTGACTACTAGTAGAGGTGGTCCCATCCTGTCGATTTAGAGGTGGAATGAGTTCATCAGACAGATAACCTTGTCTGTCCTTGACCAGGGACCACCAGGTTTTGGAGCCTATCCTACCTGATGCTAGCTTTCTTTTAGTGTCCACCTCCCATTTAGCAATGGCCCACTTTTGAACGTCACCCATATGCCTACAGGCTTGCCTGTGCAAGTTCCTGTTATAGGTGGTAGGATGTCTCTTATACCTTCGCCATGCTTTGTACTTAGCAGTAGCAGCCTCTCTACAACGAAAGCCAAACCAAGGCTGATCTGTAGGCTTTGTCACATATCGCCGGTGAGGAATGTGTTCTTGTTGCAGATTAAGGATGTGTCCAGTGAAGGCTTTCACTTGGTTCTCTCTCTCTCTCTCTCTCTCTCTCTCTCTCTCTCTCTCTCTCTCTCTCTCTCTCTCTCTCTCTCTCTCTCTCTCTCTCTCTCTCTCTCTCTCTCTCTCTCTCTCTCTCTCTCTCTCTCTCTCTGACTTAATACACATTAAATTATGGTGTAAATTAAGTTTCTTCCTCATTATCTTTCCACAACGTTTAAAGTACTGTATTTATTGCGTTTACTACGTTTATAGCTTTTGTGACGTTTATTACGTTTATTGCCATTAGGTACCACCTAGGTATCATCCAGGTGACACCTAAGTGTCACATAGGTACCACCTAGGTGTCACATAGGTGCCGTCCAGGTGCCACCTAGGTGACGTGCACCTCTGCCACCAGCACCTACCCTCGTTAGGTGATTTCACACAGTGTTGCCAGATATACAGTTAGGGTTGCCGGATATATCTAAAAGCAGCGTTGCCAGACAGATCTACAAGCAGCGTTGCCAGACAGATCTACAAGCAGCGTTGTCAGACAGATCTACAAGCAGCGTTGCCAGACAGATCTACAAGCAGCGTTGCCAAACAAATCTACAAGCAGCGTTGCCAGACAGATCTACAAGCAGCGTTGCCAAACAAATCTACAAGCAGCGTTGCCAAACAGATGTACAAGCAGCGTTGCCAAACAGATGTACAAGCAGCGTTGCCAAACAGATCTACAAGCAGGGATGCCAGGTAGATCTACAAGCAAATCTACAAGAATAGTGAGTATGTTGCTTATGGTATTTTTGTGTATGAGTTGTGTATGTTGTGTATGGTATGTGTATGTTGTGTATGGTATGTGTATGTTGTGTATGGTATGTGTATGTTGTGTATGGTATGTGTATGTTGTGTATGGTATGTGTATGTTGTGTATGGTATGTGTATGTTGTGTATGGTATTTGTATGTTGTGTATGGTATGTGTATGTTGTGTATGGTATTTGTATGTTGTGTATGGTATGTGTATGTTGTGTATGGTATTTGTATGTTGTGTATGGTATGTGTATGTTGTGTATGGTATTTGTATGTTGTGTATGGTATGTGTATGTTGTGTATGGTATTTGTATGTTGTGTATGGTATGTGTATGTTGTGTATGGTATGTGTATGTTGTGTATGGTATGTGTATGTTGTGTATGGTATGTGTATGTTGTGTATGGTATGTGTATGTTGTGTATGGTATGTGTATGTTGTGTATGGTATGTGTATGTTGTGTATGGTATGTGTATGTTGTGTATGGTATGTGTATGTTGTGTATGGTATGTGTATGTTGTGTATGGTATGTGTATGTTGTGTATGGTATGTGTATGGTATGTGTATGTTGTGTATGGTATGTGTATGTTGTGTATGGTATGTGTATGTTGTGTATGGTATGTGTATGTTGTGTATGGTATGTGTATGTTGTGTATGGTATTTGTATGTGTTGTGTATGGTATGTGTATGTTGTGTATGGTATTTGTATGTTGTGTATGGTATGTGTATGTTGTGTATGGTATGTGTATGTTGTGTATGGTATGTGTATGTTGTGTATGGTGTGTGTATGTTGTGTATGGTATGTGTATGTTGTGTATGGTATTTGTATGTGTTGTGTATGGTATGTGTATGTTGTGTATGGTATTTGTATGTTGTGTATGGTATGTGTAAGTTGTGTATGGTATTTGTATGTTGTGTATGGTATGTGTATGTTGTGTATGGTATGTGTATGTTGTGTATGGTATTTGTATGTTGTGTATGGTATGTGTATGTTGTGTATGGTATTTGTATGTTGTGTATGATATTTGTATGTTGTGTATGGTATGTGTATGTTGTGTATGGTATGTGTATGTTGTGTATGGTATGTGTATGTTGTGTATGGTATGTGTATGTTGTGTATGGTATGTGTATGTTGTGTATGGTATTTGTATGTTGTGTATGGTATGTGTATGTTGTGTATGGTATTTGTATGTTGTGTATGGTATGTGTATGTTGTGTATGGTATGTGTATGTTGTGTATGGTATTTGTATGTTGTGTATGGTATGTGTATGTTGCGTATGGTATTTGTATGTGTTGTGTATGGTATGTGTATGTTGTGTATGGTATGTGTATGTTGTGTATGGTATGTGTATGTTGTGTATGGTGTGTGTATGTTGTGTATGGTATGTGTATGTTGTGTATGGTATGTGTATGTTGTGTATGGTATGTGTATGTTGTGTATGGTATGTGTATGTTGTGTATGGTATGTATATGTTGTGTATGGTATGTGTATGTTGTGTATGGTATGTGTATGTTGTGTATGGTATGTGTATGGTATGTGTATGTTGTGTATGGTATGTGTATGTTGTGTATGGTATGTGTATGTTGTGTATGGTATGTGTATGTTGTGTATGGTATGTGTATGTTGTGTATGGTATGTTGTTTGGTATGTGTTGTGTATGGTATGGTATGTGTATGGTTGTGGTATGTGTATGTTGTGTATGTATGTGTATGTTGGTATGGTATGTGTATGTTGTGTGTATGTGTATGTTGTGTATGGTATGTGTATGTTGTGTATGGTATTTGTATGTGTTGTGTATGGTATGTGTATGTTGTGTATGGTTGTGTTTGTTGTGTATGGTTTGGGTTTGTTGTGTATGGTATGTGTATGTTGTGTATGGTATGTGTATGTTGTGTATGTATGTGTATGTTGTGTATGGTATGTGTATGTTGTGTATGTATGTGTATGTTGTGTATGGTTGTGTATGTTGTGTATGTGTATGTTGTATGGTATGTGTATGTATGGTATGTGTATGTTGTGTATGGTATGTGTATGGTATGTGTATGTTGTGTATGGTATGTGTATGTTGTGTATGGTATGTGTATGGTATGTGTATGTTGTGTATGGTATGTGTATGTTGTGTATGGTATGTGTATGTTGTGTATGGTATGTGTATGTTGTGTATGGTATGTGTATGTTGTGTATGGTATTTGTATGTGTTGTGTATGGTATGTGTATGTTGTGTATGGTATGTGTATGTTGTGTATGGTATGGGTATGTTGTGTATGGTATGTGTATGGTATGTGTATGTTGTGTATGGTATTTGTATGTGTTGTGTATGGTATGTGTATGTTGTGTATGGTATGTGTATGTTATGTATGGTATGTGTATGTTGTGTATGGTATGTGTATGTTATGTATGGTATGTGTATGTTGTGTATGGTATGTGTATGTTGTGTATGGTATGTGTATGTTGTGTATGGTATGTGTATGTTGTGTATGGTATGTGTATGTTGTGTATGGTATGTGTATGTTGTGTATGGTATGTGTATGTTGTGTATGGTATGTGTATGTTGTGTATGGTATGTGTATGTTGTGTATGGTATGTGTATGTTGTGTATGGTATGTGTATGTTGTGTATGGTATGTGTATGTGTTTCATGAGGTATTTATCAAGTTTGTAATCGTGTTACCGCGATTTCGTGATTCATCACTGCGGCTTTGAGGGGACATGAGCTAGACTTCGACACAGCCATGCTGGTGTGGCTGCGATGAAACCTGCATCAATAGTCACAGTGGTGGCCCATACTAAACTCCCCATGGTGTATAGAATCATAGCTAGTTGGATGAATCTATTAGAGACAGCTGGTCCAGTCGCTAGCGCACTGGCCTGAGTTGTAGCATTGCCAGGGGTTCGAGTCTCCTTCCGTTATGTGTTGCCTAGAGAAACTTTTTCCAGTCCACCTTAAAAATTATTAGCTAAATTGCTCTGTCTTAATTAACTAGGGCAAGCAGAGTCAACGTGTGTACTCACCTAGTTGTGGTTGCAGGGGTCGAGTCACAGGTGATTACCCGGTCTTTTAATTCTTCTGAAACGATGTCATTGGTGCTTGGATTCCGGACACACACACACACACACACACACACACACACACACACACACACACACACACACACACACACACATCAACATGAAGGTGCGTGAAACTAGTGAACGTCCGCGGAAAGAGAAAGTATTTTTTTTTTAAGTTTTGTAAGAACGCAGAAGCACCTTACACACACCAGGTGACGAGCGGGGTTCCACAAGGGTCAGCCCTAGGACCGGTACTATTTCTGGTATATTTAAATGGCATGACGGTAGGGATAAATTCTGAGGTGTCCCTGTTTGCGGACTATGTGAAGCTGATGCGAAGAATTCAGTCGGTTGAGGATCAGGTAGGATTACGAAGGAATCTGGTCATGAAGGTCGGGGAAGG
>NC_091305.1:4152500-4157500 GCF_038502225.1 Cherax quadricarinatus
GGGTGTAAACGCAGGGTATAAACACAGGGTGCAAACACCGGGTGCAAACACATGATGTAAACACAAGGTGTAAATACAGGATGCAAACACAGGGTGCAAACATAGGGTGTAAACACAGGGTGTGAACACAGGGTTTACCCACACAATGGTATACATTGACTGTAGGTGTAAACCGTAAGTCTGGTGGTATCCCTGACGAAGTCAGTGACTCAGACAACGAGAAAATCACAGATTTAGACGCGGTAAATCCTGACCTGGTAGATTTCTCACTCACGAACCTGGTAGATTTCTCACTCACGAACCTGGTAGATTTCTCACTCACGAACCTGGAAGATTTCTCACTCACGAGCCAGGTAGATTTCTCACTCACGAACCAGGTAGAGTTCTCACTCACGAACCTGGTAGATTTCTAGGAGAGGAAGGATAACAGAGGTTAAAGTGGAAAGTTTGGAGAAAGAAGACCTGGATACCTGGAGTTTACCTTGAATAGCTTCTGGGGGTCAGCGCCCCCGTGGCCGGTCCCAGACCAGGCCTCCTGGTTGCTGGTTTCGTTAATCAAGCTATTAGTGTCCGCCGCACGCAGTCCAACATATGCACGACAACACGGATGATCAGGAACTGTTTTGAGTATTTTGTCAAGTTCCTTCTTGAAGAAGCAAGGAGTTTGTTGCTTATACTTATGCTTGAAGGAAACTGAAGAGTCCTGGACCCTGTACACTTATCGGGAATACCAGTAACGGAGTACAGATAGGAGAGGCTGAGGCTAAACACCTCGCACAAGGAGGACTTAAGGGTGAGTATAGCACCGAGCATATCACCGGAGGTGCACCTCACCCGTATGACCTCTGCGGATCTATAGGCGACCCGATGATTTGTTTTGTTCCTGGCACTGTGTAAGAGGTGCCAGGTCCACCTTAGAGTACACAGCACAAGTGTGAAGTCCACCACTTCTCAAGCACGTCCAGAAACTTGAGAGAGTGCGAAGGTTCCCAACCCAACTGGATCATTCACCGGTCACTTACCCGGTCACTCACACAACCACCAGCCCACCCGGCTGACTCCTCCCAAGACTTCTCACCCAACATCTTAGAGATGACTTCCAGGCTTGATACAGTCACTCTTGTTGACTGTTGCAGGTACTTTATCCCTCCCTCCATCCCTCCCTCCCTCCATCCCTCCCTCCCTCCATTCCTCCCCCCATCCCTCCCTCCCTCCATTCCTCCCTCCATTCCTCCCTCCATTACTCCCTTTATCCCTCCCTTCATTCCTCCCTCCATTCCTCCCTCCCTCCCTCCGTCCATTCCTCCCTCCCTCCCTCACTCCATTCCTCCCTCCCTCCATCCCTCCCTCCATTCCTCCCTCCATTATTCCCTTCATCCCTCCCTCCATTCCTCCCTCCATCTCTCCTCCCGCCTCCCTCCCTCCCTCCCTCCCTCCCTCCCTTACTCACTCTTCCATTCCTCCTCCCTCTCTCTCCCTACCTCCCTTCTCTTCCGCTCTCCCTCGCTCCACCATACCCTCCGTCCATTATTCCCTCCCTTCATCATTCCTCCCTCCCTCTTCCCTTCCCCACTCCCTCCATCATTCCCTCCCTCCATCATACTCTCCCTCCATCATTTCCTCCCTCCATCATTCTCTCCATCATTCCCTCCCTCCATCATTCCCTCCCTCCATCATTCTCTCCCTCCATCATTTCCTCCCTCCATCATTCTCTCCCTCCATCATTCCCTCCCTCCATCATTCTCTCCTTCCATCATTCTCTCCCTCCATCATTCGCTCCCTCCATCATTCTCTCCCTCTTCCTTCCCACTCCCTCCATCATTCTCTCCCTCCATCATTCTCTCCCTCCATCATTCCCTCCCTCCATCATTCTCTCCCTCCATCATTATCTCCCTCCATCATTCTCTCTCTCCATCATTCCTTCCCTCTATCATTCCCTCCCTCCATCATTTCTCTCCTCCATCATTCCCTCCTCCATCATTCTTTTTCCCTCCATCATTCCCTCCTCCATCATTCTCTCTCATGATCATTCCCTCCCTCCATCCATCTCCCTCCATCATTCCCTCCCTCCATCATTCTCTTCCTCCCTCCATCATTCTCTCCCTCCATCATTCCTCCATCATTCCATCCTCCATCATTCTCTCCCTCCATCATTCCCTCCCTCCATCATTCTCTCCCTCCATCATTATCTCCCTCCATCATTCTCTCTCTCCATCATTCCTTCCCTCTATCATTCCCTCCCTCCATCATTCTCTCCCTCCATCATTCCCTCCCTCCATCATTCTTTCCCTCCATCATTCCCTCCCTCCATCATTCTCTCTCTCCATCATTCCCTCCCTCCATCATTCTCTCCCTCCATCATTCCCTCCCTCCATCATTCTCTCCCTCCATCAGTCCCTCCATCATTCTCTCCCTCCATCAGTCCCTCCATCATTCTCTCTCTCCATCATTCCCTCCCTCCATCATTCCCTCCCTCCATCATTATCTCCCTCCATCATTCCCTCCCTCCATCATTCTCTCCCTCCATCATTCCCTCCCTCCATCATTCTCTCCCTCCATCATTATCTCCCTCCATCATTCTCTCTCTCCATCATTCCTTCCCTCTATCATTCCCTCCCTCCATCATTCTCTCCCTCCATCATTCCCTCCCTCCATCATTCTCTCCCTCCATCATTCCCTCCCTCCATCATTCTCTCCCTCCATCATTCCCTCCCTCCATCATTCTCTCCCTCCATCATTCCCTCCCTCCATCATTCTCTCCCTCCATCATTCCCTCCCTCCATCATTCTCTCCCTCCATCATTCCATTCCTCCATCATTCCCTCCCTCTATCATTCTCTCCCTTCATCATTCCCTCCCTCCGTCATTCTTTCCCTCCATCATTCCCTCCCTCCATCATTCCCTCCCTCCATCATTCCCTCCCTCCATCATTCTCTCCCTTTAACATTCCCTCCCTCCATCATTCTCTCCCTCCATCATTCCCTCCCTCCATCATTCTCTCCATCATTCCCTCCCTCCATCATTCTCTCCCTCCATCATTCCCTCCCTCCATCATTCTCTCCCTCCATCATTCCCTCCCTCCATCATTCTCTCCCTCCATCATTCCCTCCCTCCATCATTCTCTCCCTCCATCATTCCCTCCCTCCATCATTCTCTCCCCTCCTTCATTCTCTCCCTCCATCATTCTCTCCTTCCATCATTCTCTCCCTCCATCATTCCCTCCCTCCATCATTCTCTCCCTCCATCATTCCCTCCCTCCATCATTCTCTCCCTTCATCATTCTCTCCCTCCATCATTCTCTCCCTCCATCATTCTCTCCCTCCATCATTCCCGCCCTCCATCATTTCTCTCCTCCATCATTCCCCACTCCCTCCATCATTCTCTCCCTCCATCATTCCCTCCCTCCATTCTTCTCCTCCCTCCATCTTCCTCCTCCATCATTCTCCTCCATCCATTCTTCCCTCCCTCCATCATTCTCTCCCTCCATCATTCTCTCCCTCCATCATTCCCTCCCTCCATCATTCTCTCCCTCCATCATTCCCTCCCTCCATCATTCTCTCCCTCCATCATTCCCTCCCTCCATCATTCTCTCCCTCCATCATTCCCTCCCTCCATCATTCTCTCCCTCCATCATTCTCTCCTCCATCATTCTCTCCCTCCATCATTCCCTCCTCCGTCATTTCTTCCCTCCATCCCCACATTCCCTCCTTCCCTCCCATCACTCCCTCCATCTGACCCTACTTCCCTCCCATCCATTCTCTCCCTAACATTCCTCCCTCCAACTCATTCTTCCTCCACCTCCATCATTCCCTTCCTCCCCCATTCAATTCTCTCCATTCCCCATTCCCTCCCTCCATCATTCTCTCCTCCATCCATTCCACTTCCCTCCCAATCCATTCTCTCCCTTCATTCATTCCCTCCCTCCATCATTCTCCCCTCCCATCATTCCTTCCCTCCCCATCCATTCTCTCCCTCCTTCATTCTTCTCCCTCCATCATTCTCTTCCTTCCCATCCAATTTCTCTCTCTCCATCGTCCTCCCTTCAATTCATTCTCTCCTTTGCATCATTCCTCATCATCATTTCTCTCCCTTCATCATTTCTTCCTCCATCATTCTCTCCCCTCCATCATTCTCTCCACACTCATCATTCCCTCCCTCCATCATTCTCTCCTCCATCATTCCCTCCCTCATCATTTCTCTCCTCCATCATTCCCTCCCTCCCATCCATTCTCTCCTCCATTCATTCCCTCCCCTCCATCATTCTCTCCTTCCATGTTCTCTCCTTCCCATCATTCTCTCTTCTCGCATTCCTCCTCCATATTCTCTCCCTCATCCATCTCCTCCATCATTCTCCTCATCATTCTCCTCCATCATTCCTCTCTCCATCATCATCTCCCTCCTCCATCATCATTCTCTCCTCCATCATTCTCCTCCATCATTCTCTCCCTCCATCATTTCCTCCCTCCATCTGTTCTCCCTCCATCCATTCTCTCATCTTCCCTCCATCATTCTCTCCTCCCATCATTCCCTCCGCCTCTTCTCTCCTCCATCATTCTCTCTTCCATCATTCTCTCCTCTCTCCCTCCATCATTCTCTCCTCCATCATTCCTCCCTCCCCTCATTCCTTTCACCCACACAAACCTTTATTGATTCCTGCTGCTTATGTCTGTTTAGCAACTTCCCCCGTCTCTCTCTCTGTCTCTCTCTCTCTCTCTCTCTCTCTCTCTCTCTCTCTCTCTCTCTCTCTCTCTCTCTCTCTCTCTCTCTCTCTCTCTCTCTCTCTCTCTCTCTCTCTCTCTCTCTGTCTCTCTCTCTCTCTCTCTCTCTCTCTCTCTCTCTCTCTCTCTCTCTCTCTCTCTCTCTCTCTCTCTCTCTCTCTCTCTCTCTCTCTCTCGCTCTCGCTCTCTCTCTCTTAGCATCATTATTAGGAAACTAATGGCTATGGGAAAGAGGAAATTGGCCAGCCCTTTGCTCTGAGCTCGCCACCACCGACTGGAATGC
>NC_091305.1:4165000-4170000 GCF_038502225.1 Cherax quadricarinatus
TCCCTCGGGACTTCCTACTCTATTTCTGTAACATTGCAAGCTCCTGATGATGTGTTGATTGCAACACGAAAGGCCCAGGGCTATCATTCAACTCCCACGCTGGTTGTTTTGCATCTGACAGTCTGACACTTGTCTAGACAGCGATCACAGGTTGATGATGTGGAGGAGACAGTCTGAAGGTAAAGGTGGAAGAGAAGAAGAGACAGAAGAAAAGGAGTAGCCAAGGTAAGATGACTAAGATGTAATGGAAGAGGAGGAGAAAGAGGAGGAGAAAGAGGAGAAAGTAAAGTAAGATGAGGACAAAAGGGAGTAGAAAGATGAGAAAGAAGAGAAAGAGGAGAAGAGGAGGAAGAGGAGGAGGAGAAAGATGAGTAAGAGGAGAAAGAAGCGAAAGAGGAGGAGAAGAGGAGGAGGAGGAGAAACTGAAGATAGGACGACAGTGAAGAAAATATAAGTTCTGGAAATGTGCGTAAAAGAAACTTATATAAAAAGAGAAGAAAAAATAAAGACTGGTTAAAACAATAATAATAAAATTAGAATAAAGAGAAGAGAGAGAGAGTCTTAAAAAAAAGAAGAGAATGAAGAGAGAGAGAGAGATCAAAGAGGAGGATAATCACCTCTGTTGTCTAGCTATACTCTTTGATCCTCTGTTTGCTGCCCCCCCCACTCCCCCTACTGTTGTTACTGTTGTTGTTGTTGCTGTTGTTGCTGTTGTTACTCCTCCTCCTGTTGTTCATGCTGATGTTGACACTATTGCTTCCCACCTGTTGCTTCGTCTGTTGCTGTTGCTCCTCTTCCATTTCTCTGTCTCTCTCTCTTTCACTCTCTCTTTCACTCTCTCTTTCACTCTCTCTTTCACTCTCTCTTTCACTCTCTCTTTCACTCTCTCTTTCACTCTCTCTTTCACTCTCTCTTTCACTCTCTCTTTCACTCTCTCTTTCACTCTCTCTTTCACTCTCTCTTTCACTCTCTCTCACAGACTGCAAGCTGAAGGCGAAACAAAAATCTCTTTCTCTTAGAGGAGAAAGTCGGTGCCAACAGATCAAAGCAGAGGAGACTTCTCTCCTCCAATCCCCCTCCCCCTCCCCCTCCCCTCCCCCTACCCCCTCGCCTTTCCCCTCCCCTCGTCTTCTGTTGCTGTTTCTGTTGCTACCCCCTTTGTTACGAGTGAAGGTGGGGGCTGACCGCTGATGCTGCTCCTGTTGATGCCTAACCGTTGGCGTTCCTGTTTATGCTAAAGCGTTGGCTTTCCCGTTGAAGTTACACCACCGGTGTTCCTGTTGACGGTCCTTGCTGTCAACAGTACTTCTGTTAGGTTCCTGTTGCGTCGAGCGCTTCTCATAACAGTCCCATCACTTGCCGATGCCGTTGTTTCTGCTGCCGTTGATTTTTCACTGCTCCGACTACTGTAGTTTCTGTTACGGCTGCCGTGTCGTTTGATTTCCCTTGTTTGAAATGTAAAGGGAAATGAGTGATTTAAGGTTACCCCTTGGTTACCCTTAGTCTCTTCCTGGGGGTCAGTGCCCCCGCGGCCCGGTCCCAGACTAGGCATCCTGTTTGCTAGCCTGATCAACCAATCTCTTACTGCTGCAAGTATGCAATACATATATATATATATATATATATATATATATATATATATATATATATATATATATATATATATATATATATATATATATATATATATATATATATATATATATATATATATATATATATATATATATATATATATATATATATATATATATATATATATATACATACATATATATATATATATATATATATATATATATATATATATATATATATATATATATATATATATATATATATATATATATATATATATATATATATATAGGGGGATAAGTCTGTTGAGTATACCTGATAAAGTGTATGGTAGAGTTATTATTGAAAGAATTAAAAGTAAGACGGAGAATAGGATAGCAGATGAACAAGGAGGCTTTAGGAAAGGTAGGGGGTGTGTGGACCAGGTGTTTACAGTGAAACATATAAGTGAACAGTATTTAGATAAGGCTAAAGAGGTCTTTGTGGCATTTATGGATTTGGAAAAGGCGTATGACAGGGTGGATAGGGGGGCAATGTGGCAGATGTTGCAAGTGTATGGTGTAGGAGGTAGGTTACTGAAAGCAGTGAAGAGTTTTTACGAGGATAGTGAGGCTCAAGTTAGAGTATGTAGGAAAGAGGGAAATTATTTCCTAGTAAAAGTAGGCCTTAGACAAGGATGTGTGATGTCACCGTGGTTGTTTAATATATTTATAGATGGGGTTGTAAGAGAAGTAAATGCGAGGGTCTTGGCAAGAGGCGTGGAGTTAAAAGATAAAGAATCACACATAAAGTGGGAGTTGTCACAGTTGCTCTTTGCTGATGACACTGTGCTCTTGGGAGATTCTGAAGAGAAGTTGCAGAGATTGGTGGATGAATTTGGTAGGGTGTGCAAAAGAAGAAAATTAAAAGTGAATACAGGAAAGAGTAAGGTTATGAGGATAACAAAAATATTAGGTGATGAAAGATTGGACATCAGATTGGAGGGAGAGAGTATGGAGGAGGTGAATGTATTCAGATATTTGGGAGTGGACGTGTCAGCGGATGGGTCTGTGAACGATGAGGTGAATCATAGAATTGATGAGGGGAAAAGGGTGAGTGGTGCACTTAGGAGTCTGTGGAGACAAAGAACTTTGTCCTTGGAGGCAAAGAGGGGAATGTATGAGAGTATAGTTTTACCAACACTCTTATATGGATGTGAAGCATGGGTGATGAATGTTGCAGCGAGGAAAAGGCTGGAGGCAGTGGAGATGTCATGTCTGAGGGCAATGTGTGGTGTGAATATTATGCAGAGAATTCGTAGTTTGGAAGTTAGAAGGAGGTGCGGGATTACCAAAACTGTTGTCCAGAGGGTTGAGGAAGGGTTGTTGAGGTGGTTCGGACATGTAGAGAGAATGGAGCGAAACAGAATGACTTCAAGAGTGTATCAGTCTGTAGTGGAAGGAAGGCGGGGTAGGGGTCGGCCTAGGAAAGGTTGGAGGGAGGGGGTAAAGGAGGTTTTGTGTGCGAGGGGCTTGGACTTCCAGCAGGCGTGCGTGAGCGTGTTTGATAGGAGTGAATGGAGACGAATGGTTTTTAATACTTGACGTGCTGTTGGAGTGTGAGCAAAGTAACATTTATGAAGGGGTTCAGGGAAACCGGCAGGCCGGACTTGAGTCCTGGAGATGGGAAGTACAGTGCCTGCACTCTGAAGGAGGGGTGTTAATGTTGCAGTTTAAAAACTGTAGTGTAAAGCACCCTTCTGGCAAGACGGTGATGGAGTGAATGATGGTGAAAGTTTTTCTTTTTCGGGCCACCCTGCCTTGGTGGGAATCGGCCAGTGTGATAATAATAATAATAATAATAATAATAATAATATATATTTATATATATATATATATATATATATATATATATATATATATATATATATATATATATATATATATATATATATATTATATATATATATATATATATATATAAAACCTTTTGTCCACTTAAATGCTTACTGCACCAACCTCCCACACCCACTACACCCACCTCCCACACCCACTACACTCACCTCCCACACCCACTACACCCACCTCCCACACCCACTACACTCACCTCCCACACCCACTACACTCACCTCCCACAACTCATTACACTCACCACCTACACCTACCCTACACCCACCTCCCACACCCACCTAAGCCCCACTCACCTCCCACCACGCAATACACCCACCTCCCACCCACCCACCCTACACTCCCACCTCCCACACCCACCTCACCTCCCACCCTCCCCCACCCACCTACACCCACCTCCCACACCTACTACCCACCCTCACCTCCCACACCCACTACTCACCTCACCCACTACCCACCCTACCTCCCACACTCTCCCACACCACCTCCCACACCCACTACCTCACCTCACCCATACACCCACCTCCCACTCACCCACTACACCCCTCACCTCCCACCCACCCCACTCCAGCACTCACCTCCCACCCACCTACACCTCCCACCTCCCACCCCACTCCACCTCCCACCCACCCCTACCACACCCACCTCCACACATCACACCCCACCTCCCACACCCACTACACTCACCTCCCACACCCACTACACTCACCTCCCACACCCAATACACCCACCTCCCACACCCACTACACTCACCTCCCACACCCACCACACCCACCTCCCGAGGTCTCATCAACATTTCGAGCATTGCCACCCGAAATGAGTTGAAAATGCGAGGCGGTAAAAGAATTTGTCTCTGAGGCTGACTCCTTAATGACCCTGTGACCTGCATCCCGGGGGAGGGGAGGGGAGGGGGAGGATGGGAGAGGGGATGGGAATGTGGGGGGGAAGAGGGGATGGAAATGTCGGAGGAGGTGGTGTTAGTGGGGAGAAATAATGAGAGGAGAGGGGATGAGGATTTAAGTAGAGAGGTAGGGAGTTTTGGGGGGTTTTAGGGAAGGGGAGGTGATGAAGGTGGGGGGCGGCGGGCAAGGGAGGAGCAGGAGGGAGGAAGAGAGTGAGAGAGAGATAAAGCTAGCGATCCCTAACCTTGTCAAACTCTGTATAAAGAGAGAGAGAGAGAAAGAGAGAGAGAGAGAGAGAGAGAGAGAGAGAGAGAGAGAGAGAGAGAGAGAGAGAGAGAGAGAGAGAGAGAGAGAGAGAGAGAGAGAGAGAGAGTAAGAGAGAAAGTAGGACCGGGGGGGTTGGACCCGAATAAACCTGTAACCTAGTAATCCTGTTCACAAAAAGAAGAGCAGAGCAGAAATCAGCAACTACAGACCAGTGTCACTCCTGTCAATCACTGGTAAGATCCTTGAGACAATAATCTCAAGACAAATGACAGATTTTTTTGACTACCACTCACTACTTTGTGATCGTCAATATGGCTTCAGGAAAGGTTACTCTGCTGCTGATCTGTTGTTAAACCTCTCCACTAAG
>NC_091305.1:4175000-4257500 GCF_038502225.1 Cherax quadricarinatus
CACACTGACATACACATACACTGACATGCACATACACTGACATACACACACTGACATACACACACTGACATACACACACTGACATACACACACTGACATACACACACTGACATACACACACTGACATACACACATTGACATACACACACTGACATACACATACACTGACATACACATACACTGACATGCACATACACTGACATACACACACTGACATACACACACTGACATACACACACTGACATACACATACACTGACATACACACACTGACATACACACACTGACATACACACACTGACATACACACACTAACATACACATACACTGACATGCACATACACTGACATACACACACTGACATACACACACTGACATACACACACTGACATACACACACTGACATACACACACTGACATACACACACTGACATACACATACACTGACATGCACATACACTGACATACACACACTGACATACACACACTGACATACACACACTGACATACACACACTGACATACACACACTGACATACACATACACTGACATGCACATACACTGACATACACACACTGACATACACACACTGACATACACACACTGACATACACACACTGACATACACACACTGACATACACACACTGACATACACATACACTGACATGCACATACACTGACATACACACACTGACATACACACACTGACATACACACACTGACATACACATACACTGACATGCACATACACTGACATACACACACTGACATACACACACTGACATACACACACTGACATACACACACTGACATACACATACACTGACATGCACATACACTGACATACACACACTGACATACACACACTGACATACACACACTGACATACACATACACTGACATGCACATACACTGACATACACATACACTGACATACACACACTGACATACACACACTGACATACACACACTGACATACACACACTGACATACACACACTGACATACACACACTGACATACACACACTGACATACACACACTGACATACACATACACTGACATACACATACACTGACATGCACATACACTGACATACACATACTGACATACACACACTGACATACACACACTGACATACACATACACTGACATGCACATACACTGACATACACACACTGACATACACACACTGACATACACATACACTGACATACACATACACTGACATACACACACTGACATACACATACACTGACATACACACACTGACATACACACACTGACATACACACACTGACATACACATACACTGACATGCACATACACTGACATACACACACTGACATACACACACTGACATACACACACTGACATACACACACTGACATACACACACTGACATACACACACTGACATACACACACTGACATACACACACTGACATACACACACTGACATACACACACTGACATACACACACTGACATACACATACTGACATACACACACTGACATACACACACTGACATACACATACACTGACATGCACATACACTGACATACACACACTGACATACACACACTGACATACACACACTGACATACACATACACTGACATACACACACTGACATACACATACACTGACATACACACACTGACATACACACACTGACATACACACACTGACATACACATACACTGACATGCACATACACTGACATACACACACTGACATACACACACTGACATACACACACTGACATACATACACTGACATACACACACTGACATACACACACTGACATACACACACTGACATACACACACTGACATACACACACTGACATACACACACTGACATACACATACACTGACATACACATACACTGACATGCACATACACTGACATACACATACTGACATACACACACTGACATACACACACTGACATACACATACACTGACATGCACATACACTGACATACACACACTGACATACACACACTGACATACACACACTGACATACACATACACTGACATACACACACTGACATACACACACTGACATACACACACTGACATACACTGACATACACACACAGACATACACACACACACTGGTCATCAGACAAGGTACAAGAAGTGAATAAGGTCGCACAGGATCACCTTCATACACCATCACTGACAACAACACAAGTAAAAGTATGAACAATAATAATAACAATAATAATAATAATAATAATAATAATAATAATAATAATAATAATAATAATAATAATAATAATAATAATAAAGGAAAATTAAGAGGTTGAGAAAGAGAAAAGACTCTCCAGTCACTTGTTTCAAGACAGAGACAAGTGACGTCATGTGAGATAAAGATGCTGTCACGGCCAACGGGAGATAACAGGAGAAACACCACCAACGGGAAATAACAGAAGAACCACCACCAACGGGAGATAACAGAAGAACCACCACCAACGGGAGATAACAGAAGAACCACCACCAACGGGAGATAACAGAAGAACCACCACCAACGGGAAATAACAGAAGAACCACCACCAACGGGAGATAACAGAAGAACCACCACCAACGGGAGATAACAAGAGAACCACCACCAACGGGAAATAACAGAAGAACCACCACCAACGGGAAATAACAGAAGAACCACCACCAACGGGAGATAACAGAAGAACCACCACCAACGGGAGATAACAGAAGAACCACCACCAACGGGAGATAACAGAAGAACCACCACCAACGGGAGATAACAGAAGAACCACCACCAACGGGAGATAACAGAAGAACCACCGCCAGCGGGAGATAACAGAAGAACCACCACCAACGGGAGATAACAGAGGAACCACCACCAACGGGAGATAACAGAAGAACCACCACCAACGGGAGATAACAGAAGAACCACCACCAACGGGAGATAACAGAAGAACCACCGCCAACGGGAGATAACAGGAGAACCACCACCAACGGGAGATAACAGAAGAACCACCACCAACGGGAGATAACAGAAGAACCACCACCAACGGGAGATAACAGGAGAACCACCACCAACGGGAGATAACAGAAGAACCACCACCAAAGGGAGATAACAGAAGAACCACCACCAACGGGAGATAACAGAAGGACCACCACCAACGGGAGATAACAGGAGAACCACCACCAACGGGAGATAACAGGAGATCCACCACCAACGGGAGATAACAGGAGAACCACCACCAACGGGAGATAACAGAAGAACCACCACCAACGGGAGATAACAGGAGAACCACCACCAACTGGAGATAACAAGAGATCCACCACCAACGGGAGATAACAAGAGAATCACCACCAACGGGAGATAACAAGAGAACCACCACCAACGGGAGATACCTGGAGGAGGTGGTTACCTGGAGGTTATTCCGGGGATCAACGCCCCCGCGGCCCGGTCCATGACCAGGCCTCCCGATGGATCAGGGCCTGATCAACTAGGCTGTTACTGCTGGCCGCACGCAGTCCAACGTACGAGCCACAGTCCGGCTGATCCGGCACTGACTTTAGGTATCTATCCAGCTCTCTCTTGAAGGCAGCCAGGGGTTTATTGGCAATTCCCCTAAGAACCACCTCCAACGGGAGATAACAGAAGAACCACCACCAACGGGAGATAACAGAAGAACCACCACCAACGGGAGATAACAAGAGAACCACCACCAACGGGAGATAACAAGAGAACCACCACCAACGGGAGATAACAAGAGAACCACCACCAACGGGAGATAACAAGAGAACCACCACCAACGGGAGATAACAAGAGAACCACCACCAACGGGAGATAACAAGAGAACCACCACCAACGGGAGATAACAGAAGAACCACTACCAACGGGAGATAACAAGAGAACCACCACCAACGGGAGATAGCAAGAGAACCACCACCAACGGGAGATAACAAGAGAACCACCACCAACGGGAGATAACAAGAGAACCACCACCAACGGGAGATAACAAGAGAACCACCACCAACGGGAGATAACAGAAGAACCACTACCAACGGGAGATAACAAGAGAACCACCACCAACGGGAGATAGTAAGAGAACCACCACCAACGGGAGATAACAAGAGAACCACCACCAACGGGAGATAACAAGAGAACCACCACCAACGGGAGATAACAAGAGAACCACCACCAACGGGAGATAGCAAGAGAACCACCACCAACGGGAGATAACAAGAGAACCACCACCAACGGGAGATAACAAGAGAACCACCACCAACGGGAGATAACAAGAGAACCACCATCAACGGGAGATAACAGAAGAACCACCACCAACGGGAGATAACAAGAGAACCACCACCAACGGGAGATAACAAGAGAACCACCACCAACGGGAGATAACAGGAGATCCACCACCAACGGGAGATAACAGGAGATCCACCACCAACGGGAGATAACAGGAGATCCACCACCAACGGGAGATAACAAGAGATCCACCACCAACGGGAGATAACAGGAGATCCACCACCAACGGGAGATAACAAGAGATCCACCACCAACGGGAGATAACAGGAGATCCACCACCAACGGGAGATAACAAGAGATCCACCACCAACGGGAGATAACAGGAGATCCACCAGCAACGGGAGATAACAAGAGATCCACCACCAACGGGAGATAACAAGAGATCCACCACCAACGGGAGATAACAGGAGATCCACCACCAATGGGAGATAACAAGAGATTCACCACCAACGGGAGATAACAGGAGATCCACCACCAACGGGAGATAACAGGAGATCCACCACCAACGGGAGATAACAGGAGATCCACCACCAACGGGAGATAACAGGAGATCCACCACCAACGGGAGATAACAAGAGATCCACCACCAACGGGAGATAACAGGAGATCCACCACCAACGGGAGATAACAGGAGATCCACCAGCAACAAGATATCGTCTAGGGTGCCATTGGGAGATAACAGATACAAGTTCAAGCTGCTCTCTCTCTCTCTCTCTCTCTCTATTTATCTATCTATCTATCTATCTATCTGTCTGTCTTTCTGTCTATCTATTTATCTATCTGTTTTTCTCTGTCTCTAGCTAGCTAGCTAGTGAGTCAGTAATCAGAATGCCTGTGTGCGCCTTGCACTGATCAGTAGGCCTACCACAGTGCCTGTGTATGGAGAATAACACCCAGGTACGTACTTACTGCTAGGTGAACATGGGAGGCAACTAGTGTAAAGAGACTAACAATCAGGTACCTACTTACTGTTAGGTGAACATGGAGGCAACAGGTGTCAGGCAACACTTCCACTAGGCCGAAATCGAACCCAGGTGCCTTCAGATGTCAGCCCAAAACGCTACCACTTGAGCCACAAGCCCCAATCAAAGAGTGCACCCCCCTTTGTGATCGCAGAGGGTCGAGTCTCAGCTCCTGGCCTGCCTACGACCTGCCGCTCATCTCCTTCAAACTGTGTACCGTGTGTGGTTCTCAACACAATACTGTTTCTGGTGTCCAATTTTTGCTTCAGGATGAGCGGCATGAGAGGCTTCAGGATGAGAGGCATGCGAGGCTTCAGGATGAGAGGCATGAGAGGCTTCAGGATGAGAGGCATGCGAGGCTTCAGGATGAGAGGCATGAGAGGCTTCAGGATGAGAGGCATGAGAGGCTTCAGGATGAGAGGCATGAGAGGCTTCAGGATGAGAGGCATGAGAGGCTCCAGGATGAGAGGCATGCGAGGCTTCAGGATGAGAGGCATGAGAGGCTTCAGGATGAGAGGCATGAGAGGCTTCAGGATGAGAGGCATGAGAGGCTTCAGGATGAGAGGCATGAGAGGCTTCAGGATGAGAGGCAATGAGAGGCTTCAGGATGAGAGGCATGAGAAGCTTCAGGATGAGAGGCATGAGAGACTTCAGGATGAGAGGCATGAAAGGCTTCAGGATGAGAGGCATGAGAGGCTTCAGGATGAGAGGCATGAGAGGCTTCAGGATGAGAGGCATGAGAGGCATGAGAGGCATCAGGATGAGAGGCATGAGAGGCTTCAGGATGAGAGGCATGAGAGGCTTCAGGATGAGAGGCATGCGAGGCTTCAGGATGAGAGGCATGAGAGGCTTCAGGATGAGAGGCATGAGAGGCTTCAGGATGAGAGGCATGAGAGGCTTCAGGATGAGAGGCATGAGAGGCTTCAGGATGAGAGGCAATGCGAGGCTTCAGGATGAGAGGCATGAGAAGCTTCAGGATGAGAGGCATGAGAGACTTCAGGATGAGAGGCATGAGAGGCTTCAGGATGAGAGGCATGAGAGGCTTCAGGATGAGAGGCATTAGAGGCTTCAGGATGAGAGGCATGAGAGGCTTCAGGATGAGAGGCATGAGAGGCTTCAGGATGAGAGGCAATGCGAGGCTTCAGGATGAGAGGCATGAGAAGCTTCAGGATGAGAGGCATGAGAGACTTCAGGATGAGAGGCATGAGAGGCTTCAGGATGAGAGGCATGAGAGGCTTCAGGATGAGAGGCATGAGAGGCATGAGAGGCATGAGAGGCATCAGGATGAGAGGCATGAGAGGCTTCAGGATGAGAGGCATGAGAGGCTTCAGGATGAGAGGCATGAGAGGCATCAGGATGAGAGGCATGAGAGGCTTCAGGATGAGAGGCATGAGAGGCTTCAGGATGAGAGGCATGAGAGGCTTCAGGATGAGAGGCATGAGAGGCTTCAGGATGAGAGGCATGAGAGGCTTCAGGATGAGAGGCATGAGAGGCTTCAGGATGAGAGGCATGAGAGGCATCAGGATGAGAGGCATGAGAGGCTTCAGGATGAGAGGCATGAGAGGCTTCAGGATGAGAGGCATGAGAGGCATCAGGATGAGAGGCATGAGAGGCTTCAGGATGAGAGGCATGAGAGGCTTCAGGATGAGAGGCATGAGAGGCTTCAGGATGAGAGGCATGAGAGGCTTCAGGATGAGAGGGCATGAGAGGCTTCAGGATGAGAGGCATGAGAGGCTTCAGGATGAGAGGCATGCATTCCACCCAGGGTAAACCCCGCATCTTGTACTCAGAATTAAAATCCACGTTACTTTTTACCCAGGGGAGGAACCACTCACCCAGGGGAGGAACCATTCACCCAGGGGAAGAACCTCTCACCTAGGGGAAGAAACACTCACCCAGGGAAGGAACCCCTCATCCAGGGAAGGAACCATTCACCCAGGGGAAGAACCTCTCACCTAGGGGAAGAAACACTCACCCAGGGAAGGAACCCCTCATCCAGGGGAGGAACCATTCACCCAGGGGAAGAACCTCTCACCTAGGGGAAGAAACACTCACCCAGGGAAGGAACCCCTCATCCAAGGGAGGAACCATTCACCCAGGGGAAGAACCTCTCACCTAGGGGAAGAAACACTCACCCAGGGAAGGAAACCCTCATCCAGGGGAGGAACCATTCACCCAGGGGAAGAACCCCTCACCTAGGGGAAGAAACACTCACCCAGGGAAGGAACCACTTATCCAGGGGAGGAACCATTCATCCAGGAGAAGAACCTCTCACCTAGGGGGAGAAACACTCACCCAGGGAAGGAACCACTCATCCAGGGGAGGAACCATTCACCCAGGGGAAGAACCCTTCACCTAGGGGAAGAAACACTCACCCAGGGAAGGAACCACTCATCCGGGGGAGGAACCCCTCACCCAGGGGAGGAACCACTCACCCAGGAGAGGAACAACTCACCCAAGGGAAGACCCACCCCCCAGGGGAGGAACCCCTCACTCAGGGGAGGAACCACTCACTCAGGGGAGGAACCACTCACCCAGGGGAGGAAATCAAAGGCTAATAGGTGTATGTGTGTGACCACACAGATCACTGCCGCGTCTCACTCTCAACACCTACCCCTCCCTCTTCCCACTCTCAATACGCCCCTCTATTACGCACGCACCAAGGGCTTTGCATACGCAATTAACATACGCCGCGGGTGCTTAATATTTGCTCGGCTTGATTTATATCGAGTTTAGACGCGCTTGTCTACTGTCTTTTGTTTGACGGGTTTTATGTAAGGTAAACAAGTGTCGTTATTTATTATTTTTATTTTCATTACAGTTATGCTGTTTATACTAATAATAGTAATAATAATAAGTAGTAGTAATAGTAGTAGTGGTAGTAATAGTAATAGTAGTAATAGCAGTAGTAGGTCCAGACTCGTGGAACTCCGTGTTCATTAAGAACTGCAAAAAACCCTTTCGCGTGCTGTAAGTATACTGTAAGCTTACATCTGGGTGAAATTCCAGTCACTAAAAACAACGGATATAGTCCCACACGGGCAGCAAAGCAGTAGCTATGAACTATAGACCAATAGCTCTAACGACCCACATCATAACAATCTTTGAAAGAGTTCTAAGAAGCAGGATTGCAAACGACTTTGATTCCCAACAGTTGCACAATCCAGGGCAACATGGGTTCAGAGCAGGTCACTCCTGCCTCTCACAACTACTGGATCGCTGGAAAGCAAACAGAATGCAGATACACAGATTTTTTCAAAAGCCTTTAACAAGGGTGATCATAGTGTAATAACGCACAAAATGCGTACTGTAGGAATAACTGGCAAAATGGGCAGATGGATCTTCAACTTTCCGACCAATCGCACACAATGAGTAGTGGTTAACAGAGTTAAGTTGGATGCTGCCATAGTGAAGATCTCTGTCCCACAAGGCACAGTACTCACCCCTATCCTGTTCCTCATCCTCATATCAGACATAGACAGAGATGTAAACCATAGCACCGTGTCATCCTCTGCAGACAACATTAGGATCTGCATGAGACTGTCATCCATTGAGGACACTGTTAACCTCCAAGAAGATATAAACCAATTTTTCCATTGAGCAATGGAACATGATGTTCAATGAAGACAAATTCCAACTACTCCGTTATGGAAACTGGTGGAAATAATAACTAGAACTGAGTATACTACAAATTCTAATCACTCAATAATGCGCAAATAATAGTGTGAAGGACCTTGAAGCTTAATGTCAGATCTCGCCTTCAAGAATCACATCTGCTAGGAAAATGATAGGATGGATAATGAGAACCTTCAAAGCAAGGGATGCCAAGCCAATGACGATCCATTTTAAATCAATTGTTCTCTCTAGGGCTGGAATACTGCTGTTCATTAACATCTCCATTCAAGGCAGGTGAAATCGCAGATCTAGAAAATGTACAGAGAATCTTTACTGCACATATAAGTTCTGTCAAGCACCTTAACTGCTGGGAATGCTTGGAATCACTTGACTTGTACTCACTGAAGAGCAGGCGAGAGAGATACATCATACTCTACACTTGGAAAATCGAGGGACTGGTCACTAACCTGCACACAGAAATTACTCCCTACGAAAGCAAAAGATTGGGCAGGGGGTGCAATATACCCCTCAGTGAAAAGAAGAGGCATCATTAGTACACCAGAGAAAACACAATAAGTGTCAGGGGCCCAAGATTGTTCAACAGCCTCCCACCAAGTATAAAGAGGAGATATACTTATAGACCCCTGGCTATCTTCAAGAGGGAACTGGACAGATGCCTAAAGTCAGTGTCGGGAGGGTTCGTGGAGATGTGATGGTTGGAGTTACATACAGTCGTTGGATGGTAACACATATATTAGCAGAGTGTGAGAGGGGAGAGGCCCAGCCTGCTTGTGTTGCCTGTAGACCTAAGTGTGGAGAACTGAGGCTGAGGCCGGGAGCGCAGCGCTGACATCCGGCATCACGTGACGTCACACAAGCTAGTCACTGAGCCTACTGAAAGGGAGCCTAAATATATACATGGATAATACGATCTACAATATACTACACAAGTATAAGTATAGGGAATTCAGTAGCTATACTGACATCAGTATCTGACCAGCTGAGCTGTGGTTCATAATTTGGGCTACCTGCGGCCAGCAATAATAGCCTGGTTGATCAGACCCTTAACTGGAGGTCAACGCCCCCGTGGCCCGGTCCATGACCAGACCTCCTGGTGTATCAGGGCCTGATCAACCAGGCTGTTACTGCTGGCCGCACGCAGTCCAACGTACGAGCCACAGCCCGGCTGATCCGGCACTGACTTTAGGTATCTGTCCAGCTCTCTCTTGAAGGCAGCCAGGGGTTTATTGGTAATTCCCCTAATGCTTGATGGGAGGCTGTTGAACAGTCTTGGGCCCCGGACACTTATGGCGCCCCTACTTTTAACTGGGGGTATTTTGCATCGCCTGCCCAGTCTTTTACTTTAGTAGGGAGTGATTTCTGTGTGCAGATTTGGGACCATTCCTTCCAGGATTTTCCAAGTGTAGATTATGATATATCTCTCTCGCCTGCGTTCCAATGAGTACAAGTCAATTGCTTCCAAGCGTTCCCAGTAGTTAAGGTGCTTGACAGAACTTATATGTGCAGTAAAGGATCTCTGTACACTCTCTAGATCTGCAATTTCACCTGCTTTGAATGGAGATGTTAATGTACAGCAGTATTCCAGCCTAGAGAGAACAATTGATTTGAAAAGGTTCATCATTGGATTGTCGTCTCTCGTTTTGAACATTCTCATTATCCATCCTATCATTTTTCTTTGCACTTGTGATCGTGGCACTGTTGTGATCCTTGAAAGTGAGATCCTCAGACATTACTACTCCCAGGTTCCTTACATTATTTTTCTGCTCTATTGTATGGCCAGAGTTTGTAGTATACTCTGTTCTAGTTATTATCTTCTCCAGTTTTCCATACGGATTAGTTGGAATTTGTCCTCATTGAACATCATATTGTTTACCGTTGTCCACTGGAAAACTTTGTTTATATCTTCTTGGAGGTTAACCGCGTCCTCAGCAGATGACAGCCTCATGCAGATCCTAGTATCATCCCCAAAGAATGATACGGTGCTCTGGTGTCTATCTCTGTATATGAGGATGAGGAATAAGATGGGGGCGAGTACTGTGCCTTGTGGAACAGAGCTCTTCACTATGGCAGCCTCCGATTTAACTCTGTTGACCACTACTCTTTGTGTTCGATTTGTTAGGAAGTTGAAGATCCATCTCCCCACTTTCCCAGTTATTCCTTTAGCACGTATTTTATGGGCTATTACGCCATGATCGCATTTGTCAAATGCTTTTGCAAAGTCTGTGTATATTACATCTGCATTCTGATTTTCTTCCAGTGCATCCAAGGCCATATCATAGTGATCCAGTAGTTGTGAGAGGCAGGAGTGACCTGCCCTGAACTCATGTTGCCCTGGATTGTGCAGATTTTGGGAATCCAGGTGATTTGCAATCCTGCTTCTTAGCACTCTTTCAAAGATTTTTATGATGTGGGACGTCAGAGCTATTGGTCTATAGTTCTCAGCTAATGCTTTGCTGCCACCTTTATGGAGTGTAAGTTCCCTGCATTCTCCCACTTGTCCCCCTCATATGTCCACACATATGAAGCAGAAGGGACGGAGATTCGAACCGTGGTCCATGAATGTAGCAAGCCACAGAACTTACAAAAGGATACTTTTACCACCAGCAGCCTGAAGTGCCACTTGTAAAACACCAATAAGCCAGTCTGATGGCATGGCTTTACTGGGTTATCCTGGGTTACTAGCCCTCCGGGTTTATAATCTGTACACAATCATCTTCCTCATAGTGAGAGTTTCCAATAGCGAGTTCTCTCTCTCTCTCTCTCTCTCTCTCTCTCTCTCTCTCTCTCTCTCTCTCTCTCTCTCTCTCTCTCTCTCTCTCTCTCTCTCTATCTCTCGCTCTCTCTCTCTCTCTCTCTCTCTTTGTTCCCTCTGTTCCTCCGCCCCTCTTCCAGCCTATCCTATGTCCTTTTCTCTGTCTTTCATCC
The DNA here is from genome assembly GCF_038502225.1 of Cherax quadricarinatus. Taxonomy (NCBI): domain Eukaryota; kingdom Metazoa; phylum Arthropoda; class Malacostraca; order Decapoda; family Parastacidae; genus Cherax; species Cherax quadricarinatus. Next base: position 4,186,818 of record NC_091305.1, read on the forward strand.
CACCCACCTGCACCCTCCCTCCCTCCTTCTTTCCCTCCCTCCATCCCTCCATCCCTCCCTCCCTTCCTCCCTCCATCCCTCCCTCCCTCCATCCCTCCCTCTCTCCATCCCTCCCTCCCTCCTTCCTACCATCCTTATCACCCTCCCTCCTGTCCCCATGTAAGGTGAGAACTCCGAGTTATGCTGAATACTCCCACTTCCCTCCTTCCCTCCCTCCTTAACTCCCTCCTTCCCTCCCTCCCTCCCTACCAACCTTCTTCCTTCCACCCTCCATTCCTCCCCCCTCTTTCTCCCTCCCTTCCGCCTCCGTCAACTCTCTCCTTCATCCCCCTCCTTCCCTCCCAGTCTGCTCATTTGGTCTCCAGTATAATTAGTTCAGGTGATGTAGGATCCTCTCATACAGGATCACCCCAGAGGATTGAACCCTCTTACAAAAGGATTGGATCCTCTCTTACAGGACCACCCCAGAGGACTGGATCCTCTTACAGGGATCACCCCAGAGGATTGGATCCTCTCAGGATCACCTCAGAGGATTGGATCCTCTTACAGGATCATCGGAGAGGATTAGATCCTCTTACAGGATCACCCCATAGAATTGGATCCACTTACAGGATCACCCCAGAGGATTGGATCCTCTTACAGGATCACCCCAGAGAATTGGATTCTCTTACAGGATCACCCCAGAGAACTGTATCCTCTTGCAGGATCACCCCAGACGATTGGATCCTCTTACAGGATCACCCCAGAGAACTGTATCCTCTTGCAGGATCACCCCAGACGATTGGATCCTCTTACAGGATCACCCCAGAGAATTGGATCCTCTTACAGGATCACCCCAGAGAATTGGATCCTCTTACAGGATCACCCCAGAGGATTGCATCCTTTTACAGGATCACCCCAGAGGATTGCATCCTCTTACAGGATCACCCCAGAGGATTGGATCCTCTTACAGGATCACCCCAGAGAATTGGATCCTCTTACAGGATCACCCCAGAGGATTGGATCTTCTTACAGGATCGCCCCAGAGAATTGGATCCTCTTACAGGATCACCCCAGAGGATTGGATCCTCTTACAGGATCGCCCCAGAGAATTGGATCCTCTTACAGGATCACCCCAGAGGATTGGATCCTCTTACAGGATCGCCCCAGAGAATTGGATCCTCTTACAGGATCACCCCAGAGGACTGAGTTCCACACCTGGTTTAGGTAATGAACTCCTCCCTTCTCGTTATCCTCTCCTGGATATTTATGTGTCTGGTCTGGAGACTTCTTTATCCTGCCCCCACACCTGCCCCCACACACCTGCCCCCACACACCTGCCCCCACACACCTGCCCCCACACACCTGCCCACATACACCTGCCCCCACACACCTGCCCCCAAACCTGCCCCCACACCTGCTCCCATACCTGCCCTTACACTTGCCCCCACACCTGCCCTCACACCTGCCTCCACACCTTCCGCCACACCTGCCCTCACACCTGCCCCTCACACCTTCCAACACACCTGCCACCACACACCTTTCCCCACATCTGCCCCCACACCTGCCAACACACCTGCCACCACACACCTGTCCTAACACCTGCCTCAACACCTGCCGCTACATCTGTCCCCACACCTGCTCACTATAAGAATAGTTACAACTTGGTGGGATGGGCCAAGAGCTGAGATTCGTACACATTGGTAACGCTGACAGTAGAAAGTACCCGGGTTAGAACCCTGGGCGAGGAGGGGAGAAGGGAGGGGAGGGGTGGGGAGAAGGGAGGGGAAGGGAGGGGAGACGGGAGAGGAGGGGTGGGGAGAAGGGAAGAGATGGTTGGGGAGAAGGGATGGGATGGGTGGGGAGAAGGGATGGTAGGGAGTGTGGTTGGGGAGAAGGGATGGTAGGGGAGAAGGGAGGGGAGGGGTGGGGAGAAGGGAGGGGAAGGGAGGGGAGACGGGAGAGGATGGGTGGGGAGAAGGGATGGTAGGGAGTGTGGTTGGGGAGAAGGGATGGTAGGGAGTGTGGTTGGGGAGAAGGGATGGTAGGGAGTGTGGTTGGGGAGAAGGGATGGTAGGGAGTGGGGAGAAGGGATGGTAGGGAGGGGAGAGGAGGGGAGACGGAAGGGGAGGGGTGGGGAGGAGGGAGGGGAGGGGAGGGGAGACGGGAGAGGAGGGGTGGGGAGAAGGGAGGGGAGGGGAGGGGAGAAGGGAGGGGAGGGGAGGGGAGACGGGAGAGGAGGGGTGGGGAGAAGGGAGGGGAGGGGAGAAGGGAGGGGAGGGGAGACGGGAAGCAGGTAAGCATAACGTCAGTTGTTCAGCTGTCAGTAAATCTGTTCTTATTGCATGGTAAATTGTTGTGGGTGGCATCCTGGGGGAATAACCTCGGCTTCCCTGGGTTATCCTGGGTTATCCTGGGTTAACCTGGGTTAACCTGGGTTATCCTGGGTTATTAATCATAATCTACACTGCACACAGCAATCACTCCATAAGAAAGCAAAAGACTTGGCAGGTGATGCAACACACCCCCAGTGAAAAGCAGGGGCGTCGCTGATACACTAAGAGCAAACACAATAAGTGTCCGGGGCCCAGGACTGTTCAACAGCCTCCCACCACCAATAAGCGGCATTACTGGAAGACCCCTGGTTGTCTTCAATAGGGAGCTGGACAGATACCTAAAGACGGTGCCGGATCAGCCGGACTGTGGTTTGTACGTTGGATTGCGTGCGGCCAGCAGTAACAGCCTCGTTGATCAGGCCTTGATCCACCTGGAGGCCTGGTCGTGGACCGGGCCGCGGGGGCGTTGATCCCCGGAATGCCCTCCAGGTAGACACACCTCCCACACCCCACTCACACCCACACCGACACCCCACACTCACACCCATACTCACACCCACACTAACACCCACACTCTACACTCACACTTCTCACACCCCACACTCACATCCCACACTCACACCCCACACTCACACCTCCCACCCCACCCCCACACCCACACCCCACACTCACACCTCCCACACCCCACAACACCTCCCTCTAAAGATAAACGAGGCTGGTTAATGAGAGAGTTCGTTGTGGATGAAGGCAGTTCGTTAACCATCTCGTGTGAATGTTGCCTTAAACGAGGCCCTAGTTATTAGTGACCGAGCCTCTTATTGAGCGTGTGTACTCACCTAATTGTGGTTGCAGGAGTCGAGATTCAGCTCCTGGCCCCGCCTATTCACTGATCGTTACTAGGTCCTCTCACTCTTTGCTTCCTGAGCTTTGTCATACCTCGTCTTAAAGCTATGTAAGGTTCCTGCCTCCACTACATCACTTGCAAGACTATTCCACTTCCTGACAACTCTATGACTGAAGAAATACTTCCTAACATCCCTGTGACTCGTCTGAGTCTTCAGCTTCCAATTATGACCCCTTGTTTCTGTGTCCCATCTCTGGAACATCCTATCTCTGTCCACCTTATCTATTCCACGCACTATTATGTACGTCATTATCATGTCTCCTCTGACCCTCCTGACCTCCAGTGTCGTCAGTCCGATTTCCCTCAACCTTTCTTCGTAGAACATTCCCCTGAGCTACGGAACTAGCCTTGTTGCAAACCTTTGCACTTTGTCTAATTTCTTGACGTGCTTGACTAGGTGTGGGCTCCAAACTGGTGCTGCATACTCCAGTATGGCCTGATGTACACAGTGTGTAGTGTCTTGAACGATGCCTTACTAAGGTATCGGAACGCTATTCTCAGGTTTGCTAGGCGCCCATATGCTGCAGCAGTTATCTGGTTGATGTGTGCCTCCGGAGACGTGCTCGGTGTTATACTCACCCCAAGATCTTTCTCCTTGGGGTGAGGTTTGCAGTCCTTGGTCACCTAGCCTATACTGTGTGTGTGTGTGTGTGTGTGTGTGTGTGTACTCACCTAGTTGTACTCACCTAGTTGAGGTTGCGGGGGTCGAGTCCGAGCTCCTGGCCCCGCCTCTTCACTGATCGCTACTAGGTCACTCTCCCTGAACGGTGAGCTTTATCATACCTCTGCTTAAAGCTATGTGTGGATCCTGCCTCCACTACATCGCTTCCCAAACTATTCCACTTAATGACTACTCTGTGGCTGAAGAAATACTTCCTAACAGCCCTGTGATTCATCTGTGTCTTCAGCTTCCAACTGTGTCCCCTTGTTACTGTGTCCAATCTCTGGAACATCCTGTCTTTGTCCACCTTGTCAATTCCTCTCAGTATTTTGTATGTTGTTATCATGTCCCCCCTATCTCTCCTGTCCTCCAGTGTCGTCAGGTTGATTTCCCTTAACCTTTCCTCGTAGGACATACCTCTTAGCTCTGGGACTAGTCCTGTTGCAAACCTTTGCAATTTCTCTAGTTTCTTTACGTGCTTGGCTAGGTGTGGGTTCCAAACTGGTGCCGCATACTCCAATATGGGCCTAACGTACACGGTGTACAGGGTCCTGAATGATTCCTTATTAAGATGTCGGAATGCTGTTCTGAGGTTTGCTAGGCGCCCATATGCTGCAGCAGTTATTTGGTTGATGTGCGCTTCAGGAGAGGTGCCTGGTGTTATACTCACCCCAAGATCTTTTTCCTTGAGTGAGGTTTGTAGTCTCTGGCCCCCTAGACTGTACTCCGTCTGCGGTCTTCTTTGCCCTTCCCCAATCTTCATGACTTTGCACTTGGTGGGATTGAACTCCAGGAGCCAATTGCTGGACCAGGTCTGCAGCCTGTCCAGATCCCTTTGTAGTTCTGCCTGGTCTTCGATCGAGTGAATTCTTCTCATCAACTTCACGTCATCTACAAACAGGGACACCCCAGAGTCTATTCCTTCCGTCATGTCGTTCACAAATACCAGAAACAGCACTGGTCCTAGGACTGACCCCTGCGGGATCCCGCTGGTCACAGGTGCCCACTCTGACACCTGTGACTCTGACTCTGTGTGTGTGTGTGTGTGTGTGTGTGTGTGTGTGTGTGTGTGTGTGTGTGTGTGTGTGTGTGTGTGTGTGTGTGTGTGTGTATGTGTGTGTGTGTGTGTGTGTATGTGTGTGTGTGTATGCGTATGCATCAGTAATGACCAAGAAGAAACTACTTAGTACACTGTGGGGACAAGAGATAGCCAGGTGTGACAGTCACACTGTGGGGACAAGAGCCAGCCAGGTGTGACAGTCACACTGTGGGGACAAGAGCCAGCCAGGTGTGACAGTCACACTGTGGGAACAAGAGCCAGTTAGGTGTGACAGTCACACTGTGGGAACAAGAGCCAGCCAGGTGTGGTAGTCACACAGTGGGGACAAGAGCCAGCCAAGTGTGACAGTCACACTGTGGGGACAAGAGCCAGCCAGGTGTGACAGTCACACTGTGGGGACAAGAGCCAGCCAGGTGTGACAGTCACACTGTGGGAACAAGAGCCAGCCAGGTGTGAGTCACACTGTGGGGACAAGAGCCAGCCACGTGTGACAGTCACACTGTGGGGACAAGAGCCAGCCAGGTGTGACAGTCACATTGTGGGGACAAGAGCCAGCCAGATGTGACAGTCACACTATGGGGACAAGAGCCAGCCAAGTATGACAGTCACACTGTGTGGACAAGAGCCAGCCAGATGTGACAGTAACACTGTGGGGACAAGAGCCACCCAGGTGTGACAGTCACACTGTGGGGACAAGAGCCAGCCAGGTGTGACAGAAACACTGTGGGGACAAGAGCCAGCCAGGTGTGACAGTCACACTGTGGGAACAAAAGAGAGCCAGGTGTGACAGTCACACTGTGGGGACAAGAGCCAGCCAGGTGTGACAGTCACACAATGGGGACAAGAGCCAGCCAGGTGTGACAGTCACACTGTAGGGACAAGAGCCAGCCAGGTGTGACAGTCACACTGTGGGGACAAGAGCCAGCCAGGTGTGACAGTCACACTGTGGGAACAAAAGAGAGCCAGGTGTGACAGTCACACTGTGGGGACAAGAGCCAGCCAGGTGTGACAGTCACACTGTGGGGACAAGAGCCATCCAGGTGTGACAGTCACACAGTGGGGACAAGAGCCATCCAGGTGTGACAGTCACACTGTGGGGACAAGAGCCATCCAGGTGTGACAGTCACACAGTGGGGACAAGAGCCATCCAGGTGTTACAGTCAGACAGTGGGGACAAGAGCCATCCAGGTGTGACAGTCACACTGTGGGAACAAGAGCCATCCAGGTGTGACAGTCACACTGTGGGGACAAGAGCCATCCAGGTGTGACAGTCACACTCTGGGAACAAGAGCCAGCCAGGTGTGACAGTCACACTGTTGGGACAAGAGCAATCCAGGTGTGACAGTCACACTGTGGGGACAAGAGCCATCCAGGTGTGACAGTCACACTGTGGGGACAAGAGCCAGCCAGGTGTGACAGTCACACAGTGGGAACAAGAGCCAGCCAGGTGTAACAGTAACACTGTGGGAACAAGAGCCAGCCAGGTGTGACAGTCACACTATGGGGACAAGAACCAGCCAGGTGTGACAGTCACACTGTAGGGACAAGAGCCAGCCAGGTGTGACAGTCACACTGTGGGGACAAGAGCCAGCCATGTGTGACAGTCACACTGTGGGAACAAAAGCCAGCCAGGTTACCTGGAGGTTACCTGGAGATTATTCCGGGGATCAACGCCCCCGCGGCCCGGTCCACGACCAGGCCTCCCGATGGATCAGGGCCTGATCAACTAGGCTGTTACTGCTGGCCGCACGCAGTCCGACGTACGAGCCACAGCCCGGCTGATCCGGCACTGACTTTAGGTATCTGTCCAGCTCTCTCTTGAAGGCAGCAAGGGGTTTATTGGCAATTCCCCTAATGCTTGATGGGAGGCTGTTGAACAGTTTTGTGCCCCGGACACTTATGGTGTTTTCTCTTAGTGTACCAATGGCGCCCCTACTTTTTATTGGCGGCATTTTGCATCGCCTGCCCAGTCTTTTACTTTCGTAGGGAGTGATTTCTGTGTGCAGATTTGGGACCATTCCTTCCAAGATTTTCCAAGTGTAGATTATGATATATCTCTCCCTCCTGCGTTCCAACGAGTACAAGTCAAGTGCTTTCAAGCGTTCCCAGTAGTTAAGGTGCTTGACAGAACTTATACGTGCAGTAAAGGATCTCTGTACACTCTCTAGATCTGCGATTTCACCTGCTTTGTATGGAGATGTTAATGTACAGCAGTATTCCAGCCTAGAGAGAACAAGTGATTTGAAAAGGATCATCATGGGCTTGGCATCTCTCGTTTTGAAAGTTCTCATTATCCATCCTATCATTTTCTTTGCACGTGCGATCGTGGCACTGTTGTGATCCTTGAAAGTGAGATCCTCAGACATTACTACTCCCAGGTCCCTTACATTATTTTTCCGCTCTATTGTATGGCCGGAGTCAGTAGTATACTCTGTTCTAGTTATTATCTCCTCCAGTTTTCCATAACGGAGTAGTTGGAATTTGTCCTCATTGAACATCATATTGTTTACCGTTGCCCACTGGAAAACTTTGTTTATATCTTCTTGGAGGTTAACCGCGTCCTCAGCAGATGACAGCCTCATGCAGATCCTAGTATCATCCGCAAAGGATGATACGGTGCGACAGGTGCGACAGGTGTGACAGTCACACTGTGGGGACAAGAGCCAGCCAGGTGTGACAGTCACACTGTGGGGACAAGAGCCATCCAGGTGTGACAGTCACACAGTGGGGACAAGAGCCATCCAGGTGTGACAGTCACACTGTGGGGACAAGAGCCATCCAGGTGTGACAGTCACACAGTGGGGACAAGAGCCATCCAGGTGTGACAGTCAGACAGTGGGGAGAAGAGCCATCCAGGTGTGAGAGTCACACTGTGGGGACAAGAGCCATCCAGGTGTGACAGTCACACTGTGGGGACAAGAGCCATCCAGGTGTGACAGTCACACTGTGGGAACAAGAGCCAGCCAGGTGTGACAGTCACACTGTGGGGACAAGAGCAATCCAGGTGTGACAGTCACACTGTGGGGACAAGAGCCATCCAGGTGTGACAGTCACACAGTGGGGACAAGAGCCATCCAGGTGTGACAGAAACACTGTGGGAACAAGAGCCAGCCAGGTGTGACAGTCACACTGTGGGGACAAGAACCAGCCAGGTGTGACAGTCACACTGTGGGGACAAGAGCCAGCCAGGTGTGACAGTCACACTGTGGGAACAAGAGCCATTTAGGTGTGACAGTCACACTGTGGGAACAAGAGCCAGCCAGGTGTGACAGTCACACAGTGGGGACAAGAGCCAGCCAAGTCTGACAGTCACACTGTGGGGACAAGAGCCAGCCAGGTGTGACAGTCACACTGTGGGGACAAGAGCCAGCCAGGTGTGACAGTCACACTGTGGGAACAAGAGCCAGCCAGGTGTGACAGTCACACTGTGGGGACAAGAGCCAGCCAGGTGTGACAGTCACACTGTGGAGGCAAGAACCAGCCAGGTGTGACAGTCACACTGTGGGTACAAGAGCCAGCCAGATGTGACACTCACATTATGGGGACAAGAGCCAGCCACGTGTGACAGTCACACTGTGTGGACAAGAGCCAGCCAGATGTGACAGTAACACTGTGGGGACAAGAGCCACCCAGGTGTGACAGTCACACTGTGGGGACAAGAGCCAGCCAGGTGTGACAGTCACACTGTGGGGACAAGAGCCAGCCAGGTGTGACAGAAACACTGTGGGGACAAGAGCCAGCCAGGTATGACAGTAACACTGTGGGGACAAGAGCCAGCCAGGTGTAACAGTAACACTGTGGGAACAAGAGCCAGCCAGGTGTGACAGTCACACTATGGGGACAAGAGCCAGCCAGGTGTGACAGTCACACTGTAGGGACAAGAGCCAGCCAGGTGTGACAGTCACACTGTGGGGACAAGAGCCAGCCAGGTGTGACAGTCACACTGTGGGAACAAAAGCCAGCCAGGTGTGACAGTCACACTGTGGGGACAAGAGCCAGCCTGGTGTGACAGTCACACTGTGGGGACAAGAGCCATCCAGGTGTGACAGTCACACAGTGGGGACAAGAGCCATCCAGTTGTGACAGTCACACTGTGGGGACAAGAGCCATCCAGGTGTGGCAGTCACACAGTGGGGACAAGAGCCATCCAGGAGTGACAGTCAGACAGTGGGGACAAGAGCCATCCAGGTGTGACAGTCACATTGTGGGGACAAGAGCCATCCAGGTGTGACAGTCACACTGTGGGGACAAGAGCCATCTAGGTGTGACAGTCACACTCTGGGAACAAGAGCCAGCCAGGTTTGACAGTCACACTGTGGGGACAAGAGCCATCCAGGTGTGACAGTCACACTGTGGGGACAAGAGCCAGCCAGGAGTGACAGTCACACAGTGGGGACAAGAGCCAGCCAGGTGTAACAGTAACACTGTGGGAACAAGAGCCAGCCAGGTGTGACAGTCACACTATGGGGACAAGAGCCAGCCAGGTGTGACAGTCACACTGTAGGGACAAGAGCCCTCCAGGTGTGACAGTCACACTGTGGGGACAAGAGCCAGCCAGGTGTGACAGTCACACTGTGGGAACAAAAGCCAGCCAGGTGTGACAGTCACACTGTGGGGACAAGAGCCATCCAGGTGTGACAGTCACACAGTGGGGACAAGAGCCATCCAGGTGTGACAGTCACACTGTGGGGACAAGAGCCATCCAGGTGTGACAGTCACACAGTGGGGACAAGAGCCATCCAGGTGTGACAGTCAGACAGTGGGGACAAGAGCCATCCAGGTGTGACAGTCACACTGTGGGGACAAGAGCCATCCAGGTGTGACAGTCACACAGTGGGGACAAGAGCCATCCAGGTGTGACAGTCAGACAGTGGGGACAAGAGCCATCCAGGTGTGACAGTCACACTGTGGGGACAAGAGCCATCCAGGTGTGACAGTCACACTGTGGGGACAAGAGCCATCCAGGTGTAACAGTCACACTGTGGGAACAAGAGCCAGCCAGGTGTGACAGTCACACTGTGGGGACAAGAGCAATCCAGGTGTGACAGTCACACTGTGGGGACAAGAGCCATCCAGGTGTGACAGTCACACTGTGGGGACAAGAGCCATCCAGGTGTAACAGTCACACTGTGGGAACAAGAGCCAGCCAGGTGTGACAGTCACACTGTGGGGACAAGAGCCAGCCAGGTGTGACAGTCACACAGTGGGGACAAGAGCCATCCAGGTGTGACAGTCACACAGTGGAGACAAGAGCCAGCCAGGTGTGACAGTCACACAGTGGGGACAAAAGCCATCCAGGTGTGACAGTCACACTGTGGGGACAAGAGCCATCCAGGTGTAACAGTCACACTGTGGGAACAAGAGCCAGCCAGGTGTGACAGTCACACTGTGGGGACAAGAGCCAGCCAGGTGTGACAGTCACACAGTGGGGACAAGAGCCATCCAGGTGTGACAGTCACACAGTGGAGACAAGAGCCAGCCAGGTGTGACAGTCACACAGTGGGGACAAAAGCCATCCAGGTGTGACAGTCACACTGTGGGGACAAGAGCTAGCTGTATTTCCACACAAAGCAAAAACTCTCAGTAAAGTCGGATACAGTTCACAGTCAACACTGAAGTCTCAGTCTGACAAAAATTAACTTATTACTAGGAGACATTTAAGTTGTGTGAGAGTGTGGTATAACACTGGTATGTGGGTATACTAAGGTAGATGATATACTTGCAGTACCGAGCTTGATGATGTATTTGTCTACTACACATGTTGACAGTGATTATTAATATAATTGGACGATTTATACGCATGGACTTCCTGTATTGGTTGAATCGAACAAGTGGGGTGTCAAGGAAACACATTTCTTGTGTTGTGTGTGTGTTGTGTTGCAGGTCTCCAGGGAGAGTTCTCTCGCTCCATGATCTTACCAAATGTTATATAAACGAGTGTATACAATACACAGTAGTATGTGTGAATATTTTGTAAGGTAAGTTAGCTGAGAGCTAAGTTAGCTGAGAGCTAAGTTAGCTGAGAACTACCTACAACCTGTCGTTGGGTAACGATAGGTTGTAGATAGTTTGTTGGTGTAGATACCCCAATACGGGTACCACAAGTCAGGTAGGGATAGACTAGAGAGTTGTGGAGAGTTAGTAGTGTTGATGAGTAAGACACAAGTGCAACTTATTGAAGCGTTTCGGCCTACACAGTGGCCTTCTACAGTCAAATACAGAGGCAGTAGGTGTGGTAGCCATATACAGATGATGTAATCAGTCCACCAACCTCGGAGAAGTAGTGTTTGAGATGGTCAGGTGGAGGGAGGCGAGGGGAGACGGAAGGAAGGACGGGGAGGGGAAATGAGGGAGAGGGAAGGGGAAGACAGGGGCAGAGGTGAGGGAAAGGAGAAAAAAGTGGGGCTGGGGGCAATGTAGAAAATGGGGGAAATGGGAGTGGGAGGGGAGGAGTTGAGGGGAGTGGGAGGAGGAATATAAATGGGGTGAAAAAAAAATAGCGGAGAAGAGATTAAGGTAAGAAAGAAGAGAAGAGAAAGACTTTAACAGAAAAGGGGTAGAGAAAGAAGAAGAATAACAAGAGGAGGAGGAGAAAGAAGTCCACTCACGAGGAAGTAAGAAGGAAGAGGAGGATGCAACAGACACAACGAAGAGAGGAACATAAGGTGAAAGGCAAGAGAGGAAAGAGGATGAAAAGAGAAAGGTAAGAGAGAAGGAAGAGAAGAGGAAGAGAAAGAAAACTAAGGAGCAACAGACAATGAGGTTTATAGGTCAACCAAGTTGTTAGTACTGGATGATTGTTCCTGCAAGATTGTACCTACAAGATTGTACCTGTAAGACTGTACCTGTAAGACTGTACCTGTAAGACTGTACCTGCAAGACTGTACCTGTAAGACTGTACCTACAAGACTGTACCTGCAAGACTGTACCTGCAAGACTGTACCTGCAAGACTGTACCTGCAAGACTGTACCTGCAAGACTGTACCTGCAAGACTGTACCTGCAAGACTGTACCTGCAAGACTGTACCTGCAAGACTGTACCTGCAAGACTGTACCTGCAAGACTGTACCTGTAAGACTGTACCTACAAGACTGTACCTGCAAGACTGTACCTGCAAGACTGTACCTGCAAGACTGTACCTGCAAGACTGTACCTGCAAGACTGTACCTGCAAGACTGTACCTGTAAGACTGTACCTGCAAGACTGTACCTGCAAGACTGTACCTGCAAGACTGTACCTGTAAGACTGTACCTGTAAGACTGTACCTGCAAGACTGTACCTGCAAGACTGTACCTGCAAGACTGTACCTGCAAGACTGTACCTGCAAGACTGTACCTGCAAGACTGTACCTGCAAGACTGTACCTGCAAGACTCTACCTGCAAGACTATACCTGCAAGACTGTACCTGTAAAACTGTACCTGCAAGACTGTACCTGCAAGAATGTACCTGCAAGACTGTACCTGTAACACTGTACCTGCAAGACTGTACCTGCAAGACTATACCTGCAAGACTGTACCTGTAAGACTGTACCTGCAAGACTGTACCTGCAAGACTGTACCTGCAAGACTGTACCTGCAAGACTGTACCTGTAAAACTGTACCTGCAAGACTGTACCTGCAAGACTGTACCTGTAAAACTGTACCTGCAAGAATGTACCTGCAAGACTATACCTGCAAGACTGTACCTGTAAGACTGTACCTACAAGACTGTACCTGTAAGACTGTACCTGCAAGACTGTCCCTGCAAGACTGTACCTGTAAGACTGTACCTGCAAGACAGTACCTGCAAGACTGTACCTGCAAGACTGTACCTGTAATACTGTACCTGTAAGACTGTACCTGTAAGACTGTACCCGCAAGACTGTACCTGTAAGACTGTACCTGCAAGACTGTACCTGTAAGACTGTACCAGCAAGACTGTACCTGTAAGACTGTACCTGTAAGACTGTACCTGCATGACTGTACCTGCAAGACTGTACCTGCAAGACTGTACCTGCACACTGTACCTGTAAGACTGTACCAGCAAGACTGTACCAGCAAGACTGTACCAGCAAGACTGTACCAGCAAGACTGTACCTGCATGACTGCACCTGTAAGACTGTACCTGCATGACTGTACCTGTAAGACTGTACCTGTAAGACTGTACCTGCATGACTGTACCTGCAAGACTGTACCTGTAAGACTGTACCTGCATGACTGTACCTGTAAGACTGTACCTGGAAGACTGTACCTGCATGACTGTACCTGTAAGACTGTACCTGTAAGACTGTACCAGCAAGACTGTACCTGTAAGACTGTACCTGCATGACTGTACCTGTAAGACTGTACCTGCAAGACTGTACCTGTAAGACTGTACCTGTAAGACTGTACCTGCAAGACTGTACCTGTAAGACTGTACCTGTAAGACTGTACCTGCATGACTGTACCTGCAAGACTGTACCAGCAAGACTGTACCTGTAAGACTGTACCTGCAAGACTGTACCTGCAAGACTGTACCTGTAAGACTGTACCTGCATGACTGTACCTGTAAGACTGTACCTGCAAGACTGTACCTGCATGACTGTACCTGTTAGACTGTACCTGTAAGACTGTACCAGCAAGACTGTACCTGTAAGACTGTACCTGCATGACTGTACCTGTAAGACTGTACCAGCAAGACTGTACCTGTAAGACTGTACCTGCAAGACTGTACCAGCAAGACTGTACCTGTAAGACTGTACCTGTAAGACTGTACCTGTAAGACTGTACCTGCATGGCTGTACCTGCAAGACTGTACCTGTAAGACTGTACCTGTAAGACTGTACCTGCATGGCTGTACCAGCAAGACTGTATCTGCAAGACTGTACCTGTAAGACTGTACCTGTAAGACTGTACCTGTAAGACTGTACCTGCATGGCTGTACCAGCAAGACTGTACCTGCAAGACTGTACCTGTAAGACTGTACCTGTAAGACTGTACCTGTAAGACTGTACCTGCATGGCTGTACCAGCAAGACTGTACCTGTAAGACTGTACCTGTAAGACTGTACCTGTAAGACTGTACCTGCATGACTGTACCTGTAAGACTGTACCTGAAAGACTGTGCCTGCAAGACTGTACCTGCATGACTGTACCTGTAAGACTGTACCCGCAAGACTGTACCTGTAAGACTGTACCCGCAAGACTGTACCTGTAAGACTGTACCTGCAAGACTGTACCTGCAAGACTGTACCTGTAAGACTGTACCAGCAAGACTGTACCTGTAAGACTGTACCTGTAAGACTGTACCTGCATGACTGTACCTTCAAGACTGTACCTGCAAGACTGTACCTGCACACTGTACCTGTAAGACTGTACCAGCAAGACTGTACCAGCAAGACTGTACCAGCAAGACTGTACCAGCAAGACTGTACCTGCATGACTGCACCTGTAAGACTGTACCTGCATGACTGTACCTGTAAGACTGTACCTGTAAGACTGTACCTGCATGACTGTACCTGCAAGACTGTACCTGTAAGACTGTACCTGCATGACTGTACCTGTAAGACTGTACCTGGAAGACTGTACCTGCATGACTGTACCTGTAAGACTGTACCTGTAAGACTGTACCAGCAAGACTGTACCTGTAAGACTGTACCTGCATGACTGTACCTGTAAGACTGTACCTGCAAGACTGTACCTGTAAGACTGTACCTGTAAGACTGTACCTGCAAGACTGTACCTGTAAGACTGTACCTGTAAGACTGTACCTGCATGACTGTACCTGCAAGACTGTACCAGCAAGACTGTACCTGTAAGACTGTACCTGCAAGACTGTACCTGCAAGACTGTACCTGTAAGACTGTACCTGCATGACTGTACCTGTAAGACTGTACCTGCAAGACTGTACCTGCATGACTGTACCTGTAAGACTGTACCTGTAAGACTGTACCAGCAAGACTGTACCTGTAAGACTGTACCTGCATGACTGTACCTGTAAGACTGTACCAGCAAGACTGTACCTGTAAGACTGTACCTGCAAGACTGTACCAGCAAGACTGTACCTGTAAGACTGTACCTGTAAGACTGTACCTGTAAGACTGTACCTGCATGGCTGTACCTGCAAGACTGTACCTGTAAGACTGTACCTGTAAGACTGTACCTGCATGGCTGTACCAGCAAGACTGTATCTGCAAGACTGTACCTGTAAGACTGTACCTGTAAGACTGTACCTGTAAGACTGTACCTGCATGGCTGTACCAGCAAGACTGTACCTGCAAGACTGTACCTGTAAGAGTGTACCTGTAAGACTGTACCTGTAAGACTGTACCTGCATGGCTGTACCAGCAAGACTGTACCTGTAAGACTGTACCTGTAAGACTGTACCTGTAAGACTGTACCTGCATGACTGTACCAGCAAGACTGTACCTGCAAGACTGTACCTGTAAGACTGTACCTGCATGACTGTACCTGTAAGACTGTACCTGTAAGACTGTACCTGCAAGATTGTACCTGTAAGATTGTACCTGCAAGACTGTACCTGTAAGACTGTACCTGTAAGATTGTACCTGTAAGATTGTACCTGCAAGACTGTACCTGCATGACTGTACCTGCATGACTGTACCTGTAAGACTGTACCTGTAAGACTGTACCTGTAAGACTGTACCTGCAAGATTGTACCTGTAAGATTGTACCTGCAAGACTGTACCTGTAAGACTGTACCTGTAAGATTGTACCTGTAAGATTGTACCTGCAAGACTGTACCTGCAAGACTGTACCTGCATGACTGTACCTGCAAGACTGTACCTGTAAGACTGTACCTGTAAGGCTGTACCTGCAAGACTGTACCTGCAAGACTGTACCTGCAAGACTGTACCTGCAAGACTGTACCTGTAAGACTGTACCTGTAAGACTGTACCTGCAAGACTGTACCTGTAAGACTGTACCTGCATGACTGTACCTGTAAGACTGTACCTGTAAGACTGTACCTGTAAGACTGTACCTTCATGACTGTACCTGTAAGACTGTACCTGTAACACTGTACCTGCATGACTGTACCTGTAAGACTGTACCTGCAAGACTGTACCTTTAAGACTGTACCTGTAAGACTGTACCTGCATGACTGTACCTGCAAGACTGTACCTGTAAGACTGTACCTGTAAGACTGTACCTGCATGACTGCACCTGTAAGACTGTACCTGTAAGACTGTACCTGTAAGACTGTACCTGCATGACTGTACCTGTAAGACTGTACCTGTAAGACTGTACCTGTAAGACTGTACCTGCATGACTGCACCTGTAAGACTGTACCTGTAAGACTGTACCTGTAAGACTTTACCTGCATGACTGCACCTGTAAGACTGTACCTGTAAGACTGTACCTGTAAGACTGTACCTGCATGACTGCACCTGTAAGACTGTACCTGTAAGACTGTACCTGTAAGACTGTACCTGCAAGACTGTACCTGTAAGACTGTACCTGTAAGACTGTACCTGCATGACTGCACCTGTAAGACTGTACCTTTAAGACTGTACCTGTAAGACTGTACCTGCAAGACAGTACCTGCAAGACTGTACCTGTAAGACTGTACCTGTAAGACTGTACCTGCATGACTGCACCTGTAAGACTGTACCTGTAAGACTGTACCTGTAAGACTGTACCTGCATGACTGTACCTGTAAGACTGTACCTGTAAGTTTGTACCTGTAAGACTGTACCTGCATGACTGCACCTGTAAGACTGTACCTGCAAGACAGTACCTGCAAGACTATTTCTGCAAGACTGTACCTGCAGGACTGTACCTGTAAGACTGTACCTGTAAGACTGTACCTGTAAGACTGTACCTGCAAGACTGTACCTGTAAGACTGTACCTGCATGACTGTACCTGTAAGACTGTACCTGCAAGACTGTACCTGCAAGACTGTACCTGTAAGACTGTACCTGCAAGACTGTTCCTGCTAGACTGTTCCGGCAAGACTGTTCCTCCACGTAAAATTGTCACACTATGGTATAAGAGGGCACTCCCTCAATTACCTCAAGTCATACCTCAGCAACAGAAGCCAATATGTGTACGCAAATGGGGCAAACTCTTCTGCGCAACCAATTACAGTTGGTGTCCCACAGGGAAGTGTCCTTGGCCCTCTTCTCTTTCTCCTATACATAAATGACCTTCCAAATGCTTCGCAATTACTCAAACCCACACTATTTGCAGATGACACTACATACGTCTTCTCTCACCCGAGCCCAGTCACACTAGCCAATACTGTAAATACCGAATTACAGAAAATATCTACCTGGATGAGGACTAACAAACTTACACTAAACATTGACAAAACCTACTTCATTCAGTTTGGTAACAGAGCTACAGATGTCCCTCTTAACATAATGATAAACGGATCACCTATCACAAAGCTAACAGAGGGAAAATTCTTAGGAATCCACCTTGATAATAGACTCAAATTTCATACACATATACAACAAATTTCTAAGAAAATTTCCAAGACTGTAGGCATACTATCGAAGATACGGTACTATGTTCCACAGTCAGCCCTCCTGGCCCTATATCACTCTCTTATTTACCCCTATCTCACCTATGGAATTTGTGCATGGGGCTCAACAACAGTTAACCATCTCAGACCACTAATTACCCAACAAAAGGCTGCAGTTAGAATGATAACAAATTCTCACTACAGGCAGCACACTCCACCAATATTCAATACACTAAACCTACTCACCATACAAAACATCCATACTTATTACTGCACCTATTACATACATAGAACACTTAACTCTGATATTAACCCTCCCCTCAAACATCTCCTTGCCAACCTCAACAGAACACATGACCATAACACAAGACACAGATCACTCTTTGATGTTCCTCGTGTTCATCTCACAATATGCAAAAACTCAATGCACATAAAAGGCCCTAAAATCTGGAATTCATTACCTGTAAATATAAAAGAAACACTACCTGTTTATAAGTTCAAGTCTCTACTCAAAGATCACTTACTCACCCAAAACCAAATAAATACTGAATAACTGAACCTTATAAATTGTATATCTTAAATGTTTCTCACAATTATATCACATAAATGTTAAACCTAAAACCCAATCTAACTTTATTATTTTTTAAATACACTACCTAACAGAATCCTTCATATGACCTGTCTTTGTAATACTCACTTGTGCTTTATAGTAATCTGTTTACATTAATGTTTTATCACTGACTTCATCATTGCTTAGTTAATCTTAAGTTAATTTTAAGCCAGCCCGTAATGCTATGCATAGTATAAGTGGCTTTGGCATACTGCTCTTATCTGTATTTTTTTGTACCTCTGTATGTGTGCACAAATTTATAATAAATAAATAAATAAATAAATAATAAACTGTTACGTGCAGGTTACTGACAGTCACTTCCTGAGGTCACCGCCTGCAGCAGTCACAACACAAGCACCACAACTCAGCTGGTCAGGAACTGGATCTTGAAGTCAGCTATGGGTGTTTATTGATTATCCATTCAATGTATGAAGGAAGGGCGTTGAAGAGTCGTGGACCCTTAACACTTATTGAGTTCTCTCACAATGTTCTCACCACTCCTCTGGTTTTCGCTGTAGGTATCCTGGTATCCTGCACCGTCTGCCAAACCTCTTGTGCTCATAAGCAGTAATTTCGGTGTGCAGGCTTGGTATCAATCCCTCCAGTATCTTCCAGGACTCTGTTCTCCTTGCCATTTTCTCTCAGCATTTTATATGTCGTTATCATATCCCCCCTATCTATCCTGTCCTCCAGTGCTCCCGTGTCATCAGGTTGATTTCCCTTAACCTCTCCTTGTAGGACATGTCCCTTAGATGCGGGACTAGTCTTGTTGCAAACCTTTGCACTTTCTCTAATTTCCGTACGTGCTTGGCTAGGTGTAGGTTCCAAACTTCTGCTGCATACTTCGATATAGGCCTGACATACACGGTGTACAGGATCCTGAACGATTCCTTATTGAGATGTCGGAATGCTATTCTTAGGTTTGCGAGGCGCCCTATGCTGCAGCAGTTATTTGGTTAATGTGCACCTCATGAGATGTGCCTGGTGTTATACCCACCCCAAGATCCTTTTTCTTGAGTGAAGTTTGTAGTCTCTGGCCCCTAGGCTGTACTCCGTCTGTGGTCTTCTTTGCCCTTCCCCAATCTTCATGACTTTGCATTTGGTGGGGTTGAACTCTAGGAGCCAGTTGCTGGACCAAGCCTGCAGCCTGTCCAAATCCCTTTGTAGTTCTGCCTGGTTCTCGTCTGATTGAATTTGTATCATCAACTTCACATCATCTGCAAACAGGGACACTTCTGAGTCTATTCCTTCCGTCACGTCTTTCATATATACCAGAAACAAAACCGGTCCTAGGACTGAGCCCTGTGGAACCCTGCTCATCACAGGTGCCCACTCTGACACTTCGTCTCGTTCCGTAACTCTCTGATGTCTTCCAGACAGGTATTCCCTGATCCACTGCAGCGCCTTCCCTGTTATACCTGCCTGGTCCTCCAGCTTATGTACTAATCTCTTGTGTGGAACCGTGTCAAAAGCCTTCTTACAGCCCAAGAAAATGCAGTCTTCCCAACCCTCCCTCTTTTATCTTACTGCTGTCACCCTGTCATGTATTCCAGAAAGTTTGTGACGCAGGATTTTCCATCCCTGAAACCGTGCTGGTTGTCGTTGATAAGCTCATTCCTTCCTAGGTGTTCCACCACTCTTCTCCCAATAATCTTCTGCATGACTTTGCATACTATACATGTCAGTGACACTGGTCTGTAGTTTAATGCTTCGTGTCTGTCTCATTTTTTTAAAAATTGGGACTACATTTACTATATTCTATACCTCAGGTAGTCGCTTGTTTCGATAGAAGTGTTGAAGATTGTAGTTAGTGGTACACATAGCACCTCCACTCCCTCTCTTAGGACACATGGAGAGATGTTATCCGGCCCCATCGCCTTTGAGGTATCTAGCTCGCTTAGCAGCCTCTTCACTTCTTCCTCAGTTGTATGTATTGTGTCCAACACTTGGTGGTGTACCCCACCTCTCCGTCTTTCTGGGATCCATTCTGTCTCCTCTGTGAACAATTCTTTGAATCTCATGTTGAGCTCCTCACATACTTCTCAGTCGTTTCTTGTGATCTCTCCTCCTTCCTTCCTCAGCCTGATTACCTGGTCCTTGACTGTTGTTTTCCTTCTGATGTGGTTGCACAACAGCTTCGGGTCAGATTTGGCTTTCGCTGCTATGTCATTTTCGTATTGTCGTTGGGCCTCACTTCTTACCTGTGCATATTCGTTTCTGGCTTTATGACTGTTCTCCTTATTCTCCTTTTTTTTTTTGCCTTCTATACTTCTTCCACTCTCTAGCACACTTGGTTTTGGCCTTTCTACACCTTCGGGTGAACCAAGGGCTCATCCTGGCCTTCTTGTTATTTATGTTAACCTTTGGTACAAACCTCTCCTCAGCGTCTTGCATTTTGTTGTCACATATCCCATCATCTCGTTTACTAACTTTCCTGCCAGTTCTCTGTCCCACTGAACCCCGTGCAGGAAATTTTTCATGCCTGTATAGTTCCCTCTCTTGTTGTTTGGCTTCATTTCTCTTGCCCTTCCTGTTTCTCTCTCCACTTGTAACTCTACTATGTATTCGAAGCTCAGAGCCACGTGGTCACTGGCCCAGAGGGGTCTTTCAAATGTGATATCCTCAATATCTGCACTACTGAAGGAGAATACTAGGTCCAATCTCGCTGGTTCGTCCTCTCCTCTCTCTCTGGTAGTGTCTCTTACTTGTTGGTACATGAGGTTTTCCAGTACCACCTCCATCATATCAGACCTCCACATTTCTGGGCCCCCATGTGGCTCCAGGTTCTCTCAGTCAATTTCTTTGTGATTGAAGTTACCCACAATCAGCAGCTTTGCCCTGCTCGCATGTGTGTGTGTGTATGTGTGTCTGGCAGTAGAGAGCCAGTAATGCTACCACGGGGACAGACAGCCAGCCCGTCTGATGAAATATTCAACGTTCAATTTCGTTCGGGTGTCCCCCCTTTCTCTCTCTCTCTCTCTCTCTCTCTCTCTCTCTCTCTCTCTCTCTCTCTCTCTCTCTCTCTCTCTCTCTCTCAAAACTTTCCACTCATTTTGTTAGGCCGAAAACATCATCCTCACTTTTACTCACCCTTATTCTCTTCTTCTGTGTGTGTGTGTGTGTTAGTGTGTATTGTACATAGTAAGGGGGGCGGCTCCCCCTGCGCTGTGAGAGTGCGTCTTGTATACATTGAGAAGAGAACCTTCGTTCTGTGACTTGTGGAAAGTTATTGAGGAAGGTTCATTATGATGGATCTGTGGCTGTCAGAACCCTGGGTGATACGTGCTTAGGTACCATTGCCTGTGATGGAACTTGACATGTCACAGTGTGTGCGCTCGCATATATGTGGGTGCAGGGGTTGAGTCACAGCTCCTGACCCCGCCTCTTCGCTGTGTGTGTCTGTGTACCTAATATCTTTCTGAGAGAGAAAGAGAAAGAGGTGGATAAAAGGTAGGTAGGGGAGGAAGGGAGGCAGACAGGAAGAGAGAAGATAGAACTGGACAGTCATATGATGGACATGAAGAATGAAAACAAAAGTGAATCGATGGTAGAGTGAGGAAGGTCGCCATGTTGCTACCGTGTGTACCAGACACACACACACACACACGCACACACACACACGCACACACACACACACACACACACACACACACACACACACACACACACACACACACACACACACAAACACACACACACACACACACACACACACACACACACACACACACACACACACACACACACACGCACACACACACACACACACACACACGGCTCAGGGAGAGTGACCTAGTAGCGATCAGTGAAGAGGCGGGGCCAGGAGCTCGGACTCGACCCCCGCAACATCAACTAGGTGAGTACAACTAGGTGAGTACACACACACACACACACACACACACACACACAGATTATCAGGAGAAGAGTGGTGGAACACCTAGAAAGGAATGATCTCATCAACAGCAGCCAACATGGTTTCAGGGACGGGAAATCCTGTGTCACAAACCTACTGGAGTTCTACGACATGGTGACAGCAGTAAGACAAGAGAGAGAGGGGTGGGTGGATTGCATATTCTTGGACTGCAAGAAGGCGTTTGACACAGTTTCACACAAGAGATTGGTGCAAAAACTGGAGGACCAAGCAGGGATAACAGGGAAGGCACTACAATGGATCAGGGAATACTTGTCAGGAAGACAGCAGCGAGTAATGGTACGTGGCGAGGTGTCAGAGTAGGCACCTGTGACCAGCGGGGTCCCACAGGGGTCAGTCCTAGGACCAGTGCTGTTTCTGGTATTTGTGAACGACATGACGGAAGGAATAGACTCTGGGGTGTCCCTGTTTGCAGATGACGTGAAGTTGATGAGAAGAATTCACTCGATCGAAGACCAGGCAGAACTACAAAGGGATCTGGACAGGCTGCAGACCTGGTCCAGCATTTGGCTCTTGGAGTTCAATCCCACCAAGTGCAAAGTCATGAAGATTGGGGAAGGGCAAAGAAGACCGCAGACGGAGTACAGTCTAGGGGGCCAGAGACTACAAACCTCACTCAAGGAAAAAGATCTTGGGGTGAGTATAACACCAGGCACCTCTCCTGAAGCGCACATCAACATAAGAACATAAGAAAGGAGGAACACTGCAGCAGGCCTGTTGGCCCATACTAGGCAGGTCCTTTACAATTCATCCCACTAACAAAACATTTGACCAACCCAATTTTCAATGTTACCCAAGAAATAAGCTCTGATGTGCAAGTCCCACTCAAATCCAACCCCTCCCACTCATGTACTTATCCAACCTAAATTTGAAACTACCCAAAGTCTTAGCCTCAATAACCCAACTAGGTAGACTGTTCCACTCATCAACTACCCTATTTCCAAACCAATACTTTCCTGTGTCCTTTCTAAATCTAAACTTATCTAATTTAAATCCATTACTGCGGGTTCTCTCTTGGAGAGATATCCTCAAGACCTTATTAACAACCAAATAACTGCTGCAGCATATGGGCGCCTAGCAAACCTCAGAACAGCATTCCGACATCTTAATAAGGAATCGTTCAGGACCCTGTACACCGTGTACGTTAGGCCCATATTGGAGTATGCGGCACCAGTTTGGAACCCACACCTAGCCAAGCACGTAAAGAAACTAGAGAAAGTGCAAAGGTTTGCAACAAGACTAGTCCCAGAGCTAAGAGGTATGTCCTACGAGGAGAGGTTAAGGGAAATCAACCTGACGACACTGGAGGACAGGAGAGATAGGGGGGACATGATAACGACATACAAAATACTGAGAGGAATTGACAAGGTGAACAAAGACAGGATGTTCCAGAGATTGGACACAGTAACAAGGGGACACAGTTGGAAGTTGAAGACACAGATGAATCACAGGGATGTTAGGAAGTATTTCTTCAGCCACAGAGTAGTCAGTAAGTGGAATAGTTTGGGAAGCGATGTAGTGGAGGCAGGATCCATACATAGCTTTAAGCAGAGGTATGATAAAGCTCACGGTTCAGGGAGAGTGACGACCTAGTAGCGATCAGTGAAGAGGCGGGGCCAGGAGCTCGGACTCGACCCCCGCAACCTCAACTAGGTGAGTACACACACACACACACACACACACACTACTCATAAAACACCAATGGGGATTTGAGGAAATGGAAGGCATGGACATGATTGGAGAAAGAGACTACATTGTAGGTACAATTCAGTCCGGAGAACATAAAGTAGTCATTGGAGTGATGTATAACCCACCACAGAACTGCAGGAGGCCAAGAGAAGAGTACGAAGAAAACAACAGGGTGATGGTGGACACACTGGCTGAGGTGGCAAGAAGAGCTCACTCGAGCAGAGCAAAGTTACTGGTAATGGGCGATTTCAACCACAGGGAGATCGACTAGGAAAACCTGGAGCCACATGGGGGTCCCGAAACATGGAGAGCCAAGATGATGGATGTGGTACTTGAAAACCTCATGTATCAACATGTCAGGGACACAACCAGAAGAGAGGGGAGGATGAGCCAGCAAGACTGGATCTTGTGTTCACCCTGAGCAGTTCAGACATTGAGGACATCACTTACGAGAGGCCCCTTGGAGCTAGCGATCACGTGGTTCTGAGTTTTGATTATATAGTAGAGTTACAAGTGGAGAAGGTAACAGGAACTGAAGGGGACAGGCCAAACTATAAAAGGGGGGGACTACACAGGTATGAGAAACTTCCTGCAGGAGGTTCTGTGGGACAGAGAAATGGTAGGAAAATCAGTAAACGAGATGATGGAATATGTGGCAACAAAGTGCAAGGAGGCAGAGGAAAGTTTTGTTCCCAAGGGAAACAGAAATAATAGGAAGACCAAAACGAGTCCTTGGTTTACCCGAAGGTGTAGGGAGGCAAAAACTAAGTACAACAGAGAATGGAAAAGGTACAGGAGGCATAGGACCCAGGAAAACAAGGAGATTAGTAGAAGAGCCAGAAACGAGTATGCACAGATAAGGAGGGAGGCCCAGCGACAGTATGAAAACGACATAGCATCGAAAGTCAAATCTGACCCGAAACTGTTGTATAGCCACATTAGGAGGAAGACAACAGTCAAGGACCAGGTGATAAGGCTGAGGAAAGAAGGTGGAGAACTCACAAGAAACGATCAAGAGGTATGTGAGGAGCTCAACACGAGATTTAAGGAAGTATTTACAGTAGAGACAGGAAGGACTCTGGGGGGACAGACCAGAAGGGGACACCAGCAAGGAATACACCAATAAGTGTTGGACGACATACATACAGATGAGGAGGAGGTGAAGAAACTGCTAAGGGACATCGATACCTCAAAGGCAATGGGACCTGGAGGTTACCTGGAGGTTACCTGGAGGTTATTCCGGGGATCAACGCCCCCGCGGCCCTGCCCATGACCAGGCCTCCCGATGGATCAGGGCCTGATCAACTAGGCTGTTACTGCTGGCCGCACGCAGTCCAACGTACGAGCCACAGCCCGCCTGATCCGGCACTGACTTTAGGTATCTGTCCAGCTCTCTCTTGAAGGCAGCCAGGGACCGGACAACATCTCCCCGTGGATCCTTAGAGAGGGAGCAGATATGTTGTGCATGCCACTTACCACAATCTTCAACACGTCCCTGGAAACTGGGCAACTACCTGAGGTAAGGAAGACAGCAAATGTAGTTCCCATTTTTAAAAAAGGAGACAGAAAAGAGGCACTAAACTATAGACCTGTGTCATTGACGTGTATAGTATGCAAAGTTATGGAGAAGATTATCAGGAGGAGAGTGGTGGAGCACCTGGAACGGAACAAGAGTATAAATGCCAACCAGCACAGATTCATGGAAGGCAAATCCTGTGTCACAAACCTTCTGGAGTTTTATGATAAAATAACAGAAGTAAGACACGAGAGAGAGGGGTGGGTTGATTGCATCTTCTTGGACTGCAAGAAGGCCTTTGACACAGTTCCTCACAAGAGATTAGTGCAGAAGCTAGAGCATCAGGCACATATAACAGGGAGGGCACTGCAATGGATCAGAGAATACCTGACAGGGAGGCAACAACGAGTCATGGTTACCTGGAGGTTACCTGGAGGTTATTCCGGGGATCAACGCCCCCGCGGCCCGGTCCATGACCAGGCCTCCCGATGGATCAGGGCCTGATTAACTAGGCTGTTACTGCTGGTCGCACGCAGTCCAACGTACGAGCCACAGCCCGGCTGATCCGGCACTGACTTTAGGTATCTGTCCAGCTCTCTCTTGAAGGCAGCCAGGGGTTTATTGGCAATTCCCCTAATGCTTGATGGGAGGCTGTTAAACAGTTTTGGGCCCCAGACACTTATGGTGTTTTCCCTTAGTGTACCAATGGCGCCCCTACTTTTTATTGGGGGCATTTTGCATCGCCTGCCCAGTCTTTTACTTTCGTAGGGAGTGATTTCTGTGTGCAGATTTGGGACCATTCCTTCCAAGATTTTCCAAGTGTAGATTATGATATATCTCTCCCTCCTGCGTTCCATCGAGTACAAGTCAAGTGCTTCCAAGCGTTCCCAGTAGTTAAGGTGCTTGACAGAACTTATACGTGCAGTAAAGAATCTCTGTACACTCTCTAGATCTGCGATTTCACCTGCTTTGAATGGAGATGTTAATGTACAGCAGTATTCCAGCCTAGAGAGAACAAGTGATTTGAAAAGGATCATCATGGGCTTGGCATCTCTCGTTTTGAAAGTTCTCATTATCCATCCTATCATTTTCTTTGCACGTGCGATCGTGGCACTGTTGTGATCCTTGAAAGTGAGATCCTCAGACATTACTACTCCCAGGTCCCTTACATTAGTTTTCCGCTCTACTGTATGGCCGGAGTCAGTAGTATACTCTGTTCTAGTTATTATCTCCTCCAGTTTTCCATAACGGAGTAGTTGGAATTTGTCCTCATTGAACATCATATTGTTTACCGTTGCCCATTGGAAAACTTTGTTTATATCTTCTTGGAGATTAACCGCGTCCTCAGCAGATGACAGCCTCATGCAGATCCTAGTATCATCCGCAAAGGATGATACGGTGCTGTGGCGTATATCTCTGTTCATGTCTGATATGAGGATAAGGAACAAGATGGAGGCGAGCACCGTAATGATGTATCACAGTTGGCACCTGTGACGAGCGGGGTCCCACAGGGGTCGGTCCTAGGACCAGTGCTATTTTTGGTATATGTGAACGACATGATGGAAGGGTTAGACTCAGAAGTGTCCCTGTTTGCAGATGATGTGAAGTTAATGAGGAGAATTAAGTCAGATGAGGACCAGGCAGGACTTCAAAGAGACCTGGACAGACTGGACACCTGGTCCAGCAGATGGCTTCTCGAATTTAATCCTGCCAAATGCAAAGTCATGAAGATAGGGGAAGGGCACAGAAGACCACAGACAGAGTATAGGCTAGGTGGCCAAAGACTGCAAACCTCACTGAAGGAGAAAGATCTTGGGGTGAGTATAACACCGAGCATGTCTCCGGAAGCACACATCAATCAGATAACTGCTGCAGCATATGGGCGCCTGGCAAACCTGAGAACAGCATTCCGATACCTTAATAAGGAATCGTTGAAGACACTGTACACCGTGTATGTCAGGCCCATACTGGAGTATGCAGCACCTGTTTGGAACCCGCACTTGATAAAGCACATCAAGAAACTAGAGAAAGTACAAAGGTTTGCGACAAGGTTAGTTCCAGAGCTAAGGGGAATGTCCTATGAAGAAAGATTAAGGGAAATCGGCCTGACGACACTGGAGGACAGGAGGGTCAGGGGAGACATGATAACGACATATAAAATTCTGCGTGGAATAGAAAAGGTGGACAAAGACAGGATGTTCCAGGGAGGGGACACAGAAACAAGAGGCCACAATTGGAAGTTGAAGACACAAATGAGTCAGAGAGATATTAGGAAGTATTTCTTCAGTCATAGAGTTGTCAGGCAGTGGAATAGCCTAGAAAATGACGTAGTGGAGGCAGGAACCATACACAGTTTTAAGACGAGGTTTGATAAAGCTCATGGAGCGGGGAGAGAGAGGGCCCAGTAGCAACCGGTGAAGAGGCGGGGCCAGGAGCTAAGACTCGACCCCTGCAGCCACAAATAGGTGAGTACAAATAGGTGAGTACATACACACACAAACGTACATAATGCTCGCACAAGCAATTACAATATAGAGATGGGAATTTATCGTAATCTGTGGAACTCTTGAGGCTTCTCAGAATCACGGCTGGGACCAAGGAGGCAGAGGGCGTTCCTCCTCTGGATTGCCACGCTCAGGCGCTGCTAGAGGACGGTGGTGGCCGTCCTTGGGACTTCAACAGGTAGCTTACAAGGGATCTCCAAGGTTATGGAAACAAGAGCGTTGACTGGCTTGGCTCTTGTTCTTGTTGAGTTCGTGTTCTTCCCTGTAATCAGCAGCACCGCCCTGCTGACTCCAGGACAGAGCGTAAACACTACTGGTAATAACCTGACTCAGTGACCCGAGTCACTGCCACTCAGTGACCCGAGTCAGTGCCACTCAGTGACCCGAGTCAGTGCCACTCAGTGGCCTGATTCTCTTGGTTTCTCACTACATATCTTTATATCTGTGGTTGTTGCTATTGTAACGGGTTGAGACTTAGCTTGGTATCTGCTGCCTGTTGCCCGTTGCCTGCCTGCTATCTGCTGCATGCTGCTTGCTGCCGGCTATATGCTGCCTGCTATCTACTGCCTGTTATCTGCTGCCTGTTATCTGCTGCCTGCCATCTGCTGCCTGCTGTCTACTGCCTACTATCTGCTGCCTGCCATCTGTTGCCTGCTATCTCCTGCCTGCTGTCTACTGCCTACTATCTGCTGCCTGCCATCTGTTGCCTGCTATCTCCTGTCTGCTGCCTGCTATCTGTTCCCTGCTATCTTCTTTCTCCAGGTTTCGCCTCGATTTTTTCGCGCGTTAGTATACATGTGTACGTCTGAGTGTATGTGCTACCACATATGTGTACGTCTCAGTGTAGTGTTAGTACATCTTGTCATCACATCATCTTGTTATCACATCATCTTGTCATCACATCATCTTGTCGTCACATCATCTTGTCATCACATCATCTTGTCGTCACATCATCTTGTCATTACATCATCTTGTCATCACATCATCTTGTCATCACATCATCTTGTCATCACATCATCTTGTCATCACATCATCTTGTCATCACATCATCTTGTTATCACATCATCTTGTTATCACATCATCTTGTCATCACATCATCTTGTTATCACATCATCTTGTTATCACATCATCTTGTCATCACATCATCTTGTCATCACATCATCTTGTCATCACATCATCTTGTCATCACATCATCTTGTCATCACATCATCTTGCTATCACATCATCTTGTTATCACATCATCTTGTCATCACATCATCTTGTCATCACATCATCTTGTCATCACATCATCTTGTTATCACATCATCTTGTTATCACATCATCTTGTCATCACATCATCTTGTTATCACATCATCTTGTTGTCACATCATCTTGTCATCACATCATCTTGTTATCACATCATCTTGTTATCACATCATTTTGTTATCACATCATCTTGTTATCACATCATCTTGTTATCACATCATCTTGTTATCACATCATTTTGTTATCACATCATCTTGTTATCACATCATCTTGTTATCACATCATCTTGTTATCACATCATTTTGTTATCACATCATCTTGTTATCACATCATCTTGTTATCACATCATCTTGTTATCACATCATCTTGTTATCACATCATCTTGTTATCACATCATCTTGTTATCACATCATCTTGTTATCACATCATCTTGTCATCACATCATCTTGTTATCACATCATCTTGTTATCACATCATCTTGTTATCACATCATCTTGTTATCACATCATCTTGTTATCACATCATCTTGTTATCACATCATCTTGTTATCACATCATCTTGTTATCACATCATCTTGTTATCACATCATCTTGTTATCACATCATCTTGTTATCACATCATCTTGTTATCACATCATCTTGTTATCACATCATCTTGTTATCACATCATCTTGTTATCACATCATCTTGTTATCACATCATCTTGTTATCACATCATCTTGTTATCACATCATCTTGTTATCACATCATCTTGTCATCATTGTTACACCCTTTTGTTCATTTTGTTCATTTTCTTCTTATTATCACAATGGTATACTATTACATGTTATTTTTGCTATTTCACTTAATATTATATTCAGGAGTAATTCCATTAGTAGCTAAAATGGATTTACTCGACTTTATAATATTATCTGGTCGTATTACTTAGCTTTGTATTTAGGTAAGTCATTTAATTAGTGTCAACTGCTGGTGACCTGGCCAAGCACCAGTAGGTGTTTTGAGCTGCTCGACCCCTGCTGGTGACCTGGCCAAGCACCAGTAGGTGTTTTGAGCTGCTCGACCCCTGCTGGTGACCTGGCCAAGCACCAGTAGGTGTTTTGAGCTGCTCGACCCCTGCTCCGACCGAGACAAAGTGGGCTGGTAAAGCCTCACAGAATTCAGTTCTTACCTTCCTCACCTCTCCTGAGGGAAGCTCCCTGATTCCTGGATTTAAACTTCTGGTCCCACATGAGGTTCCCTAGTGACCCTCCAGTACCTCGGACGGTATCTGACAGAAACGTCTCGGACGAAGTGTGTGTTGCTGTTTTGGAGACGCTGGTGATTGTCCCTAGCTCTGCTAGGAGTGAATTTAAGCAGTATTGGTTCAAAGAGGACGGTGAAAAAGTCATGGGAGACAGACTCGCCTCAAAATTCCTTTAAGTGTAAAATATTCCTAATCTCACTTAGTATATTATGAAAGTTGAATAAGAGTGAATTATTATTGAAGTGTTACGTCTTCTGTCTCATTTGGATTAAGTAAAGTGTTATTATGTGAAGAGAAGGTGTTATGATACTAGAGCCGTTCAGTACTATAATCAAGATAACACTGTGTATTATCTTTTAAGTGAACTTAAGTGTAAATTCCATGAGTACTGTTTTATGGTGCGACCTTTTTAAAGTTAATATAAAACCCTTCTATGGTTTATTAAGAAACTTAATAAAAAAACGGAAAGAAACGTTGTGACTGTTTACTACTGAACCTTGAATGATTTACTACTGAAACCTTGAATGATTTACTACTGAACCTTGAATGATTTACTACTGAACCTTGAATGATTTACTACTGAACCTTGAATGATTTACTACTGAACCTTGAATGATTTACTACTGAACCCTTGAATGATTTACTACTGAACCTTGAATGATTTACTACTGAACCTTGAATGATTTACTACTGAACCTTGAATGATTTACTACTGAACCCTTGAATGATTTACTACTGAACCTTGAATGATTTACTACTGAACCTTGAATGATTTACTACTGAAACCTTGAATGATTTACTACTGAACCTTGAATGATTTACTACTGAACCTTGAATGATTTACTACTGAACCTTGAATGATTTACTACTGAACCTTGAATGATTTACTACTGAACCTTGAATGATTTACTACTGAACCTTGAATGATTTACTACTGAACCTTGAATGATTTGCTACTGAAACCTTGAATGATTTGAACCTTAATGAAACCTTGAATGATTTACTACTGAACCTTGAATGATTTACTACTGAACCTTGAATGATTTACTACTGAACCTTGAATGATTTACTACTGAACCTTGAATGATTTACTACTGAACCTTGAATGATTTACTACTGAACCTTGAATGATTTACTACTGAACCTTGAATGATTTACTACTGAACCTTGAATGATTTACTACTGAACCTTGAATGATTTACTACTGAACCTTGAATGATTTACTACTGAAACCTTGAATGATTTACTACTGAACCTTGAATGATTTACTACTGAACCTTGAATGATTTACTACTGAACCTTGAATGATTTACTACTGATTTACTACTGAACCTTGAATGATTTACTACTGAACCTTGAATGATTTACTACTGAACCTTGAATGATTTACTACTGAACCTTGAATGATTTACTACTGAAACCTTGAATGATTTACTACTGAAACCTTGAATGATTTACTACTGAAACCTTGAATGATTTACTACTGAACCTTGAATGATTTACTACTGAAACCTTGAATGATTTACTACTGAACCTTGAATGATTTACTACTGAACCTTGAATGATTTACTACTGAACCTTGAATGATTTACTACTGAACCTTGAATGATTTACTACTGAACCTTGAATGATTTACTACTGAACCTTGAATGATTTACTACTGAACCTTGAATGATTTACTACTGAACCTTGAATGATTTACTACTGAACCTTGAATGATTTACTTGAAATGATTTACTACTGAACCTTGAATGATTTACTACTGAACCTTGAATGATTTACTACTGAACCTTGAATGATTTACTACTGAACCTTGAATGATTTACTACTGAACCTTGAATGATTTACTACTGAACCTTGAATGATTTACTACTGAACCTTGAATGATTTACTACTGAACCTTGAATGATTTACTACTGAACCTTGAATGATTTACTACTGAACCTTGAATGATTTACTACTGAACCCTTGAATGATTTACTACTGAACCTTGAATGATTTACTACTGAACCTTGAATGATTTACTACTGAACCTTGAATGATTTACTACTGAACCTTGAATGATTTACTACTGAACCTTGAATGATTTACTACTGAACCTTGAATGATTTACTACTGAACCTTGAATGATTTACTACTGAACCTTGAATGATTTACTACTGAACCTTGAATGATTTACTACTGAACCTTGAATGATTTACTACTGAACCTTGAATGATTTACTACTGAACCTTGAATGATTTACTACTGAACCTTGAATGATTTACTACTGAACCTTGAATGATTTACTACTGAACCTTGAATGATTTACTACTGAACCTTGAATGATTTACTACTGAAACCTTGAATGATTTACTACTGAACCTTGAATGATTTACTACTGAACCTTGAATGATTTACTACTGAAACCTTGAATGATTTACTACTGAACCTTGAATGATTTACTACTGAACCTTGAATGATTTACTACTGAACCTTGAATGATTTACTACTGAACCTTGAATGATTTACTACTGAACCTTGAATGATTTACTACTGAACCTTGAATGATTTACTACTGAAACCTTGAATGATTTACTACTGAACCTTGAATGATTTACTACTGATTTACTACTGAACCTTGAATGATTTACTACTGAACCTTGAATGATTTACTACTGAACCTTGAATGATTTACTACTGAACCTTGAATGATTTACTACTGAACCTTGAATGATTTACTACTGAACCTTGAATGATTTACTACTGAACCTTGAATGATTTACTACTGAACCTTGAATGATTTACTACTGAAACCTTGAATGATTTACTACTGAACCTTGAATGATTTACTACTGAACCTTGAATGATTTACTACTGAACCTTGAATGATTTACTACTGAAACCTTGAATGATTTACTACTGAACCTTGAATCATTTACTACTGAACCTTGAATGATTTACTACTGAACCTTGAATGATTTACTACTGAACCCTTGAATGATTTACTGCTGAACCCTTGAATGATTTACTACTGAACCTTGAATGATTTACTGCTGAACCTACTGAACCTTGAATGATTTACTACTGAACCTTGAATGATTTACTACTGAACCTTGAATGATTTACTACTGAACCTTGAATGATTTACTACTGAACCTTGAATGATTTACTACTGAACCTTGAATGATTTACTACTGAACCTTGAATGATTTACTACTGAACCTTGAATGATTTACTACTGAAACCTTGAATGATTTACTACTGAACCTTGAATGATTTACTACTGAACCTTGAATGATTTACTACTGAACCTTGAATGATTTACTACTGAACCCTTGAATGATTTACTGCTGAACCCTTGAATGATTTACTACTGAACCTTGAATGATTTACTGCTGAACCTTGAATGATTTACTACTGAACCTTGAATGATTTACTACTGAACCTTGAATGATTTACTACTGAACCTTGAATGATTTACTACTGAACCTTGAATGATTTACTACTGAACCTTGAATGATTTACTGCTGAACCTTGAATGATTTACTACTGAACCTTGAATGATTTACTACTGAACCCTTGAATGATTTACTGCTGAACCCTTGAATGATTTACTACTGAACCTTGAATGATTTACTGCTGAACCTTGAATGATTTACTACTGAACCTTGAATGATTTACTACTGAACCTTGAATGATTTACTACTGAACCCTTGAATGATTTACTGCTGAACCCTTGAATGATTTACTACTGAACCTTGAATGATTTACTGCTGAACCTTGAATGATTTACTACTGAACCTTGAATGATTTACTACTGAACCTTGAATGATTTACTACTGAACCTTGAATGATTTCATCTAGAACATGATATTCAATCCTGTTTATTTGTTGCAAGAAAGGGCTAAACAGGCTTAAGTAGTGGTTCTGTACGCAACAATCACATCATCTTGTTATCCCATCATCTTGTTATCACATCATCTTGTCATCACATCATCTTGTCATCACATCATCTTGTCATCACATCATCTTGTTATCACATCATCTTGTTATCACATCATCTTGTTATCACATCATCTTGTTATCACATCATCTTGTTATCACATCATCTTGTCATCACATCATCTTGTCATCACATCATCTTGTTATCACATCATCTTGTCATCACATCATCTTGTCATCACATCATCTTGTCATCACATCATCTTGTTATCACATCATCTTGTCATCACATCATCTTGTCATCACATCATCTTGTTATCACATCATCTTGTTATCACATCATCTTGTCATCACATCATCTTGTTATCACATCATCTTGTTATCACATCTTGTCATCACATCATCTTGTCATCACATCATCTTGTCATCACATCATCTTGTCATCACATCATCTTGTCATCACATCATCTTGTTATCACATCATCTTGTTATCACATCATCTTGTTATCACATCATCTTGTTATCACATCATCTTGTTATCACATCATGTTATCACATCATCTTGTTATCACATCATCTTGTCATCACATCATCTTGTCATCACATCATCTTGTTATCACATCATCTTGTTATCACATCATCTTGTTATCACATCATCTTGTCATCACATCATCTTGTCATCACATCATCTTGTCATCACATCATCTTGTTATCACATCATCTTGTCATCACATCATCTTGTCATTACATCATCTTGTCATCACATCATCTTGTCATTACATCATCTTGTCATCACAT
This sequence comes from Cherax quadricarinatus, assembly GCF_038502225.1. NCBI lineage: Eukaryota > Metazoa > Arthropoda > Malacostraca > Decapoda > Parastacidae > Cherax > Cherax quadricarinatus. The sequence goes on from NC_091305.1 coordinate 4,221,662, forward strand.
CATCTTGTCATTACATCATCTTGTCATCACATCATCTTGTCATTACATCATCTTGTCATCACATCATCTTGTCATCACATCATCTTGTCATTACATCATCTTGTCATCACATCTTGTCATTACATCATCTTGTCATCACATCATCTTGTCATCACATCATCTTGTCATTACATCATCTTGTCATCACATCTTGTCATCACATCATCTTGTCATCACATCATCTTGTCATCACATCATCTTGTCATCACATCATCTTGTCATCACATCATAAAAACTTGTTATTCACAGTTTCTTCTCAGTTTACCACCATTTTTTTTTTTTCGTTAAAAAAATAACCTTAGATTTACTGTTTTTCCTAAAGTCTCTTTTTCTTTGTTACCTTGAGGGATTGGTCGTTCTTGTTCCTGAAACTGTGTATTGTTTTGTCCATCGCCTTATTTCAGTTTTACTTAAAAAAAATGTTTGTCCTATTACTGATTTCTCATTCAGGTCAGTGCTGTTTAATTTTATTTTGTGAGTATTTTATATGGCATGATTATGGCTGCTCCTTCTTACCCGTTGCCGTGGTCCTTCTTTCATGGGTAGTGGTTAGAGTGTCTTAAGACTTCTCACTCTGTCTTGGACTGTCTCTCAGTCATTGTTAGGCTTGGCTCTCAATCAGTGCCAGGTTTGGCTCTCAGTCGGTGCCAGGTTTGGCTCTCAGTTAGTGCCAGATTTGGCCCTCAGTCAGTGCCAGGCTTGGCCCTCAGTCAGTGCCAGGTTTGGCTCTGTCAGTGCCAGGTTTGGCTCTGTCAGTGCCTGGCTTGGCCCTTGGTCAGTGCCAGTGTGTGTGTTTACTGCAGTTCGAATTTGACCAGTGGCGATGTGATGAGCGACTGAGTGTCGCCAGTGAGGTAACGCCACATCGAGACACGAAATATTCGTAAAGTGAGTCCTACAGCGATGCTCTCCAGGGAGAACTACTCTCCCTGCTGTGTATAATTACCGACATATTAGCTAATGAACAAGTAAATATGGCTGAACCTTTATTTTCAGCTCACTTATTCGTGTACGAATGATCATTAATGACAAGTATCTCCTTACTGTGGACGTTATCCACCAATATAGTGCACAAGTTGAACTTGTGAACAAGTGATGGAAGTGAAAACGTCCAGTGTCATATCTTCGGTTAAGTCATCGATACCAGGATACCAGCTTCAGTGACGTAGTAACGTAAAAGGCAGTCGCAGCTGCCATTGCAGAACTCAGCTGGTAGTCGTTGCAGCTACAGTGAGCCAGGTAAGTCGTATTAATTCCAACAGTCTATAATCATTGTAGTGCCTATTGCAGATGTTGGGTGAGAAGGGCTAACTAACGAAGCTGTGACAAGCGGGCGATCGCCCAAACACAGGTAAGAGACATGGTCTCACCTAGAATCACTTGCATGTATTGTGTCAGTATGTCAGGAGAGCCTGATAATTATTGTAACCCTCCCCACTGCAACCCAGTGGGAGCTAAGACAGCTAACATTAAAGGAGACCCCTGGACCCGCGGCTGCTGGGGTTCTGAGCTGTCAGCGAGAAAGATGAGTACCCATAGAACAACAGTGGTCCTTTTTATTGTGTTGATTCCTGTCTAACTAAAGTCCCCCACGGTGTCAGCCTGAGCTGGGAGACTTCAACAGGGTGATATCGTCAGTCAGTCCATTAAAGGTTCAGTAGCTACGACGCCTTTGGGAGATTCTTTCCAGCAGAGCTGCAGTTACTGTTACTTGGGAATTGTGCATGGAATGATGGGTGTGGGTGGTGTAGTCTTGGGCTTGGTGGGGTGGCACTGGGTGGGGTGGCACTGGGTTGGGTAGCACTGGGTGGCTCCTCTGGCGTTATCAAGGATGGCAGTGTGTTGCTAGAGACAGACACTTATCATAGACGGACACTGATTACTTCTCCAGTTACCTGCCCTTCACACTACCACCCAACACCAGTCCACCAGCCCACCCACGTACGTAACCATCCACCCACATACACACCCACCCACCTACACACAAACACTCCAGAAGGGATACGATGAAGCTCATGAAACAGAGTGGACCTAGTAGTGACCAGCGAAGATGCGGGGCCAAGAGTTGTGACTCGACCTCTGTAACCACAAATAGGTGAGCTCACACACACACACAAATGCACACATATACATTATATATATATATATATAATATATATACACACACACATACACATACATACACACACATACACATACACACACACACACATACACACACACACACACACACACACACACACACACACACACACACGCACGCATATGCATAACAACCACAGTGGGGGGAAAATAGTGAAATTCCAAGCACTTTCGTGATTTCTTACATTATCAAGGAAACAGTCAGAGACTCTTCCTCCCTATCAGACAGGTAATCAAATCACACACACACACTGGAGGACCGTATGAATAACACTCTTACTCTCATTACTGTTATTATGATTTATGATCTCTCTCTCTCTCTCTCTCTCTCTCTCTCTCTCTCTCTCTCTCTCTCTCTCTCTCTCTCTCTCTCTCTCTCTCTCTCAACTTTAGGAGCCTAGTTCCTAGACCTATTTTGTATCCCCTGGTTGTCTTCAAGAGGGAGCTGGACAGATACCTAAAGACGGTGCCGGATCAGCCGGGCCGTGGTTCGTACGTTGGATTGCGTGCGGCCAGCAGTAACAGCCTCGTTGATCAGGCCCTGATCCAGCAGGAGACCTGGTCGTGAACCGGGCCGCGGGGGCGTTGATCCCCGGAATAACCTCCAGGTATAGTCCAGGTAGAAATGCTCTTTCGCTACCCTCCACACGATGTACACAATAAACTAGGCACTTAGCCCCGCCTCTTCAGTGACAGGTACTGGGTCCTCTCTCTCCCTGCTCCATGAGCTTTATCATACCTCACCTTAAAGCTATGTATGGTTCCTGCCTCCACTACATCACTTGTCAGTCTATTCCACTTCCTAACAACTCTGTGCCTGAAGAAATACTTCCTGTGTGTGTGTGTATAAGACAGAGGCGAAAAAAAAGGCAAAGATTCAGAGATGTGGTAAAGAATTGGCTTCCAAGTGAAAATAATGAGAGTTACGAGGGCAAAAATAGCGGAGAACTCGAAAAAAGAATGTTGTCCTCATCAGTGGGGCAGGGGGGGGGGGGAGACATGATAACCACATAGTAAGACTTGAAATTATATACCAATTGAAGAATATGAATTCAAAAGAAATATTTTTTTACCAGGGTGAACAAGGAGAACGAGACGCCTCTGGTGACGATTTGCAGAACTATTACTGTGTATAGTTGTTCTTGACTGTGTGGTAGATGACTGTGTGGTAGATGACTGTGTGGTAGATGACTGTGTGGTAGATGACTGTGTGGTAGATGACTGTGTGGTAGATGACTGTGTGGTAGATGACTGTGTGGCAGATGACTGTGTGGTAGATGACTGTGTGGTAGATGACTGTGTGGTAGATGACTGTGTGGCAGATGACTGTGTGGTAGATGACTGTGTGGTAGATGACTGTGTGGTAGATGACTGTGTGGTAGATGACTGTGTGGTAGATGACTGTGTGGTAGATGACTGTGTGGTAGATGACTGTGTGGCAGATGACTGTGTGGCAGATGACTGTGTGGTAGATGACTGTGTGGCAGATGACTGTGTGGTAGATGACTGTGTGGTAGATGACTGTGTGGTAGATGACTGTGTGGTAGATGACTGTGTGGCAGATGACTGTGTGGTAGATGACTGTGTGGTAGATGACTGTGTGGTAGATGACTGTGTGGTAGATGACTGTGTGGTAGATGACTGTGTGGTAGATGACTGTGTGGTAGATGACTGTGTGGAAGATGACTGTGTGGTAGATGACTGTGTGGTAGATGACTGTGTGGTAGATGACTGTGTGGTAGATGACTGTGTGGAAGATGACTGTGTGGTAGATGACTGTGTGGTAGATGACTGTGTGGAAGATGACTGTGTGGTAGATGACTGTGTGGTAGATGACTGTGTGGTAGATGACTGTGTGGAAGATGACTGTGTGGTAGATGACTGTGTGGTAGATGACTGTGTGGTAGACGACTATGACTGTGTGGTAGATGACTGTGTGGTAGATGACTGTGTGGTAGATGACTGTGTGGTAGATGGCTGTGTGGTAGATGACTGTGTGGTAGATGGCTGTGTGGTAGATGACTGTGTGGTAGATGACTGTGTGGTAGATGACTGTGTGGTAGATGACTGTGTGGTAGATGACTGTGTGGTAGATGACTGTGTGGTAGATGACTGTGTGGTAGACGACTATGACTGTGTGGTAGATGACTGTGTGGTAGATGACTGTGTGGTAGATGACTGTGTGGTAGATGACTGTGTGGTAGATGACTGTGTGGTAGATGACTGTGTGGTAGATGACTGTGTGGTAGATGACTGTGTGGTAGATGACTGTGTGGTAGATGACTGTGTGGTAGATGACTGTGTGGTAGATGACTGTGTGGTAGATGACTGTGTGGTAGATGACTGTGTGGTAGATGACTGTGTGGTAGATGACTGTGTGGTAGATGACTGTGTGGTAGATGACTGTGTGGTAGATGACTGTGTGGTAGATGACTGTGTGGTAGATGACTGTGTGGTAGATGACTGTGTGGTAGATGACTGTGTGGTAGATGACTGTGTGGTAGATGACTGTGTGGTAGATGACTGTGTGGCAGATGACTGTGTGGCAGATGACTGTGTGGTAGATGACTGTGTGGCAGATGACTGTGTGGCAGATGACTGTGTGGTAGATGACTGTGTGGCAGATGACTGTGTGGCAGATGACTGTGTGGTAGATGACTGTGTGGCAGATGACTGTGTGGTAGATGACTGTGTGGCAGATGACTGTGTGGTAGATGACTGTGTGGCAGATGACTGTGTGGCAGATGACTGTGTGGCAGATGACTGTGTGGTAGATGGCTGTGTGGCAGATGACTGTGTGGCAGATGACTGTGTGGCAGATGACTGTGTGGTAGATGGCTGTGTGGTAGATGACTGTGTGGTAGACGACTATGACTGTGTGGTAGATGACTGTGTGGTAGATGACTGTGTGGTAGATGGCTGTGTGGTAGATGACTGTGTGGTAGATGACTGTGTGGTAGATGGCTGTGTGGTAGATGACTGTGTGGTAGATGACTGTGTGGTAGACGACTATGACTGTGTGGTAGATGACTGTGTGGTAGATGACTGTGTGGTAGATGACTGTGTGGTAGATGGCTGTGTGGTAGATGACTGTGTGGTAGACGACTATGACTGTGTGGTAGATGACTGTGTGGTAGATGACTGTGTGGTAGATGGCTGTGTGGTAGATGACTGTGTGGTAGATGACTGTGTGGCAGATGACTGTGTGGTAGATGACTGTGTGGTAGATGACTGTGTGGTAGACGACTATGACTGTGTGGTAGATGACTGTGTGGTAGATGACTATGACTGTGTGGTAGATGACTATGACTGTGTGGAAGATGACTGTGTGGTAGATGACTGAGTGGTAGACGACTGTGTGGTAGACGACTGTGTGGTAGACGACTGTGTGGTAGACGACTGTGTGGTAGACGACTGTGTGGTAGACGACTATGTGGTAGACGACTGTGTGGTAGACGACTGTGTGGTAGACGACTGTGTGGTAGATGACTGTGTGGTAGATGACTGTGTGGTAGATGACTGTGTGGTAGATGACTGTGTGGAAGATGACTGTATGGTAGATGACTGTGTGGAAGATGACTGTGTGCTAGATGACTGTGTGGAAGATGACTGTGTGGTAGATGACTGTGTGGTAGATGACTGTGTGGTAGATGACTGAGTGGTAGATGACTGTGTGGTAGACGACTGTGTGGTAGACGACTGTGTGGTAGATGACTGAGTGCTAGATGACTGTGTGCTAGATGACTGTGTGGTAGACGACTGTGTGGTAGATGACTATGTGGTAGATGACTGTGTGGTAGACGACTGTGTGGTAGATGACTATGTGGTAGATGACTGTGTGGCAGATGACTGTGTGGCAGATGACTGTGTGGCAGATGACTGTGTGGCAGATGACTGTGTGGTAGATGACTGTGTGGTAGATGACTATGTGGTAGATCACTGGAGGTTGTAACTCTACATTGTATTAATGTTACAACTCTTCTCAGTGGACGGGGGATGTCGCTTCAGTCAATCCTCTTGACATAAAGAGGCTTTGCGTCTTTATGTCAGGTATAACAATCCACCAAAGCCAACGCCAGCCATTAAGTCAGCGTGGTGTGCACGTCAGTGACCTCTGTTCTGGGTATTGTTATTATGTGAACGTGAGTCTAGGAGCACCCTCACCATCCTGGTTGAGAGGATCAAGAATCCTGACCTGGGTTCACATGGAAGTAGCGTCAGTAGCGGCGCTACCCGTCAACGGAAACCACTTCAGCAATAGGAGAGTCAACAGGAAGAGCTTGAGAAACAGGGAAAAGACAACAGACGAGCATTGACGTCACTATCAGCACTCAGTCATAACAGTGGTCGTGGGCCCGGACTACTTCGTTATGTACGTGATGGGGACCACGGACTATGTCCACTCATACTCATGGTCTTCTGTGCCACGAACATTATGCGACTTCCTTGTAACGAAGGTGGAGACAGGAAGGTTGGACGACTCAGCTGTTGAATCAGTGCCATGATGCAAGTGCCAGTCAAGACAGTCTTGCAAGGTCGTGCAATGAAGATTTGTGTGTTTATTGCACGGTGTGTGGGTTGGTGGGTTAATGGGGGTTTAAAAGCTGTCTGCTGCACGAGGGAGTCATTAAAGTTGTGTGTCACCAGTTCACCCCCAGTCAAGAATACTTTAATCACTAAAACAGGAATTAAAGTAAGCTCCCAGTGTATATATACACACAGGAACGTAAATCTCGGGGTATATACACAAAGAGATATACACCTTTCGGTGTTGTCATACCTGTGCTTGCATAAGGTGGCCACCACAACCAGATTTGTTTACACTAGCTGATGTTTTGATGGATAATAAAGGCACCGTGGACACGCACTGGTGATTGACTTGAGGTCAGTCACACTAAATCAGCTTTTAACACTGAACAAAACCATTTGATTAGTGTGCGTGAGCATCATAGGTGTCACTTAACACACATCACCGCAGCAGCAACAACCGTGCTTACTCCGCACATGTGTTTTAGCTTATCCGATTGCTGTGGGCTTTATCCTCCCTTCGTGTGGGTTATTCTGCACAGGGAGTGATGCAGGTTCGGTCCTCCGTCCACCACTGGCAAGAGAGACGCTCACTACCACATGGAGGTAGCCACACAAGAGTGGTAGTCACATCAATAGTCACCTTCGCATATAAGCAGTAGTAGTCACATAAGGAATGGTGGTTCTCACGTAAGGGTAGTAGTGAGTCACACAACAGGGGTCGTATTGCGTGTCATCAGGTCGTCGTGTTAGGGTCGTATTCACTAATATAAATTATCATTTGTCAGATCACTATAAATTATGACCACTTTTACATATGGTATAATCCACAAAATGTTAAATGTCATGGAGAGGATTATAGACGGTGGCGCAGGTGTTATAGATAGCAGTGTAGATAGCGCTGTAGATAGCCCCGTAGATAGAATGCTGAGCCTCAGCGTTACTGCGAAAGTTCCCAAAGTCAGTTCCTGATCAGCCAGGCTGTGGTTCGTACGTTTGCCTGTGTGCGGTCAGCAGTAACAGCCTGGGTGGTCAGGCCTTGACCTTTCAGGAGGCCTGGTCATGGACCACGCCAGAAAACCAGTGGTCATACTAAGGTATTAACCAGTCGCTGCTACCTATAATCAGTCTGGGTGGCTGGAATGATTACCATGAACGAGGTGATCGAGCCAGCCCACCAACTCCTCTCTGTCACATAAGAGGTGCCACAGCACACCTACTGCTCACCAGAGTGTAGCTAGCAGATGGCTCTGGCTATACCTGTGCTGACAGCTGGGGCAATGAACACCACAACACTTGTAACATGCATAACACCTGGAACCGAGTCACAGAATTGAAGAAATGGCACAGTTCTGTGATCACATCTGTGATGGGTATTGCATGATGCCAGGCATTATCTCTGTAAACAGAGACAGTGTAGGGGGAAAGGTGGTGGGAAAGGGGAGGGGAGGGTTGGGGAGTGGCGGGTAGGACTCGAGGGGGAAATTATCACTTCATATCAGTAGTGGTTGTATTAGGTTGCAACTGTTTGATACGAGGAGAGCTGGAGTGAATGTGGAATGTTGAGTGGGGGGGGTTGTGTGTATGTGAGTGGAGAGAGAGTGTGTGTGTGTGTGCGTGTGTGCGCGTGTGTGCGCGTGTGTGTGTGTGTGTGTGTGTGTGTGTGTGTGTGTGTACTCACCTAATTGTACTCGCCTAATTGTGGTTGCAGGGGTCGAGACTCAGCTCCTGGCCCCGCCTCTTCACTGATCGCTACTAGGTCCTCTCCCTCTCTGCTTCCTGAGCTTTGTCATACCTCCTCTTAAAACTATGTATGGTTCCTGCCTCCACTACTTCACTAGCTATGCTATTCCACTTCCTGACGACTCTATGACTGAAGAAATACTTCCTAACGTCCCTGTGACTCGTCTGAGTCTTCAGCTTCCAGTTGTGACCCCTTGTTTCTGTGTCCCCTCTCTGAAACACCCTATCTCTGTCCACCTCGTCTATTCCCCGCAGTATCTTGTATGTCGTTATCATGTCTCCCCTGACCCTTCTGTCCTCCAGTGTCGTCAGTCCGATTTTCCTCAACCTTTCCTCGTACGACATTCCCCTGAGCTCTGGGACTAGCCTTGTTGCAAACCTTTGTACTTTCTCTAACTTCTTGACGTGCTTGACCAGGTGTGGGTTCCAGACTGGTGCTGCATACTCCAGTATGGGCCTGACATACACAGTGTACAGTGTTTTGAACGATTCCTTATTAAGGTATCGGAACGCTCTTCTCAGGTTTGCAAGGTGCCCGTATGCTGCAGCGGTTATTTGGTTGATGTGTGCCTCCGGTGACGTGCTCGGTGTTATGGTCACCCCAAGGTCCTTCTCCCTGAGTGAGGTCTGTAGTCTTTGTCCACCTAGTCTATACTCTGTCTGCGGTCTTCTTTGCCCCTCCCCAATCTTCATGATTTTGCATTTGGCAGGATTGAATTCGAGAAGCCAGTTTCTGGACCACATGTCCAGCCTGTCCAAGTCTCTTTGCAGTCCTGCCTCATCCTCATCCGATTTAATTCTTCTCATCAGCTTCACATCATCTGCGAATAAGGACACTTCAGAGTCTATTCCTTCCATCATGTCGTTCGCATATATCAAATATAGCACTGGTCCTAGAACTGACCCCTGTGGGACCCCGCTCGTCACAGGCGCCCACTGTGATACCTCTTCACGTACCATGACTCGTTGCTGCCTCCCTGTCAGGTATTCCCTTATCCATTGCAGTGCCCTCCCTTTTACATGCGCCTGATCCTCCAGCTTCTGCACTAATCTCTTATGGGGAACTGTGTCAAAGGCCTTCCTGCAGTCTAGGAAAACGCAATCAACCCACCCCTCTCTCTCGTGTCTTACTTCTGTTACCTTATTATAAAACTCCAGGAGGTTTGTGACACAGGATTTGCCTTCCATGAACCCATGCTGGTTTTCGTTTATAATCTTGTTCCATTCCAGGTGACTTAAGAAATCGTAATGACACGATTGCAAATAAACCATACCCCCGGCCGGGATTGAACCCGCGGTCATAGAGTCTCAAAACTCCAGCCCGTCGCGTTAGCCACTAGACCAGCTAGCCACAATAAGATTCATCCAACCTAGTTGGATGAATCTTATTGTGGCTAGCTGGTCTAGTGGCTAACGCGACGGGCTGGAGTTTTGAGACTCTATGACCGCGGGTTCAATCCCGGCCGGGGGTATGGTTTATTTGCAATCGTGTCATTACGATTTCTTAAGTCATGTTGACGGCAGTGAAGGGACTTGAGCTAGAGTTCGTCACGGCCACGCTAGCTGGAGATTCGTCTGTTAAAACTTGCATTTGTGGTCACAGAGGTGCCTGTGCTAACTTTCCTATGGTGTAGAAATATACCTAGTTGGATGAATCTTATTGTGGCTAGCTGGTCTAGTGGCTAACGCGACGGGCTGGAGTTTTGAGACTCTATGACCGCGGGTTCAATCCCGGCCGGGGGTATGGTTTATTTGCAATCGTGTCATTACGATTTCTTAAGTCATGTTGACGGCAGTGAAGGGACTTGAGCTAGAGTTCGTCACGGCCACGCTAGCTGGAGATTCGTCTGTAAAAACTTGCATTTGTGGTCACAGAGGTGCCTGTGCTAACTTTCCTATGGTGTAGAAATATACCTAGTTGGATGAATCTTATTGTGGCTAGCTGGTCTAGTGGCTAACGCGACGGGCTGGAGTTTTGAGACTCTATGACCGCGGGTTCAATCCCGGCCGGGGGTATGGTCCATTCCAGGTGTTCCACCACTCTGTTCCTGATAATTTTCTCCATGACTTTGCACACAATACATGTCAGAGACACAGGTCTGTAGTTTAGTGCCTCATTTCTGTTTCCTTTCTTAAATATGGGGACTACATTTGCTGTCTTCTATTTCTCAGGTAGTTGCCCAGTTTCAAGGTATGTGTTGAAGATTGTGGTTAGGGGCACGCACAGTATCTCTGCTCCTTCTCTAAGGACCCATGGGGAGATGATGTCCGGTCCCATCGCCTTTGAGGTATCAAGGTCACTTAGCAGCTTCTGCACCTCCTCCTCGGTTGTTCGTATGTCATCCAACACTTGTTGGTATATTCCCTCTTGATGTTCCCTTCTGTGCCGTCTTCCCAGAGCCCTTCCTGTCTCTACTGTAAAAACTTCCTTAAATCTCCTGTTTAGCTCCTCACATACCTCCTGATCATTTCTTGTGAGTTCTCCCCCTTCTGTCCTCAATCTGATCACCTGGTCTTTGACTGTTGTCTTCCTCCTGATGTGGCTATACAACAATTTCGAGTAAGTCTTGGTTTTCGATGCTATGCCATTTTCATACTGTCGCTGGGCCTCCCACCTTACCTGTGCATACTCGTTCTTGGCTCTGCGACTGATCTCCCTATTTTCGTGTGTTCTCTGCCTTCTGTACTTTTTCCATTCTCTATTGCACTTTGTTTTTGCCTCCTTACACCGTCGGGTAAACCAGGGGCTCGTTCTGGTCTTCCCATTGTTTCTGTTTCCCTTGGGAATAAACCTTTCCACTGATGGGGGTGGGAACAAAGGGATCGGTGTGCGTTGATTGGTTTGGATCGTTCAGTTGCCTTGGGGGTGTAGTGACTGGAGTCCTTCTGCAGGTGTTTCTGGGGGGGGGTGTTTGTCCATCCACTTGTTCCTGGTTTATTCTGCTCTCCTTTTTCATTTCCTCCCATTTCTCCTTTCGTTTTTGAACTCTCTCTTTCATCATCTTTCTTTCCTCCTGTGTTCTGTCTCGATCGAGGTACACACTCATGAACTCCTGCTTGCCTCTCAGCCGTGCTTTCTCCTGCAGGATCATGGTTCGGGTTGATTGTGCCTTGAAAATTACTTTGAGAGGCCGATTCCTTTTCTTTGTGAACCACCCAATTCTCCGAAAATTTGCCACCTGGGCCATGTCCCCCTCGCCTATCACCTTCATGATACCTTCAATCGCTTTTTTCTCCTGCTTTCTTTCTTCATAAGTTTCCCCTTTAGCTTCGTCTAGCCCATAGACAAAAACTGATCTCTCCCTTTCCACCTCCCATTGCATCCTCTGATGTGTTTTAATTCCTTCCCGTGAAGTGCTCCTTCCTTCGGTCCCTTCCCTAGCTATGGCCCCTATGCTCATTGGTTTGTCCTTCCTGCTCACCTGTTCCTGGCCCCCACAGGTGTCTGGTAAGATCCCTGCACATGTCCTAGTTCCTTCAATGTCTTCCAACCTCTCATTCTGTCCTAGTGTGCTCCCTGTCTTTGTTTTGGTCCCATGTGGGTTTGACAGGACCTCTGCATACAGTTTAGTTTCCATGCTTCCTTCAGACCTGTTGTCTGTGTTTGATGTAGCCATTGCCGATGCTACTTCTGTAATATCTTTGTCTCTGTGTTGTTTCAGATGTCTCAGCTCCTCTTCTAATCTCTGTATCTTGGTTTTTGCTACTGTGGCATGTTGCTTCCACCTTCTGCATTCTGCTGCTAACCTCTCCTCCATCTTCCTTGCCGGCTCATCTAGCCTCCTTCCTCAGTCTTCCTTTTTTTGCTGGGGAGGTGTGTGTATGTATGGGATTAGAAGGGGGGGAGGGGAAAGAGGGCCGAGGGTAAAATGACCGTGACGGATACCGGGGGCTTTGCGGGTGTGTGCGTGTGTGCGTGTGCGCGTGTGCGTGTGAGTGCGTGTGTGTGTGTGTGTGTCTGTGAGAGAGAGTGTGTGCAAGAGAGAGAGAGTGTGTGTGTGAGAGTGTGTCTGTGAGAGAAAGAGAGAGAGTATTTTAGATTCGCCTTCTAAGCGATTAAAATTGAACTCTGAGAGCCGTGAAACTGGCTTTTATGATCTGAAACCAAAAAAAATGATCCTAAAATGTTTCCTTAAGATAACTTTCTGAACTATTGTCATTGCTGCTGCAGCAGTCGACCTGTAAACAACCTGTAGTCGACCTGCAGTCGATACCTTGTGTCATCACCCCATCAGTAGTTACGCAGTTCCCTGAATGACCTAAATGCAAATATGTCTCCCGAACAAATACGGAGACGCATTCTGATTTGACCTAAACAAATTATCAGAACGGTTCATGAAAAGCTAAGTAACTAGAGGTAAACACGGATCTAAATGTGTATGTGTAAACATGCAGTTACATTAGGTTCAACGACCTGCACGAACTGTATCTCCACAGACCACAAAATCATTTCGTCCCTCCGTGGAAGTGGCGATTTTTTTTTTTTTTTTGGCCAGTCCTACTGAAAAAAAAAAATAAAAAAAATTAGTAGTTCTTGAGAAGGCCCTTACTTTATTTGCTATTCAATTTTATGTGCAGCTTTTTCACTCCCATTTACAAAACAAAAAAACACTAGATGAGCTTCAAAAAAAAGCTTATCGTCCATTAGAGCTCCTTCCTAGAAGCTCATCACTAGTAATTCCTTCCTTAAATCACAGTTAAACCAGAAGAAATTTCTGGTTTAATTGTTAGTAATAATTTAACACAAGTTGTATACACTGATGGATCTATTGGCCAAAAATATATTCTGTGTCTAGCATTAAGAATAATAGAGAAAAGTTATAGAAATGCAATTAGAAACCTGAGTAGATCTATAACCCACTAAGACAACATGTAAACAGACTGGGTTAGACTTCGTTTAGCAGTTTAACACTGTGTGCTAAACTGTGTGGCTTAATGGTCCACTTATTGAGGAATATACATAGAGAGGCAGTGTAATGACTTATGTGGCATGCCAAGAAATATTAATGAAAGCAGAATACCAAATATATTAAACAAATATTTCGGGGCCCTAGTTCCTAAGCCTTTTGTGTATTCTTTTGCGTATCATTGATGTCAGCTAGGCCTGTATACCTTGTTCATGTACTTGTACTAAATGAAGATATGCTCTTATGCTACCATCAATATGATGGATATGGGGTGCACAATAAACTAGCCACTATCAGCCACAGGATGGATATGGGGTGCACAATAAACCAGCCACTATCAGCCACAGGATGGATATGGGGTGCACAATAAACTAGCCACTATCAGCCACAGGATGGATATGGGGTGCACAATAAACTAACCACTATCAGCCACAGGATGGATATGGGGTGCACAATAAACCAGCCACTATCAGCCACAGGATGGATATGGAGTGCACAATAAACTAGCCACTATCAGCCACAGGATGGATATGGGGTGCACAATAAACTAGCCACTATCCGGAGAGACCTGGAGTTTACCTGGAGAGAGTTCCGGGGGTCAACGCCCCCTCGGCCCGGTCTGTGACCAGGCCTCCTGGTGGATTAGAGCCTGATCAACCAGGCTGTTGCTGCTGGCTGCACGCAAACCAACGTACGAGCCACAGCCCGGCTGGTCAGGAACCGACTTTAGGTGCTTGTCCAGTGCCAGCTTGAAGACTGCCAGGGGTCTGTTGGTAATCCCCCTTATGTATGCTGGGGGGCAGTTGAACAGTCTCGGGCCCCTGACACTTATTGTATGGTCTTTTAACGTGCTAGTGACACCCTTGCTTTTCATTGGGGGGATGTTGCATCGTCTGCCAAGTCTTTTGCTTTCATAGTGAGTGATTTTCGTGTGCAAGTTCGGTACTAGTCCCTCTAGGATTTTCCAGGTGTATGTAATCATGTATCTCTCCCGCCTGCGTTCCAGGGAATACAGGTTCAGGAACCTCAAGCGCTCCCAGTAATTGAGGTGTTTTATCTCCGTTGTGCGCGCCGTGAAGGTTCTCTGTACATTTTCTAGGTCAGCAAAGGTGCTGTTAGTGTGCAGCAATATTCCAGCCTAGATAGAACAAGTGACCTGAAGAGTGTCATCATGGGCTTGGCCTCCCTAGTTTTGAAGGTTCTCATTATCCATCCTGTCATTTTTCTAACAGATGCGATTGATACAATGTTATGGTCCTTGAAGGTGAGATCCTCCGACATGATCACTCCCAGGTCTTTGACGTTGGTGTTTCGCTCTATTTTGTGGCCAGAATTTGTTTTGTACTCTGATGAAGATTTAATTTCCTCGTGTTTACCATATCTGAGTAATTGAAATTTCTCATCGTTGAACTTCATATTGTTTTCTGCAGCCCACTGAAAGATTTGGTTGATGTCCGCCTGGAGCCTTGCAGTGTCTGCAATGGAAGACACTGTCATGCAGATTCGGGTGTCATCTGCAAAGGAAGACACGTTGCTGTGGCTGACATCCTTGTCTATGTCAGATATGAGGATGAGGAACAAGATGGGAGCGAGTATTGTGCCTTGTGGAACAGAGCTTTTCACCGTAGCTGCCTCGGACTTTACTCTGTTGACTACTACTCTCTGTGTTTTGTTAGTGAGGAAATTATAGATCCATCGACCGACTTTTCCTGTTATTCCTTTAGCACGGATTTTGTGCGCTATTACGCCATGGTCACACTTGTCGAAGGCTTTTGCAAAGTCTGTATATATTACATCTGCATTCTTTTTGTCTTCTAGTGCATTTAGGACCTTGTCGTAGTGATCCAATAGTTGAGACAGACAGGAGCGACCTGTTCTAAACCCATGTTGCCCTGGGTTGTGTAACTGAATTTGTGCATGGGGCTCAACAACAATTAACCATCTCAGACCACTAATTACCCAACAAAAGGCTGCAGTTAGAATGATAACAAATTCTCACTACAGGCAGCACACTCCACCAATATTCAAAACACTCAACCTACTCACCATACAAAACATCCATACTTATTATTGCACCTATTACATACATAGAACACTTAACTCTGATATTAACCCTCCCCTCAAACATCTCCTTGCCAACCTCAACAGAACACATGACCATAACACAAGGCACAGATCACTCTTTGATGTTCCTCGTGTCCATCTCACACTATGCAAAAACTCAATGCACATAAAAGGCCCTAAAATCTGGAATTCATTACCTGTAAATATAAAAGAAACACTACCTGTTTATAAATTCAAGTCTCTTCTCAAAGATCACTTACTCACTCAAAACCAAATAAATACTGAATAACTGAACCTTATAAATTGTATATCCTATATGTTACTCACAATTATATCACACAAATGTTAAACCTAGGACCCAATCTAACTGTTATTTTTTTAAATACACTACCTAACAGAATACTTCATATGACCTGTCTTTGTAATACTCATTTGTGCTTTATAGTTATCTGTTTACAATAATGTTTTATCACTGATTTCATCAATGCTTAGTTAATCTTAAGTTAATTTTAAGCCAGCCCGTAATGCTATGCATATAAATGGCTTTGGCATGCTGCTCTTACCTGTATTTTTTGTACCTCTGTTTGTATGCTTAAATTACTAAATAAATAAATAAATAAATAAATAAATAAACTGATGGGTTTCTAGATGGGTGGTGATCTTGCTTCTTAGGACCCTTTCAAAGATTTTTATGATATGGGATGTTAGTGCTATTGGTCTGTAGTTCTTTGCTGTTGCTTTACTGCCCCCTTTGTGGAGTGGGGCTATGTCTGTTGTTTTTAGTAACTGAGGGACGACCCCCGTGTCCATGCTCCCTCTCCATAGGATGGAAAAGGCTCGTGATAGGGGCTTCTTGCAGTTCTTGATGAACACGGAGTTCCATGAGTCTGCCCCTGGGGCAGAGTGCATGGGCATGTCATTTATAGCCTGTTCGAAGTCATTTGGCGTCAGGATAACATCGGATAGGCTTGTGTTAATCAAATTTTGTGGCTCTCTCATAAAAAATTCATTTTGATCTTCGACTCTCTGCCTGGTTAGCGGCTTGAGTAGCTCACTCATTTCCTTGCTGTCATCTGTGTAGGACCCATCTTGTTTAAGTAGGGGCCCAATACTGGACGTTGTTCTCGACTTTGATTTGGCATAGGAGAAGAAATACTTTGGGTTTCTTTCGATTTCATTTATGGCTTTTAGTTCTTCCCGCGATTCCTGACTCCTATAAGATTCCTTTAGCTTAAGTTCGATGCTTGCTATTTCTCTGACCAGTGACTCCCTACGCATTTCAGATATATTGACTTCTTTTAGCCGCTCTGTTATTCTTTTCCGTCGCCTGTAAAGGGAGCGCCTGTCTCTTTCTATTTTACATCTACTCCTCCTTTTTCTTAGAGGAATAAGCCTTGTGCATACATCGAGTGCCACCGAGTTAATCTGTTCTAGGCATAAGTTGGGGTCTGTGTTGCTTACCTGGAGGTTACCTGGAGGTTATTCCGGGGATCAACGCCCCCGCTGCCCGGTCCATGACCAGGCCTCCCGATGGATCAGGGCCTGATCAACTAGGCTGTTACTGCTGGTCGCACGCAGTCCAACGTACGAGCCACAGCCCGGCTGATCCGGCACTGACTTTAGGTATCTGTCCAGCTCTCTCTTGAAGGCAGCCAGGGGTTTATTGGCAATTCCCCTAATGCTTGATGGGAGGCTGTTGAACAGTTTTGGGCCCCGGACACTTATGGTGTTTTCCCTTAGTGTACCAATGGCGCCCCTACTTTTTATTGGGGGCATTTTGCATCGCCTGCCCAGTCTTTTACTTTCGTAGGGAGTGATTTCTGTGTGCAGATTTGGGACTATTCCTTCCAAGATTTTCCAAGTGTAGATTATGATATATCTCTCCCTCCTGCGTTCCAACGAGTACAAGCCAAGTGCTTCCAAGCGTTCCCAGTAGTTAAGGTGCTTGACAGAACTTATACGTGCAGTAAAGGATCTCTGTACACTCTCTAGATCTGCGATTTCACCTGCTTTGAATGGAGATGTTAATGTACAGCAGTATTCCAGCCTAGAGAGAACAAGTGATTTGAAAAGGATCATCATGGGCTTGGCATCTCTCGTTTTGAAAGTTCTCATTATCCATCCTATCATTTTCTTTGCACGTGCGATCGTGGCACTGTTGTGATCCTTGAAAGTGAGATCCTCAGACATTACTACTCCCAGGTCCCTTACATTACTTTTCCGCTCTATTGTATGGCCGGAGTCAGTAGTATACTCTGTTCTAGTTATTATCTCCTCCAGTTTTCCATAACGGAGTAGTTGGAATTTGTCCTCATTGAACATCATATTGCTTAGTCTATCTTCCCAGCTTATATCGGTTAGGACTTGGTTTACTTGGTCCCACTTTATGTTTTTGTTATTGAAGTTGAATTTGGTGAATGCTCCCTCGTGACTAGTCTCATTATGTCGGTCTGGGGCTCCTCGCATACATGTCTGAACCTCAATTATGTTGTGATCTGAGTATATTGTTTTTGATATGGTGACATTTCTTATCAGATCATCATTGTTAGTGAAGATGAGGTCTAGTGTATTCTCCAGTCGCATACATGCCACTATCAGCCACTGACTACCTCAATTATGTTAGCCACTATGACTCTGAGTATATTGAATTTTTGATATGGTGATATGGGGTGCACAATAAACTAGCCACTATCAGCCACACTTTCAGCCACTTATCAGATCATCATTGTTAGTGAAGATGAGGTCTAGTGTATTCTCCAGTCTAGTAGCCACAGGATGAATATGGGGTGCACAGTAAACTAGCCACTATCAGCCACAGGATGGATATGGGGTGCACAATAAACTAGCCACTATCAGCCACAGGATGGATATGGGGTGCACAATAAACTAGCCACTATCAGCCACAGGATGGATATGGGGTGCACAATAAACTAGCCACTATCAGCCACAGGATGGATATGGGGTGCACAATAAACTAGCCACTATCAGCCACAGGATGGATATGGGGTGCACAATAAACTAGCCACTATCAGCCACAGGATGGATATGGGGTGCACAATAAACTAGCCACTATCAGCCACAGGATGGATATGGGGTGCACAATAAACTAGCCACTATCAGCCACAGGATGGATATGGGGTGCACAATAAACTAGCCACTATCAGCCACAGGATGGATATGGGGTGCACAATAAACTAGCCACTATCAGCCACAGGATGGATATGGGGTGCACAATAAACTAGCCACTATCAGCCACAGGATGGATATGGGGTGCACAATAAACTAGCCACTATCAGCCGCAGGATGCATATGGGGTGCACAATAAACTAGCCACTACGGCAGTAAAATTCTCGACAAATCAATTGAGAGAGTCCAGTGTGGAGGTCGTGTGAGGGGAGTTGTGGAGAGGAGGGAGGGAATGGCAGGAGGGGTGGGGAGAGAGAGGGGGAAAGAGAGGAAATTAGGGAGGGGGAGGTTCGTGAGGGGACAGATGTGTACGCTAGGTAAGGGAGGGGGGAAGGGTGGTGATGGGGGAGGATGGGGATGAGAGGGGTGGGAGAAGTTGGGGAGAAGGGAGGGTGGGATAGGAAGGGGGGAGGGATAAGAAGGGGGGGTAGACAGTGATGGAGCCGGTCGAATGGGTTGAGGAGACGATGGATTGAAAGGAAGAGAGGTGGAGGATGTAGGGATAGATGGGTGGGTGATGGGAGAATAGATGGGTGGGTGATGGGAGAATAGATGGGTGGGTGATGGGAGAATAGATGGGTGGGTGATGGGAGAATAGATGGGTGGGTGATGGGAGAATAGATGGGTGGGTGATGGGAGAATAGATGGGTGGGTGATGGGAGAATAGATGGGTGGGTGATGGAATAAATAGATGGGTGGGTGATAGGATAGATACATGGGTGGGTGATGGGATAGATACATGGGTGGGTGATGGGATAGATACATGGGTGGGTGATGGGATAGATAGGTGGGTGATGAGGGAAGCCGGTGACAGAGGTGACAGGAGCTACAAACACTGACAGCTCTCCCTATCTTGTGTTATCAGCAAGATAACAGGCTAGCGGAGAGTCTTGTATCATCCCATGGTTGGGGGTTTTCCTGAAGCGCTAAACCCGTGTAGGGGTCTTTGGCGCCAGGAGCGCCGTCAACACTCGATCCTCGGTATTCTAAGCCAGGCTCGGTCTCTAACAACCATAAATCTTAAGACCGCTCAGATAATTATTTTGTTCATGAGGTAGAGAGCCGCAGACAGCAGTGTGAGGTAGACAGCAGCAGACAGCAGTGTGAGGTAGACAGCAGCAGACAGCAGTGTGAGGTAGACAGCAGCAGACAGCAGTGCGAGGTACACAGCAGCAGACAACAGTGTGAAGGTAGACAGCAGCAGACAGCAATGCGAGGTAGACAGAAGCAGACAGCAGTGTGAGGTAGACAGCAGCAGACAGTAGTGTGTGGTAAACACCAGCAGACAGAAGTGTGAGGTAGACAACAGCAGACAGCAGTGTGAGGCAGACAGCAGCAGACAGCAGTGTGAGGTACACAGCAGCATACAGTAGTGTGCGGTAAGCAGCAGCAGACATGAGTGTGAGGTAGACAGCAGCAGACAGCAGTGCGAGGTAGACAGCAGTGTGAGGTAGACAGCAGCAGACAGCAGTGTGAGGTAGACAGCAGCAGACAGCAGTGTGAGGTAGACAGCAGTAGACAGCAATGTGAGGTAGACAGCAGCAGACAGCAGTGTGAGGTAGACAGCAGCAGACAGCAGTGTGAGGTAGACAGCAGCAGACAGCAGTGTGAGGTAGACAGCAGCAGACAGCAGTGTGAGGTAGACAGCAGCAGACAGCAGTGTGAGGTAGACAGTAGCAGACAGCAGTGTGCGGTAAACAGCAGCAGACAGCAGTGTGAGGTAGACAGCAGACAGCAGTGTGAGGTAGACAGCAGCAGACAACAGTGTGCAGTAAACAGCAGCAGACAGCAGTGTGAGGTAGACAGCAGCAGATAGCACTGTGAGATAGACAGCAGCAGACAGCAGTGTGCGGTAAACAGCAGCAGACAGCAGTCTGAGGTAGACAGCAGCAGACAGCAGTGTGAGGTAGACAGCAGCAGACAGAAGTGTGCGGTAAACAGCAGCAGACAGCAGTGTGAGGTAGACAGCAGTGTGCGGTAAACAGCAGCAGACAGCAGTGTGAGGTAGCAGCAGACAGCAGTGTGAGGTAGACAGCAGCAGACAGCAGTGTGAGGTAGACAGCAGCAGACAGCAGTGTGAGGTAGACAGCAGCAGACAGCAGTGTGAGGTAGACAGCAGCAGACAGCAGTGTGAGGTAGACAGCAGCGTGAGGTAGACAGAAGCAGACAGCAGTGTGAGGTAGACAGCAGCAGACAGCAGTGTGAGGTAGACAGCAGCAGGCAGCAGTGTGAGGTAGACAGCAGCAGACAGCAGTGTGAGGTAGATAGCAGCAGACAGCAGTGTGAGGTAGACAGCAGTGTGAGGCAGACAGCAGTGTGAGGCAGACAGCAGTGTGAGGTAGACAGCAGTGTGAGACAGACAGCAGTGTGAGGTAGACAGCAGCAGACAGCAGTGTGAGGTAGACAGCAGTGTGAGGCAGACAGCAGTGTGAGGCAGACAGCAGTGTGAGGCAGACAGCAGTGTGAGGCAGACAGCAGTGTGAGGCAGACAGCAGTGTGAGGCAGACAGCAGTGTGAGGTAGACAGCAGTGTGAGACAGACAGCAGTGTGAGGTAGACAGCAGCAGACAGCAGTGTGAGGTAGACAGCAGTGTGAGGTAGACAGCAGTGTGAGGCAGACAGCAGTGTGAGACAGACAGCAGTGTGAGGTAGACAGCAGCAGACAGCAGTGTAAGGTAGACAGCAGTGTGAGGTAGACAGCAGTGTGAGGTAGACAGCAGTGTGAGGTAGACAGCAGTGTGAGGTAGACAGCAGTGTGAGACAGACAGCAGTGTGAGGTAGACAGCAGCAGACAGCAGTGTGAGGTAGACAGCAGTGTGAGGCAGACAGCAGTGTGAGGCAGACAGCAGTGTGAGGTAGACAGCAACAGACAGCAGTGTGAGGTAGACAGCAGACAGCAGTGTGAGGCAGACAGCAGTGTGAGGCAGACAGCAGTGTGAGGTAGACAGCAACAGACAGCAGTGTGAGGTAGACAGCAGACAGCAGTGTGAGGCAGACAGCAGTGTGAGGCAGACAGCAGTGTGAGGTAGACAGCAACAGACAGCAGTGTGAGGTAGACAGCAGACAGCAGTGTGAGGCAGACAGCAGTGTGAGGCAGACAGCAGTGTGAGGTAGACAGCAACAGACAGCAGTGTGAGGTAGACAGCAGACAGCAGTGTGAGGCAGACAGCAGTGTGAGGCAGACAGCAGCAGACAGCAGCAGACAACGGTGCGTTTCCCTGACAATGAACAGGTAAATAGGAGGTTACTGCTGATTTATGTCAAGATCCCATTAGTGTGTGTGTGTGTGTGTGTGTGTGTGTGTGTGTGTGTGTGTGTGTGTGTGTGTGTGTGTGTGTGTGTGTGTGTGTGTGTGTGTGTGTGTGTGTGTGTGTGTGTTTGTGTGTGTGTGTGTGTGTGTGTACGTACTAGCCAGGTGCTAATATCAACTCATGTTGATATTAATAATAATAATAATAATAATAATAATAATAATAATAATAATTTATTATTATTATTATTATTATTATTATTATTATTATTATTATTATTATTATTATTTTTAGTAGTAGTAATAGTATAGTGTTCTCATA
This sequence comes from Cherax quadricarinatus, assembly GCF_038502225.1. Taxonomy (NCBI): domain Eukaryota; kingdom Metazoa; phylum Arthropoda; class Malacostraca; order Decapoda; family Parastacidae; genus Cherax; species Cherax quadricarinatus. Next base: position 4,243,841 of record NC_091305.1, read on the forward strand.
ACATTAAACAGGAAATCAGTCAAAACGGTGACAACAGCAAACAGGTAAAAAACGAGAGTACCAACAGGGGTCAGGTTTCGGTACCAACCAGAGCACAACAATACCGGATTAATACCTGTATAACAAGAGAATAATACCAGCCCTTTTTTCCTACCTCCCAACACCTGTTTTTCACCCCCCTCCAGAAGAGCAACAGTACAACAGAACCGTTGCTAGGGGAGAGACCGTTTAGATAAGAGTGTGTGGGGAGAGACCAGCAAGTACAAACTTCAGATATAAGTCAGTCAGTGCCACATTGTAACTTGTCCAGGATGCCAGATCAAGACGCTGACTTCGTTATAAGGAAGATGAATTGTCAGATGTGGTGTGGGAAGATTTGTTGAGTGTGGGGTGTGGGGAGTGTTGTGTGGGGGTGGGAAGGGAATGTTGTGTGTGGTGTGTGGGTAGGGTGTGTTGTGTGTGGGAAGGGTGTGTTTTGTGTGGGGTGTGGGAAGGGAGTGTTGTGTGTGGGGTGTGGGAAGGGTGAGTTGTGTGTGGGGTGCGGGAAGGGTTTGTTGCGTGTGGGGTGTGGGAAGGGTGTGTTGTGTGTGGTGTGTGGGAAGGGTGTGTTGTGTGTTCGGTGTGGGAAGGGTGAGTTGTGTGTGGGGTGTGGGAAGGGTGTGTTGTGTGTGGTGTGTGGGAAGGATGTGTTGTGTGTGGTGTGTGGGAAGGGTGTAGTGTGTGTGGTGTGTGGGAAGGATGTGTTGTGTGTGGTGTGTGGGAAGGATGTGTTGTGTGTTCGGTGTGGGAAGGGTGAGTTGTGTGTGGTGTGTGGGAAGGGTGTGGTGTGTGTGGTGTGTGGGAAGGGTGTGTTGTGTGTTCGGTGTGGGAAGGGTGAGTTGTGTGTGGGGTGTGGGAAGGGTGTGTTGTGTGTGGTGTGTGGGAAGGGTGTGGTGTGTGTGTGGTGTGTGGGAAGGGTGTGTTGTGTGTTCGGTGTGGGAAGGGTGAATTGTGTGTGGGGTGTGGGAAGGGTGTGTTGTGTGTGGTGTGTGGGAAGGGTGTGTTGTGTGTGGTGTGTGGGAAGGGTGTGTTGTGTGTTCGCTGTGGGAAGGGTGTGTTGTGTGTGGTGTGTGGGAAGGGTGTGTTGTGTGTGGTGTGTGGGAAGGGTGTGTTGTGTGTTCGGTGTGGGAAGGGTGTGTTGTGTGTGGGAAGGATGTGTTGTGTGTGGTGTGTGGGAAGGATGTGTTGTGTGTGGGGTGTGGGAAGGATGTGTTGTGTGTGGGGTGTGGGAAGGGTGTGTTGTGTGTGGTGTGTGGGAAGGATGTGTTGTGTGTGGGGTGTGGGAAGGGTGTGTTGTGTGTGGTGTGTGGGAAGGATGTGTTGTGTGTGGTGTGTGGGAAGGATGTGTTGTGTGTGGGGTGTGGGAAGGGTGTGTTGTGTGTGGTGTGTGGGAAGGATGTGTTGTGTGTGGTGTGTTGGAAGGATGTGTTGTGTGTGGGGTGTGGGAAGGGTGTGTTGTGTGTGGTGTGTGGGAAGGATGTGTTGTGTGTGGTGTGTGGGAAGGATGTGTTGTGTGTGGGGTGTGGGAAGGATGTGTTGTGTGTGGGGTGTGGGAAGGATGTGTTGTGTGTGGTGTGTGGGAAGGATGTGTTGTGTGTGGGGTGTGGGAAGGGTGTGTTGTGTGTGGTGTGTGGGAAGGATGTGTTGTGTGTGGTGTGTGGGAAGGATGTGTTGTGTGTGGTGTGTGGGAAGGATGTGTTGTGTGTGGGGTGTGGGAAGGGTGTGTTGTGTGTGGTGTGTGGGAAGGATGTGTTGTGTGTGGTGTGTGGGAAGGATGTGTTGTGTGTGGGGTGTGGGAAGGATGTGTTGTGTGTGGTGTGTGGGAAGGATGTGTTGTGTGTGGGGTGTGGGAAGGGTGTGTTGTGTGTGGTGTGTGGGAAGGATGTGTTGTGTGTGGTGTGTGGGAAGGATGTGTTGTGTGTGGTGTGTGGGAAGGATGTGTTGTGTGTGGTGTGTGGGAAGGATGTGTTGTGTGTGGGGTGTGGGAAGGATGTGTTGTGTGTGGTGTGTGGGAAGGATGTGTTGTGTGTGGTGTGTGGGAAGGATGTGTTGTGTGTGGTGTGTGGGAAGGATGTGTTGTGTGTGGTGTGTGGGAAGGATGTGTTGTGTGTGGTGTGTGGGAAGGATGTGTTGTGTGTGGTGTGTGGGAAGGATGTGTTGTGTGTGGTGTGTGGGAAGGGTGTGTTGTGTGTGGTGTGTGGGAAGGATGTGTTGTGTGTGGTGTGTGGGAAGGATGTGTTGTGTGTGGGGTGTGGGAAGGATGTGTTGTGTGTGGTGTGTGGGAAGGATGTGTTTTGTGTGGTGTGTGGGAAGGATGTGTTGTGTGTGGTGCGTGGGAAAGATGTGTTGTGTGTGGTGTGTGGCAAGGATGTGTTGTGTGTGGTGTGTGGGAAGGATGTGTTGTGTGTGGTCTGTGGGAAGGGTGTGGTGTGTGTGGTGTGTGGGAAGGGTGTGTTGTGTGTGGTGTGTGGGAAGGATGTGTTGTGTGTGGTGTGTGGGAAGGATGTGTTGTGTGTGGTGTGTGGGAAGGGTGTGTTGTGTGTGGTGTGTGGGAAGGGTGTGTTGTGTGTGGGGTGTGGGAAGGGTGTGTTGTGTGTGGGGTGTGGGAAGGGTGTGTTGTGTGTGGTGTGTGAGAAGGGTGTGTTGTGTGTGGTGTGTGGGAAGGGTGTGTTGTGTGTGGTGTGTGGGAAGGGTGTGTTGTGTGTGGTGTGTGGGAAGGATGTGTTGTGTGTTCGGTGTGGGAAGGGTGTGTTGTGTGTGGTGTGTGGGAAGGATGTGTTGTGTGTGGGGTGTGGGAAGGGTGTGTTGTGTGTGGTGTGTGGGAAGGATGTGTTGTGTGTGGTGTGTGGGAAGGATGTGTTGTGTGTGGGTTGTGGGAAGGGTGTGTTGTGTGTGGTGTGTGGGAAGGATGTGTTGTGTGTGGTGTGTGGGAACGATGTGTTGTGTGTGGGGTGTGGGAAGGGTGTGTTGTGTGTGGTGTGTGGGAAGGATGTGTTGTGTGTGGTGTATGGGAAGGATGTGTTGTGTGTGGGGTGTGGGAAGGGTGTGTTGTGTGTGGTGTGTGGGAAGGATGTGTTGTGTGTGGTGTGTGGGAAGGATGTGTTGTGTGTGGGGTGTGGGAAGGATGTGTTGTGTGTGGGGTGTGGGAAGGATGTGTTGTGTGTGGTGTGTGGGAAGGATGTGTTGTGTGTGGTGTGTGGGAAGGATGTGTTGTGTGTGGTGTGTGGGAAGGATGTGTTGTGTGTGGTGTGTGGGAAGGATGTGTTGTGTGTGGTGTGTGGGAAGGATGTGTTGTGTGTGGGGTGTGGGAAGGGTGTGTTGTGTGTGGTGTGTGGGAAGGATGTGTTGTGTGTGGTGTGTGGGAAGGATGTGTTGTGTGTGGGGTGTGGGAAGGGTGTGTTGTGTGTGGTGTGTGGGAAGGATGTGTTGTGTGTGGTGTGTGGGAAGGATGTGTTGTGTGTGGGGTGTGGGAAGGGTGTGTTGTGTGTGGTGTGTGGGAAGGATGTGTTGTGTGTGGTGTGTGGGAAGGATGTGTTGTGTGTGGGGTGTGGGAAGGATGTGTTGTGTGTGGGGTGTGGGAAGGATGTGTTGTGTGTGGTGTGTGGGAAGGATGTGTTGTGTGTGGTGTGTGGGAAGGATGTGTTGTGTGTGGTGTGTGGGAAGGATGTGTTGTGTGTGGTGTGTGGGAAGGATGTGTTGTGTGTGGTGTGTGGGAAGGATGTGTTGTGTGTGGGGTGTGGGAAGGGTGTGTTGTGTGTGGTGTGTGGGAAGGATGTGTTGTGTGTGGTGTGTGGGAAGGATGTGTTGTGTGTGGGGTGTGGGAAGGATGTGTTGTGTGTGGTGTGTGGGAAGGATGTGTTGTGTGTGGTGTGTGGGAAGGGTGTGTTGTGTGTGGTGTGTGGGAAGGATGTGTTGTGTGTGGTGTGTGGGAAGGGTGTGTTGTGTGTGGGGTGTGGGAAGGATGTGTTGTGTGTGGTGTGTGGGAAGGATGTGTTGTGTGTGGTGTGTGGGAAGGATGTGTTGTGTGTGGGGTGTGGGAAGGATGAGTTGTGTGTGGTGTGTGGGAAGGATGTGTTGTGTGTGGGGTGTGGGAAGGGTGTGTTGTGTGTGGTGTGTGGGAAGGATGTGTTGTGTGTGGTGTGTGGGAAGGATGTGTTGTGTGTGGTGTGTGGGAAGGATGTGTTGTGTGTGGGGTGTGGGAAGGGTGTGTTGTGTGTGGTGTGTGGGAAGGATGTGTTGTGTGTTCGGTGTGGGAAGGGTGTGTTGTGTGTGGTGTGTGGGAAGGATGTGTTGTGTGTGGTGTGTGGGAAGGATGTGTTGTGTGTGGGGTGTGGGAAGGGTGTGTTGTGTGTGGTGTGTGGGAAGGATGTGTTGTGTGTGGTGTGTGGGAAGGGTGTGTTGTGTGTGGTGTGTGGGAAGGGTGTGTTGTGTGTGGGGTGTGGGAAGGGTGTGTTGTGTGTGGGAAGGATGTGTTGTGTGTGGTGTGTGGGAAGGATGTGTTGTGTGTGGTGTGTGGGAAGGATGTGTTGTGTGTGGTGTGTGGGAAGGATGTGTTGTGTGTGGTGTGTGGGAAGGATGTGTTGTGTGTGGTAAGGGTGTGTTGTGTGTTCGGTGTGGGAAGGGTGTGTTGTGTGTGGTGTGTGGGAAGGATGTGTGGTGTGTAGGAAGGGTGTGTTGTGTGTGGTGTGTGGGAAGGATGTGTTGTGTGTGGTGTGTGGGAAGGGTGTGTTGTGTGTGGTGTGTGGGAAGGATGTGTTGTGTGTGGTGTGTGGGAAGGATGTGTTGTGTGTGGTGTGTGGGAAGGATGTGTTGTGTGTGGTGTGTGGGAAGGATGTGTTGTGTGTGGTGTGTGGGAAGGATGTGTTGTGTGTGGGGTGTGGGAAGGATGTGTTGTGTGTGGTGTGTGGGAAGGATGTGTTGTGTGTGGTGTGTGGGAAGGATGTGTTGTGTGTGGTGTGTGGGAAGGATGTGTTGTGTGTGGTGTGTGGGAAGGATGTGTTGTGTGTGGTGTGTGGGAAGGGTGTGGTGTGTGTGGTGTGTGGGAAGGATGTGTTGTGTGTGGTAAGGGTGTGTTGTGTGTTCGGTGTGGGAAGGGTGTGTTGTGTGTGGTGTGTGGGAAGGATGTGTGGTGTGTAGGAAGGGTGTGTTGTGTGTGGTGTGTGGGAAGGATGTGTTGTGTGTGGTGTGTGGGAAGGGTGTGTTGTGTGTGGTGTGTGGGAAGGGTGTGTTGTGTGTGGTGTGTGGGAAGGGTGTGTTGTGTGTGGGGTGTGGGAAGGGTGTGTTGTGTGTGGTGTGTGGGAAGGATGTGTTGTGTGTGTTGTGTGGGAAGGGTGTGTTGTGTGTGGTGTGTGGGAAGGATGTGTTGTGTGTGGTGTGTGGGAAGGATGTGTTGTGTGTGGGGTGTGGGAAGGGTGTGTTGTGTGTGGTGTGTGGGAAGGATGTGTTGTGTGTGGGGTGTGGGAAGGATGTGTTGTGTGTGGTGTGTGGGAAGGATGTGTTGTGTGTGGTGTGTGGGAAGGATGTGTTGTGTGTGGTGTGTGGGAAGGATGTGTTGTGTGTGGTGTGTGGGAAGGATGTGTTGTGTGTGGTGTGTGGGAAGGGTGTGTTGTGTGTGGTGTGTGGGAAGGATGTGTTGTGTGTGGTGTGTGGGAAGGATGTGTTGTGTGTGGTGTGTGGGAAGGGTGTGGTGTGTGTGGTGTGTGGAAAGGATGTGTTGTGTGTGGTGTGTGGGAAGGATGTGTTGTGTGTGGTGCGTGGGAAGGGTGTGTTGTGTGTGGTGTGTGGGAAGGATGTGTTGTGTGTGGTGTGTGGGAAGGATGTGTTGTGTGTGGGGTGTGGGAAGGATGTGTTGTGTGTGGTGTGTGGGAAGGATGTGTTTTGTGTGGTGTGTGGGAAGGGTGTGTTGTGTGTGGTGTGTGGGAAGGATGTGTTGTGTGTGGTGTGTGGGAAGGGTGTGTTGTGTGTGGTGTGTGGGAAGGATGTGTTGTGTGTGGTGTGTGGGAAGGATGTGTTGTGTGTGGGGTGTGGGAAGGATGTGTTGTGTGTGGTGTGTGGGAAGGATGTGTTTTGTGTGGTGTGTGGGAAGGATGTGTTGTGTGTGGTGCGTGGGAAAGATGTGTTGTGTGTGGTGTGTGGGAAGGATGTGTTGTGTGTGGTGTGTGGGAAGGATGTGTTGTGTGTGGTGTGTGGGAAGGGTGTGGTGTGTGTGGTGTGTGGGAAGGGTGTGTTGTGTGTGGTGTGTGGGAAGGATGTGTTGTGTGTGGTGTGTGGGAAGGGTGTGTTGTGTGTGGTGTGTGGGAAGGGTGTGTTGTGTGTGGTGTGTGGGAAGGGTGTGTTGTGTGTGGGGTGTGGGAAGGGTGTGTTGTGTGTGGGGTGTGGGAAGGGTGTGTTGTGTGTGGTGTGTGAGAAGGGTGTGTTGTGTGTGGTGTGTGGGAAGGGTGTGTTGTGTGTGGTGTGTGGGAAGGGTGTGTTGTGTGTGGTGTGTGGGAAGGATGTGTTGTGTGTTCGGTGTGGGAAGGGTGTGTTGTGTGTGGTGTGTGGGAAGGATGTGTTGTGTGTGGTGTGTGGGAAGGATGTGTTGTGTGTGGGGTGTGGGAAGGGTGTGTTGTGTGTGGTGTGTGGGAAGGATGTGTTGTGTGTGGTGTGTGGGAAGGATGTGTTGTGTGTGGGGTGTGGGAAGGGTGTGTTGTGTGTGGTGTGTGGGAAGGATGTGTTGTGTGTGGTGTGTGGGAAGGATGTGTTGTGTGTGGGGTGTGGGAAGGGTGTGTTGTGTGTGGTGTGTGGGAAGGATGTGTTGTGTGTGGTGTATGGGAAGGATGTGTTGTGTGTGGGGTGTGGGAAGGGTGTGTTGTGTGTGGTGTGTGGGAAGGATGTGTTGTGTGTGGTGTGTGGGAAGGATGTGTTGTGTGTGGGGTGTGGGAAGGATGTGTTGTGTGTGGGGTGTGGGAAGGATGTGTTGTGTGTGGTGTGTGGGAAGGATGTGTTGTGTGTGGTGTGTGGGAAGGATGTGTTGTGTGTGGGGTGTGGGAAGGATGTGTTGTGTGTGGTGTGTGGGAAGGATGTGTTGTGTTTGGTGTGTGGGAAGGATGTGTTGTGTGTGGTGTGTGGGAAGGATGTGTTGTGTGTGGGGTGTGGGAAGGGTGTGTTGTGTGTGGTGTGTGGGAAGGATGTGTTGTGTGTGGTGTGTGGGAAGGATGTGTTGTGTGTGGGGTGTGGGAAGGGTGTGTTGTGTGTGGTGTGTGGGAAGGATGTGTTGTGTGTGGTGTGTGGGAAGGATGTGTTGTGTGTGGGGTGTGGGAAGGATGTGTTGTGTGTGGGGTGTGGGAAGGATGTGTTGTGTGTGGTGTGTGGGAAGGATGTGTTGTGTTTGGTGTGTGGGAAGGATGTGTTGTGTGTGGTGTGTGGGAAGGATGTGTTGTGTGTGGGGTGTGGGAAGGGTGTGTTGTGTGTGGTGTGTGGGAAGGATGTGTTGTGTGTGGTGTGTGGGAAGGATGTGTTGTGTGTGGGGTGTGGGAAGGGTGTGTTGTGTGTGGTGTGTGGGAAGGATGTGTTGTGTGTGGTGTGTGGGAAGGATGTGTTGTGTGTGGGGTGTGGGAAGGGTGTGTTGTGTGTGGTGTGTGGGAAGGATGTGTTGTGTGTGGTGTGTGGGAAGGATGTGTTGTGTGTGGGGTGTGGGAAGGATGTGTTGTGTGTGGGGTGTGGGAATGATGTGTTGTGTGTGGTGTGTGGGAAGGATGTGTTGTGTGTGGTGTGTGGGAAGGATGTGTTGTGTGTGGTGTGTGGGAAGGATGTGTTGTGTGTGGTGTGTGGGAAGGATGTGTTGTGTGTGGTGTGTGGGAAGGATGTGTTGTGTGTGGGGTGTGGGAAGGGTGTGTTGTGTGTGGTGTGTGGGAAGGATGTGTTGTGTGTGGTGTGTGGGAAGGATGTGTTGTGTGTGGTGTGTGGGAAGGATGTGTTGTGTGTGGTGTGTGGGAAGGATGTGTTGTGTGTGGTGTGTGGGAAGGGTGTGTTGTGTGTGGTGTGTGGGAAGGATGTGTTGTGTGTGGTGTGTGGGAAGGGTGTGTTGTGTGTGGGGTGTGGGAAGGATGTGTTCTGTGTGGTGTGTGGGAAGGATGTGTTGTGTGTGGTGTGTGGGAAGGATGTGTTGTGTGTGGGGTGTGGGAAGGATGTGTTGTGTGTGGTGTGTGGGAAGGATGTGTTGTGTGTGGGGTGTGGGAAGGGTGTGTTGTGTGTGGTGTGTGGGAAGGGTGTGTTGTGTGTGGTGTGTGGGAAGGATGTGTTGTGTGTGGTGTGTGGGAAGGATGTGTTGTGTGTGGGGTGTGGGAAGAGTGTGTTGTGTGTGGTGTGTGGGAAGGATGTGTTGTGTGTTCGGTGTGGGAAGGGTGTGTTGTGTGTGGTGTGTGGGAAGGATGTGTTGTGTGTGGTGTGTGGGAAGGATGTGTTGTGTGTGGGGTGTGGGAAGGGTGTGTTGTGTGTGGTGTGTGGGAAGGATGTGTTGTGTGTGGTGTGTGGGAAGGGTGTGTTGTGTGTGGTGTGTGGGAAGGGTGTGTTGTGTGTGGGGTGTGGGAAGGGTGTGTTGTGTGTGGGAAGGATGTGTTGTGTGTGGTGTGTGGGAAGGATGTGTTGTGTGTGGTGTGTGGGAAGGATGTGTTGTGTGTGGTGTGTGGGAAGGATGTGTTGTGTGTGGTGTGTGGGAAGGATGTGTTGTGTGTGGTGTGTGGGAAGGATGTGTTGTGTGTGGGGTGTGGGAAGGATGTGTTGTGTGTAGTGTGTGGGAAGGATGTGTTGTGTGTGGTGTGTGGGAAGGATGTGTTGTGTGTGGTGTGTGGGAAGGATGTGTTGTGTGTGGTGTGTGGGAAGGATGTGTTGTGTGTGGTGTGTGGGAAGGGTGTGGTGTGTGTGGTGTGTGGGAAGGATGTGTTGTGTGTGGTGTGTGGGAAGGGTGTGTTGTGTGTTCGGTGTGGGAAGGGTGTGTTGTGTGTGGTGTGTGGGAAGGATGTGTGGTGTGTGGGAAGGGTGTGTTGTGTGTTGTGTGTGGGAAGGATGTGTTGTGTGTGGTGTGTGGGAAGGGTGTGTTGTGTGTGGTGTGTGGGAAGGGTATGTTGTGTGTGGTGTGTGGGAAGGGTGTGTTGTGTGTGGGGTGTGGGAAGGGTGTGTTGTGTGTGGTGTGTGGGAAGGATGTGTTGTGTGTGTTGTGTGGGAAGGGTGTGTTGTGTGTGGTGTGTGGGAAGGATGTGTTGTGTGTGGTGTGTGGGAAGGATGTGTTGTGTGTGGGGTGTGGGAAGGGTGTGTTGTGTGTGGTGTGTGGGAAGGATGTGTTGTGTGTGGGGTGTGGGAAGGATGTGTTGTGTGTGGTGTGTGGGAAGGATGTGTTGTGTGTGGTGTGTGGGAAGGATGTGTTGTGTGTGGTGTGTGGGAAGGATGTGTTGTGTGTGGTGTGTGGGAAGGATGTGTTGTGTGTGGTGTGTGGGAAGGGTGTGTTGTGTGTGGTGTGTGGGAAGGATGTGTTGTGTGTGGTGTGTGGGAAGGATGTGTTGTGTGTGGGGTGTGGGAAGGATGTGTTGTGTGTGGTGTGTGGGAAGGATGTGTTTTGTGTGGTGTGTGGGAAGGATGTGTTGTGTGTGGTGTGTGGGAAGGATGTGTTGTGTGTGGTGTGTGGGAAGGATGTGTTGTGTGTGGTGTGTGGGAAGGATGTGTTGTGTGTAGTGTGTGGGAAGGGTGTGGTGTTTGTGGTGTGTGGGAAGGGTGTGTTGTGTGTGGTGTGTGGGAAGGATGTGTTGTGTGTGGTGTGTGGGAAGGGTGTGTTGTGTGTGGTGTGTGGGAAGGGTGTGTTGTGTGTGGGGTGTGGGAAGGGTGTGTTGTGTGTGGGGTGTGGGAAGGGTGTGTTGTGTGTGGTGTGTGGGAAGGGTGTGTTGTGTGTGGTGTGTGGGAAGGGTGTGTTGTGTGTGGTGTGTGGGAAGGGTGTGTTGTGTGTGGTGTGTGGGAAGGGTGTGTTGTGTGTGGTGTGTGGGAAGGGTGTGTTGTGTGTGGTGTGTGGGAAGGGTGTGTTGTGTGTGGTGTGTGGGAAGGGTGTGTTGTGTGTGGGGTGTGGGAAGGGTGTGTTGTGTGTGGTGTGTGGGAAGGGTGTGTTGTGTGTGGTGTGTGGGAAGGGTGTGTTGTGTGTGGTGTGTGGGAAGGGTGTGTTGTGTGTGGGGTGTGGGAAGGATGTGTTGTGTGTGGTGTGTGGGAAGGATGTGTTGTGTGTGGTGTGTGGGAAGGATGTGTTGTGTGTGGGGTGTGGGAAGGGTGTGTTGTGTGTGGTGTGTGGGAAGGGTGTGTTGTGTGTGGGGTGTGGGAAGGGTGTGTTGTGTGTGGGGTGTGGGAAGGATGTGTTGTGTGTGGTGTGTGGGAAGGATGTGTTGTGTGTGGTGTGTGGGAAGGATGTGTTGTGTGTGGTGTGTGGGAAGGATGTGTTGTGTGTGGTGTGTGGGAAGGATGTGTTGTGTGTGGTGTGTGGGAAGGATGTGTTGTGTGTGGGGTGTGGGAAGGGTGTGTTGTGTGTGGTGTGTGGGAAGGGTGTGTTGTGTGTGGGGTGTGGGAAGGGTGTGTTGTGTGTGGGGTGTGGGAAGGGTGTGTTGTGTGTGGGGTGTGGGAAGGGTGTGTTGTGTGTGGTGTGTGGGAAGGATGTGTTGTGTGTGGTGTGTGGGAAGGATGTGTTGTGTGTGGTGTGTGGGAAGGGTGTGTTGTGTGTGGTGTGTGGGAAGGGTGTGTTGTGTGTGGTGTGTGGGAAGGGTGTGTTGTGTGTGGTGTGTGGGAAGGGTGTGTTGTGTGTGGGGTGTGGGAAGGATGTGTTGTGTGTGGTGTGTGGGAAGGGTGTGTTGTGTGTGGGGTGTGGGAAGGGTGTGTTGTGTGTGGTGTGTGGGAAGGGTGTGTTGTGTGTGGTGTGTGGGAAGGGTGTGTTGTGTGTGGTGTGTGGGAAGGGTGTGTTGTGTGTGGGGTGTGGGAAGGGTGTGTTGTGTGTGGGGTGTGGGAAGGGTGTGTTGTGTGTGGGGTGTGGGAAGGGTGTGTTGTGTGTGGGGTGTGGGAAGGATGTGTTGTGTGTGGTGTGTGGGAAGGATGTGTTGTGTGTGGTGTGTGGGAAGGGTGTGTTGTGTGTGGTGTGTGGGAAGGATGTGTTGTGTGTGGTGTGTGGGAAGGATGTGTTGTGTGTGGGGTGTGGGAAGGATGTGTTGTGTGTGGTGTGTGGGAAGGATGTGTTGTGTGTGGGGTGTGGGAAGGATGTGTTGTGTATGGTGTGTGGGAAGGGTGTGTTGTGTGTGGGGTGTGGGAAGGATGTGTTGTGTGTGGGGTGTGGGAAGGGTGTGTTGTGTGTGGTGTGTGGGAAGGATGTGTTGTGTGTGGGGTGTGGGAAGGGTGTGTTGTGTGGGGTGTGTGGGAAGGATGTGTTGTGTGTGGGGTGTGGGAAGGATGTGTTGTGTGTGGGGTGTGGGAAGGGTGTGTTGTGTGTGGTGTGTGGGAAGGATGTGTTGTGTGTGGTGTGTGGGAAGGATGTGTTGTGTGTGGTGTGTGGGAAGGATGTGTTGTGTGTGGTGTGTGGGAAGGATGTGTTGTGTGTGGTGTGTGGGAAGGATGTGTTGTGTGTGGTGTGTGGGAAGGATGTGTTGTGTGTGGGGTGTGGGAAGGATGTGTTGTGTGTGGTGTGTGGGAAGGATGTGTTGTGTGTGGGGTGTGGGAAGGATGTGTTGTGTGTGGGGTGTGGGAAGGATGTGTTGTGTGTGGTGTGTGGGAAGGATGTGTTGTGTGTGGTGTGTGGGAAGGATGTGTTGTGTGTGGTGTGTGGGAAGGATGTGTTGTGTGTGGGGTGTGGGAAGGATGTGTTGTGTGTGGTGTGTGGGAAGGATGTGTTGTGTGTGGTGTGTGGGAAGGATGTGTTGTGTGTGGTGTGTGGGAAGGATGTGTTGTGTGTGGTGTGTGGGAAGGATGTGTTGTGTGTGGGGTGTGGGAAGGGTGTGTTGTGTGTGGGGTGTGGGAAGGATGTGTTGTGTGTGGGGTGTGGGAAGGATGTGTTGTGTGTGGTGTGTGGGAAGGATGTGTTGTGTGTGGTGTGTGGGAAGGATGTGTTGTGTGTGGTGTGTGGGAAGGATGTGTTGTGTGTGGGGTGTGGGAAGGGTGTGTTGTGTGTGGGGTGTGGGAAGGATGTGTTGTGTGTGGGGTGTGGGAAGGATGTGTTGTGTGTGGTGTGTGGGAAGGATGTGTTGTGTGTGGTGTGTGGGAAGGATGTGTTGTGTGTGGTGTGTGGGAAGGATGTGTTGTGTGTGGTGTGTGGGAAGGATGTGTTGTGTGTGGGGTGTGGGAAGGGTGTGTTGTGTGTGGGGTGTGGGAAGGGTGTGTTGTGTTAGGGGGCTGATGACAGTTCTTCGCCGTAATTAAAGCTTTTAGTAGTAGTAATAGTAGTAGTAGTGGTGGTAGTAGTAGTAAAAGTAGTAGTAGTAGTCGTGGTAGAAGTAGTAGTAGTAGTAATAGTGGTAGTGGTAGTAGTAGTAGTGGTAGAAGTAGTAGTAGTAGTAATAGTAGTAGTGGTAGTAGTAGTAGGTGATGAGTGGTGTGGTCGTGGTGGGAGTAGTGGTGGTGGTGTGGTGTGGTGGTGGTGTGGTAATGAGTAGTGGTAGGTGGTGGTAGTGGTGGTGGTGGTGGTGTGGTGGAGTAATGGTGGTGGTGGTGGTGGTGGGAGTGGTGAGGTAGTGGTCGTGGTGGCCGGTGGTAGAGTGGTGGTGTGGTAATGGTGGTAGTGGTGGTGGTGGTGTTGAGTGGTAGAGTGGAGTGGTAAGGTAATGGTGGTGGTGGTGGTGGTGGTGGAGGTGTGGTGGGTGGTGGTGGTGGTAGTGGTAGTGGCAGTGGTGGTGGTGGTGTGGTGGTGGTATGGTGGTGGTGGCAGTGGTAGTGGTGGGGGTGGTGGTGGTGGTGGTGGTAGTGGTGGTGTGTGTGTTAGTGGTGGTGGTGGTGGTGGTGGTATGGTAGTGGTGGTGGTGGTGGTGAGTAGTGGTGGTGGTGGTAGTGGTGGTGGGGTGGTGGTGGTGGTGTGTGAGTGTGGTGGTGGTGGTGGTGGTGGTGGTAGTAGGTGGTGGTGGTGGTAGAGAGTGAGTGAGTGAGTGGTGGGTGTGGTGAGTGGTGGTAAGTGGTGGTGGTAGTGGAGTGGGTGGTGGTGGTGGTGGTGGTGGTGGGGAAGTGGAGTGGAGTAGAGTGGTGGTGGTGGTGGTAGAAGTGGTGGTAGGTGGAGTGGTAGTAGTGGTGGTGTAGTGATGAGTAGAATAGTGGTGGTGGTGAGTGGATGGTGGTGATGGTGGTGTGTGAAGTGTGAGTGGTAGTGGTGGTGGTGGTGGTGGTAGGTGGTGGTAGTGGTGGTATGAGTGGTGGTTATGGTAGTGGTGGTGTTGGTGGTGGAGTGGTGGTGATGTAGTGGTACTAGTGGTGGTGGTGTGGTAGTGGTGGTGGGGGAATGGTGGTAGTAGTGATGGTGGTGGATTGGTGGTGGTGGTAGTGGTAGTAGTGGTAGTGGTGGTGGTGGTAGTAGTGGTGGTGGTGGTGGTGGTAGTGGTGGTAGAATGGTGGTGGAGTGTGATGGTAATGGTGGTGGTGGTGGATT
>NC_091305.1:4262500-4275000 GCF_038502225.1 Cherax quadricarinatus
TTATGTAAGAACAAGTGTAATTATAACAGAACAGGTGTAATTATGACAGAACAGGTGTAATTGACAGAATAGGTGTAATTATGACAGAACATGTGTAATTATGACAGAACATGTGTAATTATGACAGAACAGGTGTAATTATGACAGAACAGGTGTAATTGACAGAATAGGTGTAATTATGACAGAACAGGTGTAATTATGACAGAACAGGTGTAATTATGACAGAACAGGTGTAATTATGAAAGAACAGGTGTAATTATGACAGAATGTGTAATTATGACAGAGCAGGTGTAATTATGACAGAACATGTGTAATTATGACAGAACATGTGTAATTATGACAGAACAGGTGTAATTATGACAGAACAGGTGTAATTGACAGAATAGGTGTAATTATGACAGAACAGGTGTAATTATGACAGAACAGGTGTAATTATGACAGAACAGGTGTAATTATGACAGAACAGGTGTAATTATGACAGAACAGGTGTAATTATGACAGAACAGGTGTAATTATGATAGAGCATGTGTAATTATGACAGAACATGTGTAATTATGACAGAACATGTGTAATTATGACAGAACATGTGTAATTATGACAGAACATGTGTAATTATGACAGAACAGGTGTAATTATGACAGAACATGTGTAATTATGACAGAACAGGTGTAATTATGACAGAACAGGTGTAATTATGACAGAACAGGTGTAATTATGACAGGTGTAATTATGATAGAACAGGTGTAATTATGACAGAACAGGTGTAATTATGACAGAATGTGTAATTATGACAGAACAGGTGTAATTATGACAGAACAGGTGTAATTATGACAGAACAGGTGTAATTATGACAGAACAGGTGTAATTATGATAGAGCAGGTGTAATTATGACAGAACAGGTGTAATTATGACAGAACAGGTGTAATTATGACAGAACAGGTGTAATTATGACAGAACATGTGTAATTATGACAGAACATGTGTAATTATGACAGAACATGTGTAATTATGACAGAACATGTGTAATTATGACAGAACAGGTGTAATTATGACAGAACATGTGTAATTATGACAGAACAGGTGTAATTATGACAGAACAGGTGTAATTATGACAGAACAGGTGTAATTATGACAGAACATGTGTAATTATGACAGAACATGTGTAATTATGACAGAACATGTGTAATTATGACAGAAAATGTGTAATTATGACAGAACAGGTGTAATTATGATAGAACAGGTGTAATTATGACAGAACAGGTGTAATTATGACAGAACATGTGTAATTATGACAGAAGATGTGTAATTATGACAGAACAGGTGTAATTATGACAGAACAGGTATCAATGTAAAGGTAACTCTTGTAGTTATACATAAATAAATAAATATATATATATATATATATATATATATATATATATATATATATATATATATATATATATATATATATATGTCGTGCCGAAAAAGTAAAACGCGATTTTTGGCTTAAATACCAACGTTCTTCTTGCCGAATAAGAAAAGCTAAAATTTGTGTATGCAATAATTTCATATAAATCATTTTGACTAACGAAAATAACATATTTCATTGTTTTTTTTTATTATTAAATTATTGTAAACTTATATAAAATATATTTAGTTGGATTAGGCTAAATTAAATTACTTGCAATAATAAAGTTAGGTAAGTTTCCTAAGGTTCTTTTGGTACAAAATTATTAATTTTTACATAAATGAAAAAAATATATCTTTAATCTCACTGAGACAAGTTTGTGATCGCTTCAGTTCTAGAAACTCTTGATCCTGGGAACTGGAGAAGCCCCTCCCCTTCCTCGGATCTAACCAGGCGTAACAAGTATTGTCTTCTGTTGGCGCAACGGTGATTTGTCTTCCGTTTGCGTAACGGGATCAATATGTATATGGGAGTCACAGCTGTGACCCACACAGCTGCCACCACCCACACTCACACCACCCACACCACCCACACTCACACCACCCACACTCACACCACCCACACCACCCACACTCACACCACCCACACTCACACCACCCACACCACCCACACTCACACCACCCACACTCATACCACCCACACTCACACCACCCACACTCACACCACCCACACTCACACCACCCACACTCACACCACCCACACCACCCACACTCACACCACCCACACTCACACCACCCACACTCACACCACCCACACCACCCACACTCACACCACCCACACTCACACCACCCACACTCTCACCACCCTCACCACCCACACTCACACCACCCACACCACCCACACTCACACCACCCACACTCACACCACCCACACTCTCACCACCCACACCACCCACACTCACACCACCCACACCACCCACACTCACACCACCCACACTCACACCACCCACACCACCCACACTCACACCACCCACACCACCCACACTCACACCACCCACACTCACACCACCCACACCACCCACACTCACACCACCCACACCACCCACACTCACACCACCCACACCACCCACACCACCCACACTCACACCACCCACACCCACACCACCCACACCACCCACACCCACACCACCCACACCACCCACACTCACACCACCCACACCACCCACACTCACACCACCCACACTCACACCACCCACACCACCCACACTCACACCACCCACACCACCCACACTCACACCACCCACACTCACACCCCACACCACCCACACTCACACCACCCACACCACCCACACTCACACTCACACCACCCACACCACCCACACTCACACCACCCACACCACCCACACTCACACCACCCACACCACCCACACCACCCACACTCACACCACCCACACCACCCACACTCACACCACCCACACCACCCACACTCACACCACCCACACTCACACCACCCACACTCACACCACCCACACTCACACCACCCACACCACCCACACTCACACCACCCACACTCACACCACCCACACCACCCACACTCTCACCACCCACACCACCCACACTCACACCACCCACACCACCCACACTCACACCACCCACACTCACACCACCCACACCACCCACACTCACACCACCCACACCACCCACACCCACACCACCCACACTCACACCACCCACACTCACACCACCCACACTCACACCACCCACACCACCCACACTCACACCACCCACACTCACACCACCCACACCACCCACACTCACACCACCCACACCACCCACACCCACACCACCCACACCACCCACACTCACACCACCCACACCCACACCACCCACACCACCCACACCACCCACACCACCCACACTCACACCACCCACACCACCCACACTCACACCACCCACACCACCCACACTCACACCACCCACACCACCCACACTCACATCACCCACACCACCCACACTCACACCACCCACACCACCCACACTCACACCACCCACACTCACACAACCCACACCACCCACATTCACACCACCCACACCACCCACACACACCACCCACCCACACACACCACCCACACACACACACCACCCACACCCACACCACCCACACCACCCACACCCACACCACCCACACCACACACACCACCCACACCCACACCACCCACACCCAGACCACCCACACCCACACCACCCACACTCACACAACCAACACCCACACCACCCACACCCACACCACCCACACCCACACCACCCACACCACCCACACCCACACCACCCACACACACACCACCCACACTCACACCACCCACACACACACCACCCACACTCACACCACCCACACTCACACCACCCACACCACCCACACCCACACCACCCACACCCCCCACATCCACACCACCCACACCACTCGCATCACCCACACCCACACCACCCACACAACCCACACCACCCACACCACTCCGCTCACCCCCCCCCCCCACCCCCATTTTATTCCTTATCCTCATATCAGACATAAACAGAGATATACACCACAGCACCGTATCATCCTTTGCGGATGATACTAGGATCTGCATGAGGCTGTCATCTGCTGAGGACGCGGTTAACCTCCAAGAAGATATAAACAAAGTTTTCCAGTGGGCAACAGTAAACAATATGATGTTCAATGAGGACAAATTCCAACTACTCCGTTATGGAAAACTGGAGGAGATAATAACTAGAACAGAGTATACTACTGACTCCGGCCATACAATAGAGCGGAAAAATAATGTAAGGGACCTGGGAGTAGTAATGTCTGAGGATCTCACTTTCAAGGATCACAAGAGTGCCACGATCGCACGTGCAAAGAAAATGATAGGATGGGTAATGAGAACTTTCAAAACGAGAGATGCCAAGCCCATGATGATCCTTTTCAAATCACTTGTTCTCTCTAGACTGGAATACTGCTGTACATTAACATCTCCATACAAAGCAGGTGAAATCGCAGATCTAGAGAGTGTACAGAGATCCTTTACTGCACGTATAAGTTCTGTCAAGCACCTTAACTACTGGGAACGCTTGGAAGCACTTGACTTGTACTCGTTGGAACGCAGGAGGGAGAGATATATCATAATCTACACTTGGAAAATCTTGGAAGGAATGGTCCCAAATCTGCACACAGAAATCACTCCCTACGAAAGTAAAAGACTGGGCAGGCAATGCAAAATGCCGCCAATAAAAAGTAGGGGCGCCATTGGTACACTAAGAGAAAACACCATAAGTGTTTGGGGCCCAAAACTGTTCAACAGCCTCCCATCAAGCATTAGGGGAATTGCCAATAAGCCACTGGCTGCCTTCAATAGAGAGCTGGACAGATACCTAAAGTCAGTGCAGGATCAGCCGGGCTGTGGCTCGTACGTCGGACTGCGTGCGGCCAGCAGTAACAGCCTAGTTGATCAGGCCCTGATCCATCGGGAGGCCTGGTCTTGGACCGGGCCGCGGGGGCGTTGATCCCCGGAATAACCTCCAGGTAACCCCAAGAATTTCCTGACTAGCCCATATTTCGTGAGAACTGTTACCAGCAAAGTGATAACACCACTGTTACCAGCAAGGTGATGACACCACTGTTAGCAGCAAAGTGATGACACCACTGTTACCAGCAAGCAGATGACACCACTGTTACCAGCAAAGTGATGACACCACTGTTACCAGCAAGGAGATGGCACCACTGTTACCAGCAAAGTGATGACACCACTGTTACCAGCAAGGTGATGACACCACTGTTACCAGCAAAGTGATGACACCACTGTTACCAGCAAGGAGATGACACCACTGTTACCAGCAAAGTGATAACACCACTGTTACCAGCAAGGTGATGACACAACTGTTAGCAGCAAAGTGATGACACCACTGTTATCAGCAAGGAGATGACACCAATGTTACCAGCAAAGTGATAACACCACTGTTACTGGAGGAGATAATAACTAGAACAGAGTATACTACTGACTCCGGTCATACAATAGAGCGGAAAAATAATGTAAGGGACCTGGGAGTAGTAATGTCTGAGGATCTCACTTTCAAGGATCACAACAGTGCCACGATCGCAAGTGCAAAGAAAATGATAGGATGGATAATGAGAACGTTCAAAACGAGAGATGCCAAGCCAATGATGATCCTTTTCAAATCACTTATTCTCTCTAGGCTGGAATACTGCTGTACATTAACATCTCCATTCAAAGCAGGTGAAATCGCAGATCTAGAGAGTGTATAGAGATCCTTTACTGCACGTATAAGTTCTGTCAAGCACCTTAACTACTGGGAACGCTTGGAAGCACTTGACTTGTACTCGTTGGAAAGCAGGAGGGAGAGATATATCATAATCTACACTTGGAAAATCTTGGAAGGAATGGTCCCAAATCTGCACACAGAAATCACTCCCTAAGAAAGTAAAAGACTGGGCAGGCGATGCAAAATGCCCCGAATAAAAAGTAGGGGCGCCATTGGTACGCTAAGGGAAAACACCATAAGTGTCCGGGGCCCAAGACTGTTCAACAGCCTCCCATCAAGCATTAGGGGAATTGCCAATAAACCCCTGGCTGCCTTCAAGAGAGAGTTGGACAGATACCTAAAGTTAGTGCCGGATCAGCCGGGCTGTGGCTCGTACGTTGGACTGCGTGCGGCCAGCAGTAACAGCCTAGATGATCAGGCCCTGATCCATCGGGAGGCCTGGTCATGGACCGGGCCGCGGGGGCGTTGATCCCCGGAATAACCTCCAGGTAACCTCCAGGTAACCACTGTTACCAGCAAAGTGATAACACCACTGTTACCAGCAAGGTGATGACACCACTGTTACCGGCAAGGTGATAACACCACTGTCACCAGCAAGGTGATGACACCACTGTCACTAGCAAAGTGATAACACCACTGTTACCAGCAAGGTGATAACACCACTATTACCAACAAGGTATTAACACCACTGTTACCTGCAAGGCGATAAAATCACTGTTATTAACAAGGTGATAACACCACTGTTACTAGCAAGGTGATAACACCACTGTTACTGGCAAGGTAATAACACCACTGTTACCAGCAAGGTGAGCTGTATAGCCCTTGTGGCTTAGCGCTTCTTTTTGATTATACACATACCAGCAAGGTGATGAGAATACTATTACCAGCAAGGTGACAACACCACTGTTACCAGCAAGGTGACAACACCACTGTTACCAGCAAGGTGACAACACCACTGTTACCAGCAAGGTGACAACACCACTGTTACCAGCAAGGTGACAACACCACTGTTACCAGCAAGGTGACAACACCACTATTACCAGCAAGGTGATGAGACCACTGTTACCAGCAAGGTGACAACACCACTGTTACCAGCAAGGTGATGAGACCACTGTTACCAGCAAGGTGATAACACCACTGTTACCAGCAAGGTGACAACACCACTATTACCAGCAAGGTGATGAGACCACTGTTACCAGCAAGGTGATAACACCACTGTTACCAGCAAGGTGACAACACCACTATTACCAGCAAGGTGATAACACCACTGTTACCAGCAAGGTGATAACACCACTGTTACCAGCAAGGTGATGAGACCACTGTTACCAGCAAGATGATAACACCACTGTTACTAGCAAGGTGATAACACCACTGTTATTAACAAGGTGATAACACCACTGTTACTAGCAAGGTGATAACACCACTGTTATTAACAAGGTGATAACACCACTGTTATTAACAAGATGATAACACCACTGTTACTAGCAAGGTGATAACACCACTGTTATTTACAAGGTGATAACACCACTGTTATTAACAAGGTGATAACACCACTGTTATTAACAAGGTGATAACACCACTCTTACTAGCAAGGTGATAACACCATTCGCTTGCATGGGACACCAGTTCAACGTTCCGCTTAATTAGTCATGGGGAGTTTAGTTGTGGTGGTTATCCCCCCCTCCCCGTCACCCAGGGGAGGAACATTACCATCCCCCTTTCCCCTCTTACCCCCCTCCTCCCCCTTCCAGGCACTGTGGCTCTCTCTCTTTCTCTCTCTCACTCACTGTGTTGTGTCTCACAGTCTTGCACAGACTTTGCATAAGGATCGCCACCAGCTGGGAGTGACCAGCCTTCCCCGGGGTGAACCTCCCGTGTCCCCGGGACGGTCTTACCACCTGTGTCCCGGGACGGTCTTACCACCTGTGTCCCGGGACGGTCCTACTACCCGTGTCCCCCATTTCCCATTTGCTTTCGGCTTCTCCCAAGCTGATGCATGATCGCAGCGAAACAGAAAGAGGGAGAGAGAAACCTCTCTCTCTCTCTCTCTCTCTCTCTCTCTCTCTCTCTCTCTCTCTCTCTCTGTTAAGTATACAAAACTTCTGTCCGATTATTATTATTATTATTATTATTATTATTATTATTATTATTATTATTACCATTTTCTTGTGTGTGGTGGGACTACTCTCGAATTTTCTCTGTACGGAGGTGGTCTCAAGTTTGTTATAACGGGAGTCCCTGAAGTGTTTGTGTTCTCCGCCTTGCAGGAGAGCAGACACAGCATCTTCAGCACAGCAGACACAGCATCTTCAGCACAGCAGACACAGTATCTTCAGCACAGCAGACACAGTATCTTCAGCACAGCAGACACAGCATCTTCAGCACAGCAGACACAGTATCTTCAGCACAGCAGACACAGCATCTTCAGCACAGCAGACACAGCATCTTCAGCACAGCAGACACAGTATCTTCAACACAGCAGACACAGCATCTTCAGCACAGCAGATACAGCATCTTCAGCACAGCAGACACAGCATCTTCAGCACAGCAGACACAGCATCTTCAGCACAGCAGACACAGCATCTTCAGCACAGCAGACACAGCATCTTCAGCACAGCAGACACAGCATCTTCAGCACAGCAGACACAGCATCTTCAGCACAGCAGACACAGCATCTTCAGCACAGCAGACACAGCATCTTCAGCACAGCAGACACGGCATCTTCAGCACAGCAGACACAGCATCTTCAGCACAGCAGACACAGCATCTTCACAGCAGACACAGCATCTTCACCACAGCAGACACAGCATCTTCAGCACAGCAGACACAGCATCTTCACCACAGCAGACACAGCCAGCCTCCAAGCTGACATCAGGCAAGTCTTCCACTGGATCACTACCTGGAGTCTGCCTGGAGGGTATTCCGGGGATTAACGCCCCCGCGGCCCAGTCCACGACCAGGCCTCCTGGTGGAACAGGGCTGTTACTGCTGGCCACACGTAATCCAACGTACGAACCGCAGCCCGGCTGATCCGGTACCGACTCTAAGTATCTGTTAAGCTCCCTCTTGAAGGCAGCCAGGGGCTTATTGGTAAATCCCCTTATGCATGATGAGAGGCTGTTGAACAGTCTTGGGCCCCGAACACTTACTGATTTTTCTCTCAGTGTACCAATAGCGCCCCTATTTTTCATTGGGGGCATTTTGCACCGCCTACCCAGTCTTTTACTTTCGCATGAGAGTGTCATCCATTGAGGACACTGTTAACCTCCAAGAAGATATAAACCAAGTTTTCCAATGGGCAACGGAGAACAATATAATGTTCAATGAAGACAAATTCCAACTACTCCGTTATGGAAAACTGGAGGAAATAATAACTAGAACTGAGTATACTACAAACTCCAATCACACAATAGAGAGGAAAAGTAATATGAGAGACCTGGGAGTGGTAATGTCCGAAAACCTCACCTTCAAGGACCACAACAATGCCACTATCACATCTGCGAGGAAACTGATAGGATGGATAATGAGAACATTCAAGACAAGAGATGCTAAGCCAGTGATGATCCTTTTTAAATCACTTATTCTTTCTAGGCTGGAATACTGCTGTACATTAGCATCCCCATTCAAGGCAGGTGAAATTGCAGAACTAGAGAATGTACAGAGAACCTTTACTGCACGTATAAGCTCCATCAAACACCTTAACTACTGGGAGCGCCTGGAAGCACTTGACTTGTACTCACTAGAGCGCAGGCGAGAGAGATATATCGTAATCTACACCTGGAAGATTCTGGAGGGACTGGCCCCTAATATGCGCACAGAAATCACTCCATACGAAAGCAAAAGACTTGGCAGGCGATGCAACACACCCCCAGTGAAAAGTAGGGGCGTCACTGGTACACTAAGAGAAAACACAATAAGTGTCCGAGGCCCAAGACTGTTCAACAGCCTCCCACCAGCAATAAGAGGCATTACGGGAAGACCCCTGGTTGTCTTCAAGAGGGAGCTGGACAGATACCTAAAGACGGTGCCGGATCAGCCGGACTATGGTTTGTACGTTGGATTGCGTGCGGCCAGCAGTAACAGCCTCGTTGATCAGGCCCTGATCCACCGGGAGGCCTGGTCGTGGACCGGGCCGCGGGGGAGTTAATCCCCGGAATGACCTCCAGGTAGGGAGTGATTTCTGTGTGCAGATTCGGGACCATTCCTTCTAGAATTTTCCAAGTGTAAATTATAATATATCTCTCTCGCCTGCATTCCAGCGAATACAAGTCAAGTGCTTCCAAACTTTCCCAGTAGTTAAGGTGCTTGATAGAACTTATACGTGCAGTAAAGGTTCTCTGTACATTCTCTAGATCTGCAATTTCACCTGCCTTGAATGGTGATGTTAATGTATAGCAGTATTCTAGTCTAGGGAGAACAAGTGATTTGAACAGGATCATCATTGGCTTGGCATCTCTTGTTCTGAACGTTCTCATTATCCATCTTATCATTTTCTTTGCACTTGTGATCGTGGCACTGTTGTGATCCTTGAAAGTGAGATCCTCAGACATTACCACACCCAGGTCCCTCACATTACTTTTCCTCTCTATTGTATGATCAGAGTCAGTAGTATACTTTGTTCTAGTTATTATTTCCTCCAGTTTTCCATAACGGAGTAGTTGGAATTTGTCTTCATTGAACATCATATTGTTCTCCGTTGCGCATTGGAAAACTTGGTTTATATCTTCTTGGAGGTTAACTGCGTCCTCAGTAGATGACAGTCTCATGCAGATCCTAGTATCGTCTGCTAAGGCTGACATCTCTGTCTATGTCTGATATGAGGATGAGGAACAGGATTGGGTCGAGTACTGTGCCTTGTGGAACAGAGCTCATCACTATTGCAGCTTCCGATTTAACTCTGTTGACCACACTGACAACACTGTGACGTGCACTGCTGGCAAATTCCAGTTACCTCGTTATGGGAGAAAATAAAGAAATAAGAATGAACTCCAAGTAGCGAGTATTATTGTTGTAGGTCTGTCTACCTCAGTGTTATCGTAGATGCACCTCACTAGTGTTGTTGTAGGTCTGTCTACCTCAGTGTTATCGTTGATCCACCTCACTAGTGTTGTTGTAGGTCTGTCTACCTCAGTGTTATCGTAGATGCACCTCACTAGTGTTGTTGTAGGTCTGTCTACCTCAGTGTTATCGTTGATCCACCTCACTAGTGTTGTTGTAGGTCTGTCTACCTCAGTGTTATCGTTGATCCACCTCACTAGTGTTGTTGTAGGTCTGTCTACCTCAGTGTTATCGTTGATCCACCTCACTAGTGTTGTTGTAGGTCTGTCTACCTCAGTGTTATCGTTGATCCACCTCACTAGTGTTGTTGTAGGTCTGTCTACCTCAGTGTTATCGTTGATCCACCTCACTAGTGTTGTTGTAGGTCTGTCTACCTCAGTGTTATCGTTGATCCACCTCACTAGTGTTGTTGTAGGTCTGTCTACCTCAGTGTTATCGTTGATCCACCTCACTAGTGTTGTTGTAGGTCTGTCTACCTCAGTGTTATCGTTGATCCACCTCACTAGTGTTGTTGTAGGTCTGTCTACCTCAGTGTTATCGTAGATCCACCTGACTAGTGTTGTTGTAGGTCTGTCTACCTCAGTGTTATCGTAGATCCACCTCACTAGTGTTGTTGTAGGTCTGTCTACTTCAGTGTTATCGTAGATCCACCTCACTAGTGTTGTTGTAGGTCTGTCTACCTCAGTGTTATCGTTGATCCACCTCACTAGTGTTGTTGTAGGCCTGTCTACCTCAGTGTTATCGTAGATCCGCCTCACTAGTGTTGTTGTAGGTCTGTCTACCTCAGTGTTATCGTAGATCCACCTGACTAGTGTTGTTGTAGGTCTGTCTACCTCAGTGTTATCGTTGATCCACCTCACTAGTGTTGTTGTAGGTCTGTCTACCTCAGTGTTATCGTTGATCCACCTCACTAGTGTTGTTGTAGGTCTGTCTACCTCAGTGTTATCGTTGATCCACCTCACTAGTGTTGTTGTAGGTCTGTCTACCTCAGTGTTATCGTAGATCCACCTCACTAGTGTTGTTGTAGGTCTGTCTACTTCAGTGTTATCGTTGATCCACCTCACTAGTGTTGTTGTAGGTCTGTCTACTTCAGTGTTATCGTAGATCCACCTCACTAGTGTTGTTGTAGGTCTGTCTACCTCAGTGTTATCGTAGATCCACCTCACTAGTGTTGTTGTAGGTCTGTCTACTTCAGTGTTATCGTTGATCCACCTCACTAGTGTTGTTGTAGGTCTGTCTACTTCAGTGTTATCGTAGATCCACCTCACTAGTGTTGTTGTAGGTCTGTCTACCTCAGTGTTATCGTAGATCCACCTCACTAGTGTTGTTGTAGGTCTGTCTACCTCAGTGTTATCGTAGATCCACCTCACTAGTGTTGTTGTAGGTCTGTCTACCTCAGTGTTATCGTAGATCCACCTCACTAGTGTTGTTGTAGGTCTGTCTACCTCAGTGTTATCGTAGATCCACCTCACTAGTGTTGTTGTAGGTCTGTCTACCTCAGTGTTATCGTAGTTCCACCTCACTAGTGTTGTTGTAGGCCTTTTTACTTCAGTGTTATCGTAGATCTATCTCAAGTGTTATTGTACAATCTACCTTAAATTGATCACTACATTTCCTCATATTGCGTCCGGCGAGACATAACAGGTAATGTCAATAATCCAGCGCAACAAGTTAACATGTCCACACATTACTCCTTCTGTTGCATAATCACGATTATTGGAAACAGTCGACAGACGA
>NC_091305.1:4280000-4307500 GCF_038502225.1 Cherax quadricarinatus
GGGGTGAGGAGGGGGGAGGGGGGACACAAAGGTATCCATCCTGTGTGATGACACATGACAGGGGGGGTGAGGAGGGGGGAGGGGGGACACAAAGGACCCATCCTGTGTGATGACACATGACAGGGGGGGGTGAGGAGGGGGGAGGGGGGACACAAAGGACCCATCCTGTGTGATGACACATGACAGGGGGGGTGAGGAGGGGGGAGGGGGGACACAAAGGACCCATCCTGTGTGATGACACATGACAGGGGGGGTGAGGAGGGGGGAGGGGGGACACAAAGGTATCCATCCTGTAACTTAGCAACATACTGCGGGTGTTCGTATTTATGATCATTTTTATGAAAATCTCCCCTCTCCTTCCCCTTCCCCTCTTTCCCCCTTCACTTCCCCTTCTTCCCCTTTCCCTCCCCCTCCCCCCCCACAACGCCAGCACCAGGGAAGGTCAGTATCACGTTTCTCCGTCCAAACATTTCCTCTACAACACATTTCCTTCCCAACGCCTTGGTATGCCAGCACGTGTCCTCCCCAGCACGTGTCCTCCCCAGCACGTGTCCTCCCCAGCACGTGTTCTCCCCGGCACGTGTCCTCCCCAGTACGTGTCCTCCCCAGTACGTGTCTTCCCCTGCACGTGTCCTCCCCTGCACGTGTCCTCCCCAGCACGTGTCCTCCCCAGCACGTGTCCTCCCCCGCACGTGTCCTCCCCGGCACGTGTCCTCCCCAGTACGTGTCCTCCCCAGCACGTGTCCTCCCCAGCACGTGTCCTCCCCAGTACGTGTCCTCCCCAGCACGTGTCCTCCCCAGCACGTGTCCTCCCCAGCACGTGTCCTCCCCAGCACGTGTCCTCCCCAGCACGTGTTCTCCCCGGCACGTGTCCTCCCCAGTACGTGTCCTCCCCAGTACGTGTCTTCCCCTGCACGTGTCCTCCCCTGCACGTGTCCTCCCCAGTACGTGTCCTCCCCAGCACGTGTCCTCCCCAGTACGTGTCCTCCCCAGCACGTGTCCTCCCCAGCACGTGTCCTCCCCAGTACGTGTCCTCCCCAGCACGTGTCCTCCCCAGCACGTGTCCTCCCCAGCACGTGTCCTCCCCAGCACGTGTCCTCCCCAGCACGTGTTCTCCCCGGCACGTGTCCTCCCCAGTACGTGTCCTCCCCAGTACGTGTCTTCCCCTGCACGTGTCCTCCCCTGCACGTGTCCTCCCCAGCACGTGTCCTCCCCAGCACGTGTCCTCCCCAGCACGTGTCCTCCCCGGCACGTGTCCTCCCCAGTACGTGTCCTCCCCAGTACGTGTCTTCCCCTGCACGTGTCCTCCCCAGCACGTGTCCTCCCCAGCACGTGTTCTCCCTAGCACGTGTCCTCCCCAGCACGTGTCCTCCACAGCACGTGTCCTCCCCAGCACGTGTCCTCCCCAGCACGTGTCCTCCCCGGCACGTGTCCTCCCCGGTACGTGTCCTCCCCAGTACGTGTCTTCCCCTGCACGTGTCCTCCCCAGCACGTGTCCTCCCCAGCACGTGTTCTCCCTAGCACGTGTCCTCCCCAGCACGTGTCCTCCCCAGCACGTGTCCTCCCCAGCACGTGTCCTCCCCAGCACGTGTCCTCCCCAGCACGTGTCCTCCCCAGCACGTGTCCTCCCCAGCACGTGTCCTCCCCAGCACGTGTTCTCCCTAGCACGTGTCCTCCCCAGCACGTGTCCTCCCCAGCACGTGTCCCCAGTACGTGTCCTCCCCAGCACCTGTCTTCCCCAGCACGTGTCCTCCCCAGCACCTGTCTTCCCCAGCACGTGTCCTCCCCGGCACGTGTCCTCCCCAGCACGTGTCCTCCCCAGCACGTGTCCTCCCCAGCACCTATCTTCCCCAGCACGTGTCCTCCCCGGCACGTGTCCTCCCCAGCGCGAGTCCTCCCCAGCATGTGTCCTCAGCTAACTGGCTGACTGATTTACTGACTGACTGATAGTCAACGAAGCACCATCTAACTGTCATGGAGGGAGCACCATCTGGCTGGTCGTGGAGGGAGCACCATCTGGCTGGTCGTGGAGGAAGCACCATCTGGCTGGTCGTGGAGGGAGCACCATCTGGCTGGTCGTGGAGGGAGCACCATCTGGCTGGTCGTGGAGGGAGCACCATCTGGCTGGTCGTGGAGGAAGCACCATCTGGCTGGTCGTGGAGGGAGCACCATCTGGCTGGTCATGGAGGGAGCACCATCTGGCTAGTCATGGAGGGAGCACCATCTGGCTGGTCGTGGAGGAAGCACCATCTGGCTGGTCGTGGAGGGAGCACCATCTGGCTGGTCGTGGAGGGAGCACCATCTGGCTGGTCGTGGAGGAAGCACCATCTGGCTGGTCGTGGAGGGAGCACCATCTGGCTGGTCATGGAGGGAGCACCATCTGGCTGGTCGTGGAGGAAGCACCATCTGGCTGGTCGTGGAGGAAGCACCATCTGGCTGGTCGTGGAGGGAGCACCATCTGGCTGGTCATGGAGGGAGCACCATCTGGCTGGTCGTGGAGGAAGCACCATCTGGCTGGTCGTGGAGGAAGCACCATCTGGCTGGTCGTGGAGGGAGCACCATCTGGCTGGTCATGGAGGGAGCACCATCTGGCTGGTCGTGGAGGAAGCACCATCTGGCTGGTCGTGGAGGAAGCACCATCTGGCTGGTCGTGGAGGGAGCACCATCTGGCTGGTCATGGAGGGAGCACCATCTGGCTGGTCGTGGAGGAAGCACCATCTGGCTGGTCGTGGAGGGAGCACCATCTGGCTGGTCATGGAGGGAGCACCATCTGGCTGGTCGTGGAGGGAGCACCATATGGCTGGTCGTGGAGGGAGCACCATCTGGCTGGTCGTGGAGGGAGCTCCATCTGGCTGGTCGTAGAGGGAGCACCATCTGGCTGGTCGTGGAAGAATCACCATCTGACTGGTCGTGGAGGAAGCACCATCTGGCTGATCGTAGAGGAAGCACCATCTGGCTGGTCGTGGAGGGAGCACCATCTGGCTGGTCGTGGAGGGAGCCCCATCTGGCTGGTCGTGGAAGAATCACCATCTGGCTGGTCGTAGAAGAATCACCATCTGGCTGGTCGTGGAGGAACCACCATCTGGCTGATCGTAGAGGAAGCACCATCTGGCTGGTTGTGGAAGAATCACCATCTGACTGGTAGTGGAGGAAGCACCATCTGGCTGGTCGTGGAGGGAGCACCATCTGCTGGTCGTGGAGGGAGCGCCATCTGGCTGGTCGTGGAAGAATCACAATCTGGCTGGTCGTGGAGGAAGCACCATCTGGCTGGTCGTGGAGGGAGCACCATCTGGCAGGTCGTGGAGCGAGCACCACCTAGCTGTTCGTGAAGGGAGCACCATCAGGCTGGTTGTGGAAGAAGCACCATCTGGCTGGTCGTGGAAGAAGCACCACCTGGCTGGTCGTAGAGGAAGCACCCCGTTACCTGGAGGTTACCTGGAGATTATTCCGGGGATCAACGCCCCCACGGCCCGGTCCATGACCAGGCCTCCCGATGGATCAGGGCCTGATCAACTAGGCTGTTACTGTTGGCCGCACGCAGTCCAACGTACGAGCCACAGCCCGGCTGAACCGGCACTGACTTTAGGTATCTCTCCAGCTCTCTCTTGAAGGCAGCCAGGGGTTTATTGGCAATTCCCCTAATGCTTGATGGGAGGCTGTTGAACAGTTTTGGGCCCCGGACACTTATGGTGTTTTCCCTTCGTGTACCAATGGCGCCCCTACTTTTTATTGGGGGCATTTTGCATCGCCTGCCCACAATCTTTTACTTTCGTAGGGAGTGATTTCTGTGTGCAGATTTGGGACCATTCCTTCCAAGATTTTCCGTTGTGGAAGTCACCCCCACCCCGTTGAGGAGGTCACTCCCTCCCCGTTGTGGTCACTCCCCGTTGTGGTGGTTACCTGGAGGTTACCTGGGGGTTGTTCCGGGGATCAACGCCCCCGCGGCCCGGTCCATGACCAGGCCTCCCGGTGGATCAGGGCCTAATCAACTAGGCTGTTACTGCTGGCCGCACGCAGTCCAACGTACGAGCCACAGCCCGGCTGATCGGGCACTGACTTTAGGTATCTGTCCAGCTCTCTCTTGAAGGCAGCCAGGGGCTTATTGGCAATTCCCCTAATGCTTGATGGGAGGTTGTTGAACAGTCTTGGACCCCGGACACTTATGTTGTTTTCCCTTCGTGTACCAATGGCGCCCCTACTTTTAATTGGGGGCATTTTGCATCGCCTGCCCAGTCTTTTACTTTCGTAGGGAGTAATTTCCGTGTGCAGATTTGGGACCATTCCTTCCAGGATTTTCCAATTGTAGATTATGATATATATCTCCCTCCTGCGTTCCAACGAGTATAAGTCAAGTGCTTCCAAGCGTTCCCAGTAGTTAAGGTGCTTGACAGAACTTATACGTGCAGTAAAGGATCTCTGTACACTCTCTAGAACTGCAATTTCACCTGCTTTGAATGGAGATGTTAATGTACAGCAGTATTCCAGCCTAGAGAGAACAAGTGATTTGAAAAGGATCATCACTGGCTTGGCATCTCTCGTTTTGAACGTTCTCATTATCCATCCTATCATTTTCTTTGCAATTGCGATCGTGGCACTGTTGTGATCCTTGAAAGTGAGATCCTCAGACATTACTACTCCCAGGTTCCTTACGTTATTTTTCTGCTCTATTGTATGGCCAGAGTTTGTAGTATACTCTGTTCTAGTTATTATCTCCTCCAGTTTTCCATAACGGAGTAGTTGGAATTTGTCCTCATTGAACATCATATTGTTTACCGTTGCCCACTGGAAAACTTTGTTTATATCTTCTTGGAGGTTAACCGCGTCCTCAGCAGATGACAGCCTCATGCAGATCCTAGTATCATCACCAAAGGATGATACGGTGCTGTGGTGTATATCTCTGTCTATGTCTGATATGAGGATAAGGAATAAGATGGAGGCGAGTACTGTGCCTTGTGGAAAAGAGCTCTTCACTATGGCAGCCTCCGATTTAACTCTGTTGACCACTACTCTTTGTGTTTGATTTGTTAGAAAGTTGAATATCCATCTCCTCACTTTTCCAGTTATTCCTTTAGCACGTGTTTTATGGGCTATTACGCCATGATCGCATTTGTCAAATGCTTTTGCAAAGTCTGTGTATATTACATCTGCATTCTGATTTTCTTCCAGTGCATCCAAGGCCATGTCATAGTGATCCAGTAGTTGTGAGAGGCAGGAGCGACCTGCCCTGAACCCATGTTGCCCTGGATTGTGCAGATTTTGGGAATCCAGGTGATTTGCAATCCTGCTTCTTAGCACTCTTTCAAAGATTTTTATGATGTGGGACGTCAGAGCTATTGGTCTATAGTTCTTAGCTAATGTTTTGCTGCCACCTTTATGGAGTGGGGCTATATCCGTTGTTTTAAGTGATTGTGGAATTTCACCCATGTCCAAGCTCCTCCTCCATAGTGTACTTAGGGCACGCGAGAGGGGTTTCTTGCAGTTCTTAATGAAAACAGAGTTCCACGAGTCTGGGCCCGGGGCTGAGTGCAGGGGCATGTTGTCAATGGCTTTTTCGAAATCTATCGGAGTTAGGGTAATGTCGGAAATCTGGCATACATTTATGGAGTTTTGAGGCTCGTTCATGAAGAAATCATTTGGGTCGTCAATCCTCAGACCGATTAGTGGTTCACTGAACACAGAGTCGTATTGGTCACCCCCTCCTCGTTGTGGTGGTCACCCCCTCCCCGTTGTGGTGGTCACCCCCTCCCCGTTGTGGTGGTCACCCCCTCCCCGTTGTGGAGGTCACCCCCTCCCCGTTGTGGTCACTCCCTCCCTGTTGTGGAAGTCACCCCCTTCCCCTTTGTGGAGGTCACCCCTCCCCGTTGTGGAGGTCACCCCTCCCCGTTGTGGAGGTCACCCCCTCCCCGTTGTGATGATTACCCCCTCCCGGTTGTGGAGATCACCCACCTCCCCGTTACGTAGGTCACCCCTCCCCGTTGTGATCACCCCCGCCCCGATGGGGTCACCCCTCCTCGTTGTGGTGATCACCCCCTCCCCGTTGTGGTGGTCACCCCCTCCCCGTTGTGGTGGTGACGACAGTGTGTGTGTTGGAAGGGATTTGTAAGTGATGGTGGAGTGTGTCGTTGTCTCTCTTATCTGTGTCGTGGCCGCCAGCTGATAGCTTATGGTGATGGTGGTAGCTGTGATGGTGGTAGCTGAGGCAGTGGTGGCGGTAGCTGTGATGGTGGTAGCTGATGCGGTGAGCGTCATAGTGGTAGGTGTGTTGGTATAGTAGCTGTGATGCTGGTAGCTTGGTAGTAGCTGTGATGCTGGTAGCTTGGTAGTAGCTGTGGTGCTGGTAGCTTGGTAGTAGCTGTGGTGCTGGTAGCTTGGTAGTAGCCGTGATGCTAGTAGCTTGGTAGTAGCTATGATGCTAGTAGCTTGGTAGTAGCTGTGATGCTGGTAGCTTGGTAGTAGCTGTGATGTTGGTAGCTTGGTAGTAGCTATGGTGCTGGTAGTTTGGTAGTAGCTGTGGTGCTGATAGCTTGGTAGCAGCTGTGATGCTGGTAGCTTGGTAGTAGCTGTGATGTTGGTAGCTTGGTAGTAGCTGTGATGTTGGTAGCTTGGTAGTAGCTGTGATGCTGGTAGCTTGGTGGTACACGGGGGAGGGGGGACTTAAATAGCGTGGGGGGTGTAGAGGGAAGGCTTGCTGGTGGTATAAGCAACAGCGTTGTTGCTGCTGCTGTTGCTGTTGTTGTTGATGTACTTGTTGCTGTTATTGCTGCTGCTGGTGACTGTGGCGACAGCACTGAGTACAAATATAACGTAGGTTACTGAAAAGATAAGCTACATGCTCTCATAGCTGTTGCTGTCTACAACCCCAGTTATGGTGCTAATGGTGCTGTCTGCCCGGTTGTAGTGTTAATGTTGCTGTCTACATCCCCAGCTATGGTGCTAATATTGCTGTCTACATCCCCAGCTATGGTGTTGATGTTACTGTCTTGTATGGTCAGGTACAGTTAGGAAGAATTAGACACATATGCAACATCTGGGTATCTTTATGGTAGACGTTTCGCCATCCAGTGGCTTTATCAATACAGATTCATAATGGGAAGACAGCAGAACTATATACAAAAGACGAGGTAATCACTCCCTCAGCCTTGGAAATGTGAACAGCACCGTGGTCTTGAAGAGACTGACGTACAGGCTTGAAGACTGGTGTTTATATACTGTCGTGAGGTGAGGGACGTGTAGGCATACTGCGTCCCCCACCTGACGCCGGTTTGTAAGTACCAATGTTCATGCCTGTGCTTCAGATTCGTCAAGACCACGGTGCTGTTCATAGCTCCAAGGCTGAGTGACTGATTACCTAGTCTTCTGTGTATAGTTCTGTTGTCTTGTATGGTCGTGTACACAAGGTTTTTGATCGTTATTCTGATAACGTCGCCATGTTGTTACTGATGCTTTTGCGTTATTTCAGAGACTTTTTAATAGCCTTGTCGGCGTTACTACCATCATTACCACCACTACTACTGTTACCACCACAACCACGATTACCACCACCATAACTACCACGACTACTATCACCATCCCTACCACCACCACTACCATCACTATCACCACTACCACCACTATCACCACTACCATCACTACCACTACTACCACCACCACCACTACTACCACCACCACTACTACCACCACCACTACTACCACCGCTATTACCACCACCACTACCACCACTACTACCACCACCACTACCTCGACTACTACTACCAACACCACCACTACTACCACCACTGCTGTCACCACTATTACCACCACTACCACCACTACTGTCACCACTACTACCACCACTACTAAGCAACATTCTAACACGAATTCATCTCAAAGTGGGATTTCCGGAACATTGCGATGATGCAGCCCTTTCCTTGACCCCCCCACCCCTCACCCCCTCCCTCACCCCCTCCCTCACCCCGTCCCTCACCCCCTCCCTCACCCCCTCCTTCACCCCGTCCCTCACCCCCTCCCTCACCCCCTCAATCATTCTATCCCTCATCCCCTCCCCATCCCTTACCCTTCTCCCTAAACTCCCTTACTAACCCCTCCCACCCTCCTCCCTGGTTTATGTCTCTCTTCCATCACCTCTCTCTCTCTCTCTCTCTCTCTCTCTCTCTCTCTCTCTCTCTCTCTCTCTCTCTCTCTCTCTCTCTCTCTCTCTCTCTCTCTCTCTCTCTCTCACTCTTCAACAGTCACATATGAAATTAATGTGACGTTCTGTTTTGGCAACGTTTCGTTCACAGGTGTGTCACATGTGTGACAGAGGTGTCACAGGGGTGTCACAGGTGTGTCACAGGGGTGTCACACCTGTGACAGATTTAGGTTAATTTTTCCTGACCTTGCCAGTACCGTCCTAAGGTTCGATTACCTTGTCGGTGACTTGTTCAACCAGACTGTTGCTGCCAGCGGCTCACTGGCACACAGCAGTCGGAGACCTTTCAGTTATTTCCCACTCTGATCACACCCCCCTCCCACCCTCCCCTCCACACACACACCCACACTACCTGGTATGGAAGTTGAGGTAGCAGCTTCCTGCCTCGCCCCTACCACATCCCCTCCCCTCCCTTCCCCTCCCCTCTCTCTCCCCCTCCCCTCTCAACCCCTCCGTAACTCCATCCCCCCTCTCTATTCTCACCTGTTCACCTGCTTGTCCTCCCTCTCTATATTAGGCTGGTTCAGGTGATAGTAACTCCAGCTCTGCTGGAACGACACCTTTCAAGTTGTCGTTATATCTCCCAGCTGAGACTGACACTACTGAAGTCTCCAAGCTGACACTACTGAAGTCTCCAAGCTGACACTACTGAAGTCTCCAAGCTGACACTACTGAAGTCTCCAAGCTGACACTACTGAAGTCTCCAAGCTGACACTACTAAAGTCTCCCAGCTGACACTACTGAAGTCTCCCAGCTGACACTACTGAAGTCTCCAAGCTGACACTACTGAAGTCTCCAAGCTGACACTACTGAAGTCTCCAAGCTGACACTACTGAAGTCTCCAAGCTGACACTACTGAAGTCTCCAAGCTGACACTACTAAAGTCTCCCAGCTGACACTACTGAAGTCTCCCAGCTGACACTACTGAAGTCTCCCAGCTGATACTAATGAAGTCTCCCAGCTGATACTACTGAAGTCTCCCAGCTGACACTACTGAATGAAGTCTCCCAGCTCAGGCTGACACTACTGAAGTCTCCCAGCTCAGGCTGACACTACTGAAGTCTCCCAGCTCAGGCTGACACTACTGAAGTCTCCCAGCTCAGGCTGACACTACTGAAGTCTTCCAGCTCAGGCTGACACTACTGAAGTCTTCCAGCTCAGGCTGACACTACTGAAGTCTCCCAGCTCAGGCTGACACTACTGAAGTCTCCCAGCTCAGGCTGACACTACTGAAGTCTCCCAGCTCAGGCTGACACTACTGAAGTCTCCCAGCTCAGGCTGACACTACTGAAGTCTTCCAGCTCAGGCTGACACTACTGAAGTCTCCCAGCTCAGGCTGACACTACTGAAGTCTCCCAGCTCAGGCTGACACTACTGAAGTCTCCCAGCTCAGGCTGACACTACTGAAGTCTCCCAGCTCAGGCTGACACTACTGAAGTCTCCCAGCTCAGGCTGACACTACTGAAGTCTCCCAGCTCAGGCTGACACTACTGAAGTCTCCCAGCTCAGGCTGACACTACTGAAGTCTCCCAGCTCAGGCTGACACTACTGAAGTCTCCCAGCTCAGGCTGACACTACTGAAGTCTCCCAGCTCAGGCTGACACTACTGAAATCTCCCAGCTCAGGCTGACACTACTGAAGTCTCCCAGCTCAGACTGACACTACTGAAGTCTCCCAGCTCAGGCTGACACTACTGAAGTCTCCCAGCTCAGGCTGACACTACTGAAGTCTCCCAGCTCAGGCTGACACTACTGAAGTCTCCCAGCTCAGGCTGACACTACTGAAGTCTCCCAGCTCAGGCTGACACTACTGAAGTCTTCCAGCTCAGGCTGACACTACTGAAGTCTCCCAGCTCAGGCTGACACTACTGAAGTCTCCCAGCTCAGGCTGACACTACTGAAGTCTCCCAGCTTAGTCTGACAGTAGCACACCGGCCTGTGGGATGTAACAGTCACGGGCCTTAGGTTCAAACCCTAACTCTTCCGTTATCTGAGCTGGCAGTAAAGTAACAAAATAATCTAGGTAGGGAAACACTTGTTTACAAACACTGTAGCCAATTTGTAGATGAATGGTTCAGAGAACCGACATGTTGATAAATTAGACACATGTGCAACTCTTGGGTATCTTTATTGAGGAAACGTTTCGCCACACAGTGGCTTCATCAGTCCATACGTAGGAGAAACTTGAAGGACAGGAGGAGAATGAGGTAATCAGTCCCTCAACCTTGAGTCGATGTGTTCAGTCCATCAATCTTGAATAGAATACGGCATATGAGCGGAGAAGCAGCTTATAAACCTCACTAACACTATAAATCTCACTGACAAACATTTGACCAACCCAATTTTCAATGCCACCCTAGAAACAAGCTCCGATGTGCAAGTCCCACTCAAATCCAACCCCTCCCACTCATGTACTTTAGGTTGGATAAGTACATGTGTGGGAGGGGTTGGATTTGAGTGGGACTTGCACATCGGAGCTTGTTTCTAGGGTGGCATTGAAAATTGGGTTGGTCAAATGTTTGTTAGTGAGATGAATTGTAAAGAATGAGGTAATCAGTCCCTCAACCTTGAGTCGATGTGTTCAGTCCATCAATCTTGAATAGAATACGGCATATCAGCGGAGAAGCAGCTTATAAACCGTATGGAAGGAGAGGTGGTGCAGTCATAGGTCGTGTCACATTTGTTCAATGTGGAAGTAGGTCGTGCCCAAGAATTAGGCAAGCGAAGAATTCCTAAGTAAACCATACATAAGAACATAAGAAAGGAGGAACACTGCAGCAGGCCTCTTGGCCCATACTAGGCAGGTCCTTTACAATTCATCTCACTAACAAACATTTGACCAACCCAATTTTCAATGCCACCCTAGAAACAAGCTCCGATGTGCAAGTCCCACTCAAATCCAACCCCTCCCACACATGTACTTATCCAACCTAAAGTACATGAGTGGGAGGGGTTGGATTTGAGTGGGACTTGCACATCGGAGCTTGTTTCTAGGGTGGCATTGAAAATTGGGTTGGTCAAATGTTTGTCAGTGAGATTTATAGTGTTAGTGAGGTTTATAAGCTGCTTCTCCGCTCATATGCCGTATTCTATTCAAGATTGATGGACTGAACACATCGACTCAAGGTTGAGGGACTGATTACCTCATTCTCCTCCTGTCCTTCAAGTTTCTCCTACGTATGGACTGATGAAGCCACTGTGTGGCGAAACGTTTCCTCAATAAAGATACCCAAGAGTTGCACATGTGTCTAATTTACTGTAGTCGATGCTTGGAACAATCTTCCGAGGGGGGTGATGGAGGCCAGGATCCTGGGAACCTTTAATTAACAAGAGACCGAACTAATATATGAGTGGGAGGGGCTAGGTAGGGAGTAAATTTGTTAAGTTATACCAGGATCATGGTATAACTTAACAAATTAATTCATGGTATAACTTAAGTTATACCATGAATTAATTTGTTAAGTTATACCATGATCCTGGTATAACTTAACAAATTAATTCATGGTATAACTTAACAAATTAATTCATGGTATAACTTAACAAATTAATTCATGGTATAACTTAACAAGTTAATTCATGGCATAACTTAACAAGTTAATTCATGTCATAACTTAACAAATTAATTCATGGTATAACTTAACAAATTAATTCATGGTATAACTTAACAAATTAATTCATGGTATAACTTAACAAATTAATTCATGGTATAACTTAACAAGTTAATTCATGGCATAACTTAACAAGTTAATTCATGGTATAACTTAACAAATTAATTCATGGTATAACTTAACAAATTAATTCATGGTATAACTTAAATTAATTCATGGTATAACTTAAATTAATTCATGGTATAACTTAACAAATTAATTCATGGTATAACTTAAATTAATTCATGGTATAAATTAACAAATTAATTCATGGTATAACTTAAGTTAATTCATGGTATAACTTAACAAATTAATTCATGGTATAACTTAACAAGTTAATTCATGGTATAACTTAAGTTAATTCATGGTATAACTTAACAAGTTAATTCATGGTATAACTTAACAAATTAATTCATGGTATAACTTAAATTAATTCATGGTATAACTTAACAAATTAATTCATGGTAAAACTTAACAAATTAATTCATGGTATAACTTAACAAATTAATTCATGGTATAACATAACAAATTAATTCATGGTATAACTTAACAAATTAATTCATGGTATAACTTAACAAATTAATTCATGGTATAACTTAACAAGTTAATTCATGGCATAACTTAACAAGTTAATTCATGGTATAACTTAACAAATTAATTCATGGTATAACTTAACAAATTAATTCATGGTATAACTTAACAAATTAATTCATGGTATAACTTAAATTAATTCATGGTATAACTTAACAAATTAATTCATGGTATAACTTAAATTAATTCATGGTATAACTTAACAAATTAATTCATGGTATAACTTAAGTTAATTCATGGTATAACTTAACAAATTAATTCATGGTATAACTTAACAAGTTAATTCATGGTATAACTTAACAAGTTAATTCATGGTATAACTTAACAAGTTAATTCATGGTATAACTTAACAAATTAATTCATGGTATAACTTAAATTAATTCATGGTATAACTTAACAAATTAATTCATGGTAAAACTTAACAAATTAATTCATGGTATAACTTAACAAATTAATTCATGGTATAACATAACAAATTAATTCATGGTATAACTTAACAAATTAATTCATGGTATAACTTAACAAATTAATTCATGGTATAACTTAAAACAAATCTTTGAGGACAATTGTGTTGCAGAGATTATAGAGGAAAAATTTGCATGTTATTAGAAGACAAGGGCACTTACGTGCCCCTTAACCCTACTCTGTATACAGTCACAATGACTAACGGCTGAGGCAGGCAAAACCCTGTGTGCGAAAAAGGCACCAATGTATCACCATATCATTGCTTAAGACCCCCTGTAAAAGGTCGTGTAGAATATTCTCCCTGTAAAAGGTCGTGTAGAATATTCTCCTTGTTGATGGCACTTTGCTCTAATCAAGAAATACTAATCAGACTACAAATTTCCTAGATTAAGATGGTGATAATTATCCTGGAACTTGGCGGAGGAGACCACGAAGGCCAGGCAGGTCGCGCTGGACATGTTATAAGCAGCGGACAGGATCGCATATCATATCACTGGTGGGGATAGAACCCGCAATCAGGGTCGTAAAACTCCAGACCGACGCGCTAGTCATATGAATCTAGTGACTTGTCATTACGATTCCGTCAGTCAGGATAGCATATAGCAGCTGTTGAGCGAGATGCTTGTGCGATAAGTGGGTATCTTTGCTGCGGCAACGTTTCGCCAGCCAGTGGGTTCCTCAGTCTATTAGAGAGGAAGCCATCGGCTGGTGAAGCTTGTCCACAATTCAGATACCCAAATGTAGGATAATCGTCTCCCTCATCAACTTATCGTGGGTCTTCTGAACCCTGTACCTGGCAACAACAGAAGCTGGAGTAGGCTGACAAAACTGCTAACAGCCAGGGTCAAGTGTCTAGTGAAGGTTAGGAGCGTAAGCCAGTGTGGTACCTGGGAGAGTGGTACTTGAGAGAGTGGTACCTAGAAGTGACCTCCAAACACGTATTTTAGAACACCAATACGCAAGCAGGACTGTCGATACAAGGAATGCCTGTGTACAACATCGCAATTTACACAACCATTTAATTAACTACAGAAACTCGAGACTTATCGCCACAGAAGACAACACTCAATTGAACATTAAAATGGTATAAAATACCGACAGGTTGTTAGGTAAGACACATATGCAACAGTTAGGTATCTTTATTATGAAACGTTTCGCCTACACAGTAGGCTTCTTCAGTCAAGTACAGAAAAGTTGATAGAAGCAGAAGATACTTGAAGACGATGTAATCAGTCCATCACCCTTAAAGTTTTGAGGTGGTCAGTCCCTCAGTCTGGAGAAGAGCATTGTTCCATAGTATGAAACAATATGGAGATGAAGTGACAGGATGGAGCTTTTTATAGCGCCAAGAGGTGAGACGTAGGCCACTAGGAGAGGTAAGAACTCAGATGCTGAGAGGTCAGGTCCCTCTCAAATCCATCCGCTCTCACTAGTGGACGTTGTCGAAGTTGATTGCAGGTCTGTACCAAGATACCCTTGTGTTGCAGTGTCTGACCATTTTAATGTTCAATCTGTCAGACACTGCAACACAAGGGTATCTTGGTACAGACCTGCAATCAACTTCGACAACTTCCACTAGTGAGAGCGGCTGGATTTGAGAGGGACCTGACCTCTCAGCATCTGAGTTCTTACCTCTCCTAGTGGCCTACGTCTCACCTCTTGGCGCTATAAAAAGCTCCATCCTGTCACTTCATCTCCATATTGTTTCATACTATGGAACAATGCTCTTCTCAAGACTGAGGGACTGACCACCTCTAAACTTTAAGGGTGATGGACTGATTACATCGTCTTCAAGTATCTTCTGCTTCTATCAACTTTTCTGTACTTGACTGAAGAAGCCTACTGTGTAGGCGAAACGTTTCATAATAAAGATACCTAACTGTTGCATGATGAAGATTGAGACACTTATGCAGCATATGGAAATCTTTATTCAGGAAACGTTTCGCCACACAGTGGCTTCATCAGTCCAATACAAAGAGGAAGGCGTAAGGAGAGGAGGAGAATGAGGTAATCAGTCCCTCAACCTGGAGTCGATGTGTTCAGTCCATCAATCTTGTAGAATGTACAGCATAGGGCCGTAGACGTGGCTTATATACTGTAGTGAGGTGACGTGAAGCAGATGGAGGCGGGGTCATAGTGGTACCATCCACTAGTCGAAGTAGGTCTTCGTCCAAAGGTTGAACAAGTGTTGAAGAATTCTTTGTAACAAGATCCCATGATGCTGCAGTGTCTGACAGTTGTGATGAATGGTTTGAAAAACCGACAAGTTGAAGATTGAGACACTTATGCAGCATATGGAAATCTTTATTCAGGAAACGTTTCGCCACACAGTGGCTTCATCAGTCCAATACAAAGAGGAAGGCGTAAGGAGAGGAGGAGAATGAGGTAATCAGTCCCTCAACCTGGAGTCGATGTGTTCAGTCCATCAATCTTGTAGAATGTACAGCATAGGGCCGTAGACGTGGCTTATATACTGTAGTGAGGTGACGTGAAGCAGATGGAGGCGGGGTCATAGTGGTACCATCCACTAGTCGAAGTAGGTCTTCGTCCAAAGGTTGAACAAGTGTTGAAGAATTCTTTGTAACAAGATCCCATGATGCTGCAGTGTCTGACAGTTGTGATGAATGGTTTGAAAAACCGACAAGTTGAAGATTGAGACACTTATGCAGCATATGGAAATCTTTATTCAGGAAACGTTTCGCCACACAGTGGCTTCATCAGTCCAATACAAAGAGGAAGGCGTAAGGAGAGGAGGAGAATGAGGTAATCAGTCCCTCAACCTGGAGTCGATGTGTTCAGTCCATCAATCTTGTAGAATGTACAGCATAGGGCCGTAGACGTGGCTTATATACTGTAGTGAGGTGACGTGAAGCAGATGGAGGCGGGGTCATAGTGGTACCATCCACTAGTCGAAGTAGGTCTTCGTCCAAAGGTTGAACAAGTGTTGAAGAATTCTTTGTAACAAGATCCCATGATGCTGCAGTGTCTGACAGTTGTGATGAATGGTTTGAAAAACCGACAAGTTGAAGATTGAGACACTTATGCAGCATATGGAAATCTTTATTCAGGAAACGTTTCGCCACACAGTGGCTTCATCAGTCCAATACAAAGAGGAAGGCGTAAGGAGAGGAGGAGAATGAGGTAATCAGTCCCTCAACCTGGAGTCGATGTGTTCAGTCCATCAATCTTGTAGAATGTACAGCATAGGGCCGTAGACGTGGCTTATATACTGTAGTGAGGTGACGTGAAGCAGATGGAGGCGGGGTCATAGTGGTACCATCCACTAGTCGAAGTAGGTCTTCGTCCAAAGGTTGAACAAGTGTTGAAGAATTCTTTGTAACAAGATCCCATGATGCTGCAGTGTCTGACAGTTGTGATGAATGGTTTGAAAAACCGACAAGTTGAAGATTGAGACACTTATGCAGCATATGGAAATCTTTATTCAGGAAACGTTTCGCCACACAGTGGCTTCATCAGTCCAATACAAAGAGGAAGGCGTAAGGAGAGGAGGAGAATGAGGTAATCAGTCCCTCAACCTGGAGTCGATGTGTTCAGTCCATCAATCTTGTCCATCATTCTCCTCCTCTCCTTACGCCTTCCTCTTTGTATTGGACTGATGAAGCCACTGTGTGGCGAAACGTTTCCTGAATAAAGATTTCCATATGCTGCATAAGTGTCTCAATCTTCAACTTGTCGGTTTTTCAAACCATTCATCACAACTGTCAGACACTGCAGCATCATGGGATCTTGTTACAAAGAATTCTTCAACACTTGTTCAACCTTTGGACGAAGACCTACTTCGACTAGTGGATGGTACCACTATGACCCCGCCTCCATCTGCTTCACGTCACCTCACTACAGTATATAAGCCACGTCTACGGCCCTATGCTGTACATTCTACAAGATTGATGGACTGAACACATCGACTCCAGGTTGAGGGACTGATTACCTCATTCTCCTCCTCTCCTTACGCCT
The DNA here is from genome assembly GCF_038502225.1 of Cherax quadricarinatus. NCBI lineage: Eukaryota > Metazoa > Arthropoda > Malacostraca > Decapoda > Parastacidae > Cherax > Cherax quadricarinatus. The sequence goes on from NC_091305.1 coordinate 4,296,866, forward strand.
TCCTCTTTGTATTGGACTGATGAAGCCACTGTGTGGCGAAACGTTTCCTGAATAAAGATTTCCATATGAACATAAGAACATAAGAACATAAGAACGAAGGAACACTGCAGAAGGCCTACTGGCCCATGCGAGGCAGGTCCAAGTCTCCTACCGGCTTAAGCCAATGCACCCAACCTAGTCAGGTCAGGTCACATTGACTTAAGGGAGGAACACGGCAACCGACCTGTTAGCACAAGCTATCAGGTCTAACTCACACCCACCCACATCTACTCATGTATTTATCCAACCTATTTTTAAAGCTACACAACGTTCTGGCCTCTATAACGGTACTTGGGAGTTTGTTCCACTCATCCACAACTCTATTACCAAACCAGTACTTTCCTATATCCTTCCTGAATCTGAATTTTTCCAACTTAAAACCATTGCTGCGAGTCCTGTCTAGGCTAGATATTTTCAGCACACTATTTACATCCCCTTTATTTATTCCTGTCTTCCATTTATACACCTCAATCATATCCCCCCTAATTCTACGTCTTTCTAAAGAGTGCAGTTTCAGGGCCCTTAGTCTATCCTCATAGGGAAGGTTTCTGATACATGGGATCATCTTTGTCATCCTCCTTTGTACATTTTCCAGAGAATTTATATCCATTCTGTAATACGGTGATCAAAACTGTGCAGCATAATCTAAATGAGGCCTAACCAAGGATGTATAGAGTTGAAGAACAACCTGAGGACTCCTATTATTTATGCTTCTTGATATGAAGCCAAGGATTCTATTAGCTTTATTGCGAACACTTATGCACTGTTGTCTTGGTTTCAGATTACTGCTAACCAGAACTCCTAAATCTTTTTCGCAATCCGTAATATTAAGATCTACATTATTTAGTTTATATGTGGCATGGTTATTGTCCTGTCCAACATTTAGAACTTTGCATTTGTCTATATTAAACTGCATCTGCCACTTCTCCGACCACTGCATCAGTCTATTCAAATCTTCCTGGAGTGCTCGAATGTCCTCGTCAGAATGAATTCGACGGCCTATTTTGGTGTCATCGGCAAACTTGCCGATGTCGCTCTTTATGCCCTCATCTATGTCGTTTATGTAGATTGTGAACAGCAGGGGGCCCAACACTGACCCCTGTGGAACACCGCTCGTGACGCTTCCCCACTCTGATTTCTCCCCATTTATGCAAACTCTCTGCTGCCTATTTGTCAACCATGCCTCTATCCAGGAAAAAATTTCTCCTCCTATTCCATGTGCTTTAATTTTCCTCAATAGTCTCTGATGTGGGACCCTGTCAAAAGCCTTACTGAAGTCCAAATACACAATATCATATTCATTACCATGATCTACCTCCTCAAATACCTTAGTGAAAAAAGTTAATAAATTCGTAAGGCAGGAACGCCCCTTTGTAAAACCATGCTGAGATTCGTTGATTAATTTATGCTTTTCAAGATGGCTACGAACTGCCTCGGCAATTATTGATTCCATAAATTTTCCCACTATGGAGGTTAGGCTTATTGGTCTATAGTTCGAAGCTAAGGACCTGTCACCTGTTTTGAAAATAGGTATCACATTTGCCATTTTCCACTTATCTGGCACCATGCCAGTTTGTAGTGATATGTTGAAAAGATTAGCCAAAGGTGTGCTAAGCTCCTCTTTACATTCCTTTAGAACCCTTGCATACAGTTCATCAGGGCCTGGGGATTTGTTAGGTTTTAATTTATCTATTTGCCTAAGGACCATGTCACTTGTGACCCTAATAGTGCACAGTTTATTATCGTCCTGTTCTACATAATTTATCATTACTGGAATATCGCTGGTATCCTCCTGTGTAAAAACTGAGAGGAAGTATGTGTTAAAAATTCTACACATTTCCTTATCACTGTCAGTGAGCTGACCCGAGGAACTTTTGAGTGGGCCTATCTTGTCCCTGATCTTACTTCTGTATACCTGAAAGAATCCTTTTGGGTTAGTCTTCGATTCTTTTGCAACTTTAACCTCATAATCTCTTTTTGCTTTTCTAATTCCCTTTTTTATTTCTCTCTTTAACTGAATATATCGATTTCTTAATTGCCCCTCTCCTCTTTTGATTTGCCTATATATGCCTCTCTTTTGACCAATCAGATATTTTAATCTATTGTTCATCCATTTAGGATCATTTTTGTTTGATCTGATTTCCCTATTTGGAACATAATTTGACTGAGCAGCTAGAACTATGCCCTGGAAAGCATCATATCGGCAACCATCACCACCTACCTGACCCTTAATCAGGTCATTCCAGTTCAGCCCACCTAAGTAATTTTTCAGTCCTATGAAATCAGCCAAGCGAAAGTCAGGGACGGAGACTTGATTGCCATTATTAGGGGAATTCCATGATATATTAAAACTGAGTGATTTGTGATCACTCTCCCCAAGCTCATCATTAACCTCAAGATTATTAATTAGTGTTTCCCTACTGGCAAGAACCAAGTCAAGGAGGTTATTTCCCCTAGTTGGCTCTGTCACAAACTGTTTTAAAAAACAATCCTGGATCGTATCAAGAAAGTCACCCGACTCTAAATTTCCTGTCAAATTGCTCCAGTCAATCTGTCTATAGTTGAAATCTCCCATTAGCACAACATTTTCGTATGTAGATGCCTTAGGAATTTCGTCCCATAGAAGTTTACTGCACTCCCTATCAAGATTTGGGGCCCTGTAAATCACACCCAAAATTAGTTTTTCACGGCCCTCGAGAAGCTGTAACCAAACAGATTCAGTGGCTGACGCTTCTAATTTAATATCTTGTCTAACACAACAATTTAAATTGTCTCTGACATACATCGCTACTCCACCACCTTTCCTGTTGACCCTGTCAGTGTGGAATAATTTATAGCCTTGTATGTGACATTCAGAGGGCATCTCTCTATCTTTCAGATTGAGCCAGGTCTCTGTTATAGCAATAATATCTATGTTTCCTGCACTTGCAATTAATCTTAGCTCATCTATCTTATTTCTAACACTCCTGCTATTAGTATAGTAAACCTTAAGGGAGCTAGTCCCTTGCTGCCCTCTGCTGTCCCCCTTTGTTTGCTGACCTGTTCTATTGTCTTTATTTATAACTTCATGCTGAATGCCTTTTATACATTTACTGTTTCCAACCCTAGTGTTGCAACCTGCTTGTTTCCCACACACACCCATACCTCTATCTTCCATCAGTTTAAAATCATAGGCATTTCACCAATGGCCTTCTCAATCGAGTCTGCAAGTGCTACCACCCCTGACCCAGAGAGATGTACCCCATCCCTTGCATACATATCATGTTTGCCATAAAAGTTGTTCCAGTTGTCAATGAATGGGATTGCAAGTTCCTTGCAGTATCTGTCTAGCCAGCAATTTACACCAATTGCCCTAGACAACCATTCATTTCCTACTCCCCTTCTAGGCAAGATGCTACATATGATTGGGATCCCTCCCTTAGACTTAATGAAATCTATAGCTGACCTGTACTTATCTAGCAGCTCTTCTCTCCTACCCTTCCCAATATCATTTCCACCAGCACTGAGACAGATAATGGGCTTGTTCCCATTACCTGACATGATATTATCCAGCCTGTTGACAATGTCCCCAACACCAGCTCCAGGGAAGCACACTCTATCTCTCATCTTCTTATTCCTATTACAAAAAGCACGGTCAATATATCTTACCTGAGAGTCACCAACCACAAGAATGCGCTTACCTTCATTAGCAGGGGCAGTAGTACCCTTACCTTCACTGGCCACTGAAGTACATTCATCCTGGAGAACAGAGAAGCGATTTCCTACCTTCAGATCTTCACTCTTAACTTTCCTTATTCTGATGCGCCTCCCATTACTGTGAACAACTCGCCACTTGTAGCAGGTGCTGGGCTGCACCTCACTGCTGGTAGCCGTTGCTACCTCCCCAACTACAGCCTCCTTACAGCGAGAGACAGACTGCACCTCACTGCTAGAAGTCTCATTCCCCACAACTCCAGCCACCTCACACTCTCTCCCAGACCCATTGAGGTGGACCTTCAGCCTCCTAATCTCCTCCTGGAGAAGCAAGACCTCCTCCTTCAACTCTCCAACCTCAGTTTTTAAAACACTGCAGAAGCAAGCCATGCTTTGTAACCGTCCACGCTAATCCCCAAAGCAGCTCAGGGTCTGTGACCTCACGTGACGACTGACCACTGACGACTCATAAGTGTCTCAATCTTCAACTTGTCGGTTTTTCAAACCATTCATCACAACTGTCAGACACTGCAGCATCATGGGATCTTGTTACAAAGAATTCTTCAACACTTGTTCAACCTTTGGACGAAGACCTACTTCGACTAGTGGATGGTACCACTATGACCCCGCCTCCATCTGCTTCACGTCACCTCACTACAGTATATAAGCCACGTCTACGGCCCTATGCTGTACATTCTACAAGATTGATGGACTGAACACATCGACTCCAGGTTGAGGGACTGATTACCTCATTCTCCTCCTCTCCTTACGCCTTCCTCTTTGTATTGGACTGATGAAGCCACTGTGTGGCGAAACGTTTCCTGAATAAAGATTTCCATATGCTGCATAAGTGTCTCAATCTTCAACTTGTCGGTTTTTCAAACCATTCATCATAACTGTTGCATATGTGTCTTACCCACAACACTCAATACCGAAGAATCCTGGAATCATCGCTTATCTCTATAACCAACAGTTTCAACCAGAACAACGGCTTCTATAACATAGCTGAACCACTCGCCAAGAAACTTCTTCATCGCTATCCCACATAAGAACATAGAACACTGCAGAAGGTCTACTCACAACTTGTCCAATACCCCTGCCAAGCTGCCCAAGACTCTATAACCCCACCCGGCAGATCATCAGATGCAGCATTCTCCACCTGACCTCAACATTCTGAACCTGACTATAAATACTCCCATACCTTTCACCCCAGGTAGATCTGCGTGTGACTTGAAAAAGCCCACTGTGTGGGCGAAACGTTGTCAGTAAAGGATCACATTAAACTTCATATGTGTTTATGTTTCCAGAAGTATGGTACCTGGAGAGTGAACACAGTAGGTGACCAGGTCTGTAAACATCCTATTCCAGTGCATGCAGTTAGACCTCGTAGGCTATTACTCAGCACAATACACCTGGAATGGATTAAGAATAGAGCCAAAGATGTTATTTAAGAAGAGCCTTGGCGGCCATTGACTTCTGCGAGTCGAAGAATTAAAAAAATATATATATATTCTTTTGAGGTGGAATATTCGACACTGGGCGTAAATTTGTTTATTAACGTTATCGAGGTAGAACACAAGACATCTATAACGTTCCTACGGAAAAAAACAACGAAACCACGTGACCACGTAACAGGAGCGCCTCTAGTGGCAGTGAGTCACACTACTGGATTAAGTTATCGTAGAATGAATACTTACAGACAGCAGAGGATGAAAGTAGGAGTGAGTGAGAAATGAGGGAAGGAAAGGATGGAGAGGCGAAGAGAGATGAAGGAGGAAGACAGGAACTTGAAAGAGAGAGGTGAGTAACGGATACGATGTGTAGGGGAATGAGTAAGACGAGACAGGTAGGATTTGAGGGTGGAAGAGAGATGTTGGTCTGTATAGGCAGGCAGGTGTCTCGGTGCGTCTATTAGTGTGACGCTATGATTCACAGCTCCTGTGTGTGTGTGTGTGTGTGTGTGTGTGTGTGTGTGTGTGTGTGTGTGTGTGTGTGTGTGTGTGTGTGTGTGTGTGTGTGTGTGTGTGTGTGTGTCACTCTTGTCTCTTCCTATTGCTTTCTCGACTTTTTCCCTGGAGTTCTTAGTCCTTCTCTGCTCCTTCTCTTCTCTCTTTCTCTTCCAACTTCTCTTTTCCACCCTCTTCAACTATATCTCTTTTCACAACTTCCTCTTTTTCTTCTAGTTATGTTTCTTCTTTTCTTCCTCTTTCTTCTCTACCTCCTCCTCCTGCTGCTCGACTTCCTATTCCTTCTCCTCCTCTTCCTCCTCTTCTTCAGCCTCCTCTTCCTCCCCTACATAATAATTCTCAAGTGCTGTACCAGCACTACCACTTCCTAAATGAAAGTAGCAGTGACAGCATTGGTAGTAGCAGCAGCATTAACAGCAGCAGCAGCAGCAGCAGCAACAGCAGCATTAGTAATAACAGCTGTGACAACTTATAGGAACAACAACAGCAGTATTACAGCACCTGCAGCAGCAGCAGCAGCAGCAGAAACAGCAGCAACAGAAATGCAGCAGAAATAGCAGCAACAGAAATGCAGCAGTACAGCAAATTTACAACAACAACAGCTGCAGTAGAGAAGCAACAAGAGCACATCAACAGCAGAACAGCAAGCCACAGCAGCAATGCAGAAGCAGCAAAAACAGAGCAGCAGTAGCAGCTCACCAGTAGAACAGCAGAAGAAGCTTCTATTACCTGCGCCAGCATAACAGAGCAGACCCGCAGTAACATACTGGCGAGGCAGCAACCCTGATATGACATGATAACTCAGTGATACCTCGACTACTCTTGGTGTTCGACAGGTGGACACACACGAACACACACACACACACACACACACACACACACACACACACACACACACACACACACACACACACACACACACACACACACACAGTGGAGGCAGAATCCATACATATTTTTAAGAAGAGGTATGATAGAGCTCATGGAGCAGGAAGAGTGACCTAGTAGCGACCGGTGAAGAGGCGGGGCCAGAAGCTGTGACTCGACCACTGCAACCAAACCATGGTGATCATGGTGTGATTGCACACAAAATGAGGCCAAAGGCATAACTGAGAACGTAGGCAGATGGATTTTCAAGTTCCTAATGCACAGAACGCAAAAAGGTAGTAGCAAACAGAGAAAAATCCAGAATCAGCGAGGTAGAAAACTCAGCTACCCAAGGCATTGTCCTGGCACCTCTGCTGTTTCTCATCCTCACAGCAGACAGATTAAAAACACCCGTCACAGTTTTGTATCATCATTTGCAGATGATACTGAAATAAGCATGAAAGTCATCTCCGTAGAAGACTGAAAAACTACAGGAAGATATAAGCAGAGTTTTCCAGTGGTCAGTAGAGAACAACATGACGTTCAGTGATGATCAGTTCCAGCTGTTTAGGTAAGACAAGAATGAAGAACTCAAAAGGAACATTGTATACAAAACTCAAGAGGATCGACAAATAGAGCGAAAGGAATACGTGAAAGACCTGGGAGTAGTTATGTCAGTATAGGAGAGAGAAATACATGATAATATATACCTGGAAGGTGTTTGAGGGCCTTGTTCCAAATCTGCACACTGCCATAACAGCATACTGGATTGAGAGATATGGAAAGAAGTGCAAAATAAACCAAGTGAAAAGCAGGGGTGCGGTGGGCACAATAAAAGAACACTACGTCAACATCCGTGGCCCCAGACTATTCAACGTCTTACCAGAAGACATCAGAAACACTGCTGGAGCAAGTACAGAAGCCTTCAAGAGGAAACTGGTACACTAAGGGAAAACACCATAAATGTCCGGGGCCCAAGACTGTTCAACAGCCTCCCATCAAGCATTAGGGGAATTGCCAATAAACCCCTGGCTGCCTTCAAGAGAGAGCTGGACAGATACCTAAAGTCAGTGCCGGATCAGCCGGGCTGTGGCTCGTACGTTGGACTGCGTGCGGCCAGCAGTAACAGCATAGTTGATCAGGCCCTGATCCATCGAGAGGCCTGGTCATGGACCGGGCCGCGGGGGCGTTGATCCCCGGAATAACCTCCAGGTAACCTCCAGGTAAGTACTGACCAACCAGGCTGTGATGGATATGTGGAGCAGTGAACCGTAAGCAGCAACAGCCTGGTTGACCATGCAAACACCAGTCGAACCTGCCCAAAGGAAGAAAACCTCTCAAAACTCAACAGAGGTATAATTATGGTATTCATAGTAATTAACATTATGGCCTCTGACAAAGGTTGGTTTCAGGAGTCGTGCTAAATTGGTAAAAACTTGCGATAAATAACAACGCTCTTCTTGCCGAATAAGGAAAGCTAAAATTTTTTTATGCAATAATTTCACCATATTCATTCTGAACCTATCAAGAAAAATATATTTCATTGTGTTTGTTTATTATTAAATTATTGTAAACTTATCTAAAATATATTTAGTTGGTTTAAGCTAAATTAAATTGCGCTTGTTATAATAAGGTTAGGTAAATTTTCTAAGGTTCTTTTGGTAAAAAATTATTTATTTTTTTACATTAACACAAATGAAAAAATATATCTATAAACGTATAAGAGAAAATATTAGGAGGGACTTAATTTTATATGAGGTCTTGCTAATTGACCAGTTTTACCTATTCGGTACGGCATATATATATATATTGCTCATTTAACTGTATATTCGTTTATAATGGCGAACGGTAGGTGGGAGTGACTGGCTGGGTGTGGGCAACCACCCTCCCCAACACCCCCCACCCCGCTCACCCCCTCCCACCCCCTCCCACCCCCTCCCACCCCCTCCCACCCCCTCCCACCCGTGATTACCTTGGTCTTGCCACTCACACTTCCACCTACCTGCTTCACCCACCTGCTTCACCCACCTGCTTCACCCACCTGCTTCACCCACCTGCTTCACCCACCTGCTTCATCCGCCTGCTTCATCCGCCTGCTTCATCCACCTGCTTCACCCACCTGCTTCACCCACCTGCTTCACCCACCTGCTTCACCCACCTGCTTCACCCACCTGCTTCATCCGCCTGCTTCATCCGCCTGCTTCATCCGCCTGCTTCACCCACCTGCTTCATCCGCCTGCTTCACCCACCTGCTTCACCCACCTGCTTCATCCGCCTGCTTCACCCACCTGCTTCACCCACCTGCTTCATCCGCCTGCTTCACCCACCTGCTTCACCCACCTGCTTCATCCGCCTGCTTCACCCACCTGCTTCACCCACCAGCTTCATCCGCCTGCTTCACCCACCTGCTTCACCCACCTGCTTCATCCGCCTGCTTCATCCGCCTGCTTCACCCACCTGCTTCACCCACCTGCTTCACCCACCTGCTTCATCCGCCTGCTTCACCCACCTGCTTCACCCACCTGCTTCATCCGCCTGCTTCATCCACCTGCTTCACCCACCTGCTTCACCCACCTGCTTCACCCACCTGCTTCACCCACCTGCTTCATCCGCCTGCTTCACCCACCTGCTTCACCCACCTGCTTCACCCACCTGCTTCATCCGCCTGCTTCACCCACCTGCTTCATTCGCCTGCTTCATCCGCCTGCTTCACCCACCTGCTTCATCCGCCTGCTTCATCCGCCTGCTTCACCCACCTGCTTCATCCTCCTGCTTCACCCACCTGCTTCACCCACCTGCTTCATCCGCCTGCTTCACCCACCTGCTTCACCCACCAGCTTCATCCGCCTGCTTCACCCACCTGCTTCACCCACCTGCTTCATCCGCCTGCTTCATCCGCCTGCTTCACCCACCTGCTTCACCCACCTGCTTCACCCACCTGCTTCATCCGCCTGCTTCACCCACCTGCTTCACCCACCTGCTTCATCCGCCTGCTTCATCCGCCTGCTTCACCCACCTGCTTCACCCACCTGCTTCACCCACCTGCTTCATCCACCAGCTTCATCCGCCTGCTTCACCCACCTGCTTCACCCACCTGCTTCACCCACCTGCTTCATCCGCCTGCTTCACCCACCTGCTTCATCCGCCTGCTTCACCCACCTGCTTCACCCACCTGCTTCATCCGCCTGCTTCATCCGCCTGCTTCACCCACCTGCTTCATCCGCCTGCTTCACCCACCTGCTTCACCCACCTGCTTCACCCACCTGCTTCATCCGCCTGCTTCACCCACCTGCTTCACCCACCTGCTTCACTCACCTGCTTCACTCACCTGCTTCACTCACCTGCTTCATCCGCCTGCTTCACTCACCTGCTTCACTCACCTGCTTCACTCTGCTGCTTCACTCACCTGCTTCACTCACCTGCTTCACTCTGCTGCTTCACTCACCTGCTTCACTCACCTGCTTCACTCACCTGCTTCACTCTGCTGCTTCACTCAGCTGCTTCACTCACCTGCTTCACTCACCTGCTTCACTCACCTGCTTCACTCACCTGCTTCACTCACCTGCTTCACTCACCTGCTTCACTCACCTGCTTCACTCACCTGCTTCACTCACCTGCTTCACTCACCTGCTTCACCCACCTGCTTCATCCGCCTGCTTCATCCGCCTGCTTCACCCACCTGCTTCATCCACCTGCTTCACTCACCTGCTTCACTCACCTGCTTCACTCACCTGCTTCACTCACCTGCTTCACTCACCTGCTTCACTCACCTGCTTCACCCACCTGCTTCACCCACCTGCTTCACCCACCTGCTTCACCCACCTGCTTCATCCGCCTGCTTCATCCGCCTGCTTCATCCGCCTGCTTCACCCACCTGCTTCATCCGCCTGCTTCACCCACCTGCTTCACCCACCTGCTTCATCCGCCTGCTTCATCCGCCTGCTTCACCCACCTGCTTCATCCGCCTGCTTCATCCGCCTGCTTCACCCACCTGCTTCATCCGCCTGCTTCACCCACCTGCTTCACCCACCTGCTTCATCCGCCTGCTTCACCCACCTGCTTCACCCAC